>NC_089757.1:26185764-26238264 GCF_040412425.1 Macrobrachium rosenbergii
AGTAATTTCAGTTATTTAAGTAGTATTCACTCATTACAGCAAACTGGAAGCCAATTAGTTTGAATGCAATTAAAAAAAACTGCCCTTAATTTAAAGTCACGCCCTTGCGAAGCAAGAAAAAAAATTAGCCAGTGAAATCGGAGTTAAGTTTTTATAAATACCACAAGGCTTAAATCACTTTCCATGGTTAGTTTTCATTTTATTGATAGACCCATTAGTACTTGAATTCTTTCCCGGATTGTCCGACTAATTTAATCAAAATGATGTATGAGGTTTTTCTTTATTATTACTCATTGAGTACTTTATTTTGGCTTAGCCTGACGAAGGTAAACATAAATATTGATGGTATATAAGTTTGAACTTCCGTTTAACAACTCTGTACGTGTATAAATAATTTGTTTTATATATAGATGATATCTTATTGTTATTGTAAGCAAAGAAATGTCGCTTGTCCACAAAAAACTTGACTTAGGAAAAGATGAGAGAAAGAGAGAAATTATCTTCATAGTTCTAGGAGCTGTTAAAGTCTTGGCTGCCATGCTCCAAATGCCAATTTGAGGCTGGACATGACGCAAGATTCGGGACGAATGTCCACCTTCATAGCGGCGTTCACTATAGCAAATATCGTCATCCTTCCTCCTCGATTGCTTGTAGGTTCTGATGAATTCGTCCTGTAAATGTTTTTATTTTTAGGCTCATTTTCTTTATAAATGAGGCCGTACAGTCTTAATGACTTACAGAAAATACTTGACCAAATGTCATGAAAGATTATAAACCTAAAAATTATACTAATCTTAGAGAATTTATCTTTACCTGTTTCGAGTGAGGGATGAAGACACTTTCAAAACTTCATTCGACTGAGCTGCGTTTGTTCTGTAGCCAGTGAAAAAGTTTTCGTCCATAACAACCTCACGTTTCTCCTCCTTGAAAAGATTATAAAAGAATAAATTACACGATTAGTCTTTTCTCTACATCTATCAACCAGACGTAAGGATTACACTAACTCTCTCTCTCTCTCTCTCTCTCTCTCTCTCTCTCTCTCTCTCTCTCTCTCTCTCTCTCTCTTTACATACGCACCCACGATTATAGGTAAGCAATGTTAACCATATTGATAATGCTTTTTAATCCTCTCTATCAGTTCTGTGCAGAAAGACCGATTTTCACTTGTAAACTTTTGCCGACTGTGCTCGTGTAAACCTTATGCCGGCAATTTTTTTTATTGGGTTCTTTTTTTGTGCCTCATGACTGTAAGCATAAACAATAACCATACGCTGATCCTTTGGGGAAGAATGGGGATAGCATGAGACGGGGTGAGGTGGGAAGACTAGTAGGTCTGTCCTCGCCGTTCGATGCATTAATTTTTGGCTGCGTTCAGCCTCATCCCACACAGGTGGTCGAGGGAGCTTATATGCTAAATTGTAATGACTGACGATATTACTACCGGGTATTCCACACACTGTAAAGTTATATTGTTATTGTTCATAGTTTTCTCCACATCTAAATCATTTCAGCAGCTTCGAAGAAAGAGCATAAAAAAATGAAGACACGAATAAGCTTTAATACTTGAAGACAGCATCAACAGTCGAAACAAAAATCGGTTCAACAACTTCGAAGAAAGAGCATCAACAGTGGACACGAAAGTAAGTTAAAAATGCGAAAATAAGCTTGACGGCCTTGAAAAGAGCATCAACTATGGAAACCATAGTATGTTGTTTTCATTCACTCTATATCAGTTCGATTATATTCAGGATGGTTGTTTAGCACGTAATTTTCTCTTAAGCGAGGAATTGGGATATGCGATAAAAAGAAAATTACCTGTTAACAGAAAAGGACAGCTGATATTTAATCTCACATTAGCCCAGTTCGCAACAAAAATAAGTTAAAAAGATGTTTCCCTGACGTTGTCTTCAAATTATTTGAACGAGTAGAATAAGAACGAAATATTTATCTTGAGCTGGAATTTTTTCGATAAGTAAAGAGAAAAATACGTAAATAAGAGCAATACATGGGCTTATAATTATTATATTCCTTTTTAGTTTCGTGAATTGGTCTTTAACGGATTCCGATGAAATTAGGTTTAACGAAAATTAATTCGTTCAAGGCTTGTAAAGAATCAAGCAATCAGGAACAAGGACATTATTTATTTTACCTAAACTGGTGAATGTTAGTGTTACTCCTGCAACGACTAAAACGGGGCTTAAGTCACTGACTGGCGAGCTGGTCATGATGTTTCCTCCTATGCTCTGAAAATGGAAGAGGGTAAATGAAAAGAAGAATTAGCATGAGATTATGGTACACTTTGAGTGAAGAATGTCGTAAGATTCTCTCATTAGAAAAGACAAACAGAATCTCTTGAACTGTAAAGCAAAATTACATTTTCGTTGAGGCATAGGCAAAACTAGAGGACAGGAGGACTGATTTTGCAAAGCCAAGAAGAATGTTTTTTAAAGAACGGAAATAAAAGGGTAATGTAAAAACATTGCAAACTCCTTTCAAAAATGCATTAAAAGCCAAATATGTGAAAAAAATAAGAGTTCCGTGATTGAATAAGGTGAACTGAAAAGAAGTACGCAAACAATCTTCAAAGTTAGAAACAAGAAAACTTAGATCTACAAGAAAGTTCTTGACTGTATAATATAAAATCGATGTTGATTGCAAGTAGCAATACTCTATAAATTGTATAAGAAAAAGAAGATTGTGACAACAGAACAGAAGGAATTTAGAAGATAAAATATATGTAAAGAAATGGCATCACAGTAACAATCAAGTGAAAAATTCTAGTAATTGCGTCACAAGGATTGCGAATAGGTTAAATGAAAAACTCGAAAATAACCAAACATAAGAAATTTTACAAAACATGATTTCGAAAAAAAAAAAATAGCTTAAGCAAGGCGCAAATATTGTCTGGTAGAGAAATAGTGAGGCATAGCTCGAAATTGCAAGCATAGGTTTTTCACAAATGAATGAAGAATTTTTAACTCACTGCAGTGTTCCGTATTTGTTGCCCGGCAAACCATTTCAGCATTTCTAGCAAAGCGGTGTAATTTTTCGTGAGATGAGCTGAAAGTGAAAACTTGTTAGTAAAGTGGAAACAAATGCATCCATATAAAATTTTAAAAAAGAATCATGCATAATGAGATAAATGAGACAGGTTAGCATAAGATTAAACAAATATTAACTCACGGATGGATGAGTCTGAACTAGTCGCGTCAACAATTCCTGCAATTCAGTTAAGGTGACGGCCGCGCCAACCCTAACTCCTGACTTGAGAACTTCAGTTGTATTGAGCTCTGGGATACGCGTGGGATTAATTAAGACTGGGTAGTGTTGTTTCTTGAATGCCACTTCGACTCCTGTGTGTAAATAAAGGATGTTGCAGAGATGTTAATATCAATTTGATATAACTGGTATCCATGAGTTAGAGTGAGAATATATATATATATATATATATATATATATATATATATATATATATATATATATATATATATATATATATATATATATATATATTATGTGTGTGTGTGTACCTCATGCATAATTACTTTTTGGCCATGTTTACTGTACATTAAACATTAAATTCCTGACGTACGGTTGATATGATAACATTAGGAACAAAATGTTTAGCTTTGCTTTCTATATTTTCTGCTCGGAAGCTAGCGCCTGGAGAGAAGTGCAGTTAATCAGCACTGTAGTATTATTTTCCATGTAATTTGTGTGGAACAATTCAGCTAACTGCCTTCGGAAGGCACTGACTTTTAAACGAGGATATTGACCGTAAACGTGTACATGCTTCTCTACCATTTAATATATATATATATATATATATATATATATATATATATATATATATATATATATATATATATATGTGTGTGTGTGTATAATTTGAACCTTAGTTTAACTTTTAGTGTCATTCGTGTATATACAGTAGTATATATATATATATATATATATATATATATATATATATATATATATATATATATACTTGTGTATACATACATACATATATATATATATATATATATATATATATATATATATATATATATATATAAACTATAGATGAGAAGAGTGAATGTAGTTTTAAATCAAATACTTTCAACTTGAAACTTTCACGCATCTTATACAAATTGTCTATAAAGTATGTCCCTGTAGAGGGGTAGCGCCGTCACTTCACCTCACAGGGTGCGCTGTAGGCATTACTAAAGGTTCTTTGCAGCTTTCCTTCGGCCCCTAGTTGTAACCCCTTTCATTCCTTTTACTGTATCTTCATTCATATTATTTCTTCCATCTTGCTATCCTAACAATTATTTCATAGTGCAGCTTAGAGGTTTTCCTCCTGTTATACCTTTGAAACCTACCTACTCTCAATTTCCGTAAAGCCCTGAATGACCTTATAGGTCCTAGTGCTTGGCCTTTGACCTAAACTCTATATTCCATTCCTATAAGTTTGTAAAAGGTCAAAGGATGTAATGTATGATGCTAGTGGCATTTTTAAATATATTTTAGAAGCTGAAGTTTTACATAAGGTATGATTTTATTTCCTACAAGTTTTAATTATACTATAAATATACTACACTATGTAGTCCTTAATTAACATCGGCGTCAATGGCCATAGAAATCACGACGCCTGATAACTTAAAATCATTCATTCAAAACGGGTCGTTTATGTAAAGGACTAAAAAAAAATCCAGTTTTACTTACCGACTTCAGTGTTACCAACTATAATTTTAGCGTGAGGAAATCGATACTTAAGGTCCAGGAGATGTGCGAACGATACCGGTCTGTAGTAAACCACTCTCTTTCCTTTAAATTCAAGCATTTCACTGTCCAGTCTCTTGCTCATGACCTGGATTAAATTAAGAGGAAAAATATGTGAATTCCTGTTTTATTTTGCTGTTTATGTTCAAAGGTTATAAGCTAAATTAAAACCAGAGTTATTTATTTAGATCTGGTGGCAAAACATGTCCTGAAGTAAACCATTTGTACCTGCTTCGTTACTTCTTGTTTCATGTTTTGTTGAAACTCGTCACTATAATAGCGAAAGTTATATATCACAGAAAGAAAGAATATTTGTATAGCTGATGATGTTTAAGAAATGTGGGCTGCGTTCACGGGAAGTCGTGCTTGATGAGGTGAGATAATATTAATCATGAAATAAAAAAGAGCCAACTGAATTTATGAAGGCGATAGCTTCCTCTCTCTCTCTCTCTCTCTCTCTCTCTCTCTCTCTCTCTCTCTCTCTCTCTCTCCGTACAAATATATAACAAAAATATAGCAACCTTACCTTCAGCTCAGGAGGGAATATAATTTCTTGAGTAGGATCATATGGTGCCCAAGAAACTGCATTAAGCACCTTGCTCTCCACAGTTCCGTTATTTTTAACAGACCCTTTTATCCCATTTTCGATAATCTTCTGAGAACCAGTACTGGTATTTCCATACGTTTTCACAGCGGCCTTCTGTATATCTCCATTGGTTCTTCGGGCATCCTGGTATCCGTTTTGTTTAATGCCTCCAAAGCCATTTTGACCATAGGTTCCGTGGCCATTCTGGTCATTTAGGATCGTTTCTTGGCCGTTTTGGTCAGCATCGTAACCATTCTGGCCATGACCATTCTGATAAACGTCATGACCATTTTGTGAAACTGTTCCTTTTACAGGCTGAACACAGATTTCATCCCCATTTCCATTCAGGACAATCATTTTATCACAGTCATCATGGCCATTTTGTGAAACTGTTCCATTAAAATGCTGAACACAAATTTCATCTTTATCTCTATTCAGGACACTCCTCATTTTATCACCATGGCCATTTTGTTCATATTCGTGATGCCCTTTATAGCAAGTGTCTCCATTACTGTTAGGAATCCTTTTCTTGTAGCTGTTCTTGTCTGTATACTCACTGGAATTTTGCATGAATTTGCTGCAGCCATTTTGAACAAATGCCACCTTACCGTTCTGGACGCACTCTTCGGTACCATTCTCACTGTGGCCATTCTGACCATCTTCTGCTTTGACATTTTGAACAGTCTTTCCGCATCCTGAAATGCAAGTGACGGTCAGAAGTAAAATAAATGACTACCGGACACTGGATCGCAAAATGTAGTATTTAAATGCATTTTTTTTTTTTTTTGTAGGAACATTCATGATGAAATCTATTAAAATCCGCATTTGTGAAGTAAAATTACTGAACTGCACAACGTAGTATGGCGAACAAAGATCACCCTAATACCTGACAACCTCCGCCTGCGCACATTATTGTTAAATATCTCTTGTCAAACATTTTGGAGCAACATTTATGGCACTAGCGCTAAACAATTACGGTTGAGGGTAATTAAATATGGACAATGCAATTAAGCTAATTTCCTTCACTAGACAATCCCTACTGTATCATAAAAGTAGATATATTGAGTACATGTTTTACACTAATATTGCTGACATTCCGAATACTGCATGACTATAGTCTTTCAAGCACTCGAACGTATTGTTAAGATTAAAAGTTATCTTTGTTAGAGCCTGATAAAAGTGAAATAGAAAAATTGTTATTAATTTAAAGGTAATATTAAAAACATATTTGACTTCACCTATTTTCCGTACAAACCTATTTTGTTGTCATAAAAAACAAAGAGATATGGCATAATTTTTGTCGGTCTCTGCCAAACCTCAGTTTCGCTGACACGCTGTCAGGGAGGGCATTTAAAAGGCCAGCTCGATCAAAAACGATAACGGTGGTCACCTCAAGCAGCCGGTGTCACTGGACAGTATGGATAGCCCGAGAGATAGCCAAAGCGGAACAAATCCCACCGCCAGCATCTTCACTCTCATGCCAACGAAATTGTTTGTTAACGTATTAAAATACTTCATTTTTAAGAAACAACAAGTGAGCCCTGTAATTGTGGTAAATTATTTTCTCCTAAATGATGAATAGTTTATTTAACCTGCAGAGGCACTGAAAAATCTAATCACGTAACCTATAAATAACTGCTAAAATGGAACATGAAAAATAATCAAATGACTTGAAAAGCTACACCTGGCGAACCACCCACACAAATTTTAAGTGCTAATGCATTCAACACATTATGGTATGGTTGGTATTTCAGTAAGCGCACAAAGAAATAAAAATCATTAAGAACTACCAAGATTTACTCAAGACTGTTTCTTTAGAACACAGACTACATTAATTGACAGATATCAGGTAAAGCCATAAACAAGGGACTAACCGCGATGGCGAGGTCTTAGAATGTCTGAAACTTTTTATATTTTTTTATAAACAAAGCTACCCTTAATCTAGGTTGCTGATAAAAGGTGCTACTCTCAAGGATTAAGGTTAAATTACTGCATTATTGAGGTTCGTCTTTTATCAGTGATAACATTGAATTAATTATCCTGAAACAGGATTCGTAGGTAATACCAGTGGCGTTTTCCCTCATATTGGCAGGTAAATGATGAGGATGAAATGGTCCAGAAATCACTTTCTTTGCCCCTCACATTTCAGATGTGAATGGATTCCTGAAACATATTGACAGTAGTTTCAGTTTTATATGAGGACCTGAAAAACAGAAAACAGAAGCGAGTACTTTACTTTTAATTTTCTCTCTCTCTCTCTCTCTCTCTCTCTCTCTCTCTCTTGTCAATACATGAAATATTTCATTTCAGTCAACCCACCTTCCTTTGCCCGACAACATTTAACTCCGGCGGAGCAGACTTTTGTGGAAAATTCGCCTGTGAAACTGCTGAAGCCGTCCAAAATGGCTCTGTAGCCAGTGCATCGGCACAGGTTTCCTGAAATTATTTGTATCTTGTCAGTAACTGAATGATATTGCTAAAGGGTGTCGTTTAATTGTGTTATTGGTTATTTTTGTTCACGATTAACTATGTTTCTATAAACAAACCCACAGGAGGAGAGTCACAGAATGGGTAAAACATGGGAGGTAGCAGGTTGTATGCTAAAGATTTTGAGAATTGAATTGTCCGTGGAAGCATAGGTTGGAACGTATGAGGGGATGGCTTAGTCAGTTCACCGTTAAGGAAGTAAAGTGTGCAGTTTTCTGATTGGAGGTTCAACCAAGGTTTAGCAGTTAGATTATGAATGTGGCAGACTGTTATGTTGATTTTTCTCTGGAGCCAACAACTGTTAAGAGGGACAGCCTAATACACACACACACACACACACACACACACACACAAACAAACACATATATATGTGTGTGGGTGTGTGCACATGCACGTGTGTGTCTGCAGGTATTTGCTATATGCTTTTTTCACCCTATGCCTTGTCTAGCGCAGAGGGGGTGGTGCCAGAGGGTGTTAGCCTACCGACAAGTCTTTGGAAGAGGTTGCTAGTTTCATGCTACTTTATTTATTTTTACCCTGTCGTGACCACCACAGCTGTGCAACGCCCAGGTACATAACTCACTGCTTGGGTCTATTGAAGCAAAATGGTTTCTTAATCGGGAGTGCCTATTCCCCGATCCTGTCTAGGGGTCGAACATTTGTCCTTTAGCTAAGTAGGCTAGAATGCTACCGATCACACCATTATGCTTACATTTAGCCTATGTTTATATATTTGAGTGTTGTGTGTCTGTTTGTTCATTTATGTACATGGAGAAGAGTACTGTATATTATAACATATACTAGGCTAATAAGAAAAGTCAATAGCAGTGACTCTTCTGAAGTACACAGATTAAAGGGAAAATACTTAGAACATGCACATGCATTTCCCAGCCTCCGTACCTGTAAGATGTTGGACAATATCATCCATGGAGGGGAGGTTTTTGTTCCTAAGGAGAACGTACATGGACATAACAATCCCTGGTGTGCAGAATCCACACTGTGACCCATGAGCCCTGGCCAGGCGATCCTGGACTGCGTGGAGGCCGTCTTTAACGCTCCCTATGCCTTCCACAGTTGTCACGGCTAAACCATGAACTGCTGCCACAGGAGTGAGACAAGCGTTGGCGGAATAATGCCTGTAGGAAGGAATGGAAAAATGTTAATACATTTTGATTAACATAATTGGTAAAAAATCTGTAAGTTGTGTGATAGCGTAGCTCTGTCGCGATATTAAGGTGGGTAAAAGAAACCACTTTGAAACAAATATTGGTTCTGCGTGCCCTTTAAAGTCTGCTGGTATAGTAGTAAAGAATTCAGGTTTGTGGACCACTTAATGTAAAAGTTGAGTGATTTAGTGTTTTTATACTTGAAATTAGAGTGATATTCAATAAGAATAGAAATATAGACAAAAATTAAAATAAAAATATAGATGAAATAAAATTAGAAATATATATATTCATGTATTTCACCACATTAAAAGAGAAAGGAACGTATCTATACCTACACTCTGTTCTGCTAGAGATTTCAGGTTATTTCTGTAGTAGCGGTGATATAAATATCTCGGCGGTGCTGTGATAGTAAAGGCACCAATATCCGTATTTCTGTAGATAAGGAAAGCCTTACGAAAAAATGCCCCGTTTTCTGGCAGCATTTGGTATGTTTTCGAGTTTATATACTAGAAAGCTTAAAGTCAAATGCGACGTACAGTATTGTCAGATTTTCATATGCCTATTGAATTATGGATTAGGAGCACTTTACATGATAAGCTGATCAATCCTCAGTTTTGGTGGCGTTCAACTTCATTCACAACTGATATGTTTTACCAATTTATTTTGAATATCTGTTAAGGTTAGCAAACGCTTGATTTTACATTGACAAGAACAGCTAACTACAACAAGAGCTGCGTTATCCACATTATACATTTTCTTACTTTGAAAGCCAGTATTCATGTCATTATTCAAACTAAAAGCAACAAAAATTCTACCCTATGGAACATCAGGCCTGATATGTTTAGGCTCACTAAAAGCATAATTAATAACTCTGCCGCTGGTTGTTACAAATCTCCGAACAAGATTACGTACATTGACTCTGAAGTTAGGGCGTTTATACTTATGATATGATAGATGATTACAGTAACAGCAGGTGTGAAATCATATTATTTGTCAAGGTGGTCTTGGGCATAGGTTTGCAAGGTTATCACAACTGCCTGACAAATTCTGCTAAGCTACTGCCTGTCAGCAAATCTCTAGGTTCGAGGTACAGCATAAAGCTGAAAGATCCAATCATCAGCTGGAATAGTTGAGATTGGTCTGTAATTATCATAGTTAACGCTGGAACGCCAGAAGAAGACTGGAACTAAAGGCCATATGATTCAACTTTGCTGTGTCCTTTCTGTTGCTAAATTGTTTCTCATCATTAGCTAATATAAGATAATAATTTTAAATAAAAAATGAGGCCGGGTTGTTAGTTTTAGTTTGGTTTTCAAATTACCGTTACAACTTTTCTCATCTAGTCTGTAAGCTAGCTTTTCACGATTGCTTTCAGCTAAGAAGTCCTGGTAGTTCAAGCGGGAACAATACTTTGCCATTTGTTGAACTTGGTTTGTTTATCATGGTATGCTGCTCTGCATGAATCTTAGATTTGTATTCTAGTGGAGTAGGACAAACCAAAACTGGCGGTAAAATCAGGCATCGTTATAACAGTACTTACATTCCATTGTATTCCAGTAAACAGTTGGTTTTATCGTTATTTCCTAATTTTTTCCCGTTATACTTAAATATATGCACTGATTTACCGTGAAGTATTCGCTATTGCACAATGGCCAGTAGTACCAATAAATTCAGACAATAGCTTCAGCTGGGGCGGAAGCATCTGTTTGTGCTGGATTCAATACATTACCGGAAATATTCGAAGCCGTTACCTCTCTGTGCTCATAAAAAAAAGAGTGACATCTAACCTAAGTCTAATCTCTTCCTGAGTTCATCACGAACGTGATTGACACCACGACACAAAAGATAAACGTGTTGGAGAGTAATAATATGCCACACAATGGCACAGTCTCCTTGAAATGGCAACACTGGCCTCTTTAGCGTGATGTGTCTTTTACCAGAGCTAAAGAATCGCCATCTCAAAAGGAATATCGAACTTTTTTCCTATTTCACATTCCGGTTAGTTACATGACTGAAATTGAAAGAAGAGGCTTAGGCGAGTTCGAGTCTTGTCTGCTCTGCTCACGTTGCATAAAAATGTTTACATGTTTACGTAACATGAATATGCAATTCATATAAGATTACTTGGCAAAAGTTATTCACATTGATGAAGCAGGTACCATATAGTTGCCGTATAATGGTATAACAAAATCACATTAACTCATTATGAGAATAGTTAAGAATAATACGACCTTACATTTCTCAAAATAACGTGACACTGACCAATGATTTTCAATAGTAACTTAAGTTTTAACTATGTTTAGTTGAAAACTGTGTTTAAGGAAGATTACTCTGGGAAACTGGGTCGAGACAAGATGTCAAAGGCAGGGTTAAGCCTCGAGTTTACGTGAGCAACCATATTATGTGGGTCATAATACTTTGAGGTGTTTGGAGTACTCTATTGCTGACACCATTGCACTTGTGACTTTTTGAAGTTTTAAAAGAGTTCACTATCTTTGTAGACGGTTGTGTAAGACCTTGTTCTAAACCAGGCATCCAAACCTCCGGCAAAAAAGGGGAAAGATATTTATTTCCGAATTTGAAATGTTTTTTTCTTTACTCTATTTCTGTCATACAATTCGAAAGAATTCAGTTCCGAAATATAGCTCACTTAATAACGTAACAACATTCGTTGATTCACATTTTAGGCAAAGGCCTCTGCTGGCATAAGGCCAGCTTAAGGTAAACTAACCAACTGTGCTCACCTTGTAATGAGACGTTCATGGTCGTACCGCGACAACATAACGGTACAAGCACCGCAGCCACCCTCTCCACAGCCAAGTTTGGCACCTGTAAGTCGAACTGAAATATTGTTAAGGGAAAATCGGGAGGGTATTCTTGCACAGCATACATATACAAGAATAGAAGTTTTCTATGGGCAAAGTGGCCGTGAAGGAATAAGGAATGTAGAATTTAGGCCAAGCGCTGGGATTTATGAGGTCATTCAGCGCTGAAAGGGAAATTGGAAGTAAAAAGGTTTTCAAGGTGCAACAGGAAGAAACCTCGCAGTGAAACTAGGAAACAGTTGTTAGGAAAGGGTGGAAAATAAGGTGGAAGAAACAGAATATAAACGGAAGTACGGTAAAACGAATTGAAAGGGGTTGGAGAAAGGGGCCGAAGGGACCGTAAAAGAACCTTATGTAATGCCTACAGTCCACCGCGAGAGGTGCACTGACGGCATTACCCACCTACGGGGGATAAAAGATTTTGTGCAGAATAGCCAGTTAAAGTATTGCTGTTGAAAGACTGTGATGAAGAAAATGCGATTCTATAAACAGGTAATTACTCCAGGAAGAGCATTCTGATTTTTGAGACTTAAGCTGAATGATAAATCAAGAAACATTTTGGCTGCTTAAATGGCATCAAGTTAAGAGCTTCAGACCTGTTAGTGGTTTCCATGAGATGAGCAAATGATGTCAGTTACTCAGAGGGGTTCCGTTCTAGGGACCCTTCAGCATCATACCAAAGGCTTAAGATTTTTCAAAGGAGTGGTTTAACGCTATTGTAAGCCTTAACTGGTCATTTTCATTTTATTTTGGTGCTGGTGTACATTCGTGGATGCTTCAGATTTCAAAGTTGCTGTTAAGGTATCTTGAAGCGCTAAGGTCATTTGCCTTTACTTATCCAACTTAGTAATTTCTGTTTGGTTTCGTTTTCATGTGCATATAACTCATTTATATTTTTTACACGAAGTTATTACATTGTTAAATATTGCGTAGCAAGCTACCGACCATTTTACCCTAGAATTTATGGCTAATGAATAAAATTATTAGTAAAAAGGAAATATAAAAATTCTGAGTGTTCAAAATGTTATGGTTTGATAGATATATGGATATATATATTGCATATATATTTATATCTATATAAATGTATATATATATATATATATAATATATATATGACTTTTTTTGATTGAATATATATATATATATATATATATATATATATATATATATATATACACACTGTGTATATACATACACACGCACACATATATAATATATATTTTAAACACGTGCACGTTGACCAAAAAAAATTGATTAATTTTAATGGCAGCTAATCGTTGAAAAGGATACGGTTTTTGCGCAGGTACGTCAAGAGAGTCCATTCTGGGTCCACGTTTTCTTCTGTAATCTAGAAAAGAAAGATGGTTAATAATGTCCGTTCTGTTCCTTATCTGTATATGTATGTATATATAGATATAATATTTATATAGATTTAATATATTTATATAGATTTAATATATATATATATATATATATATATATATATATATATATATATATATATATATATATATATTTCATATATATACATATAAATGTAAGACAAAAATTCATTAATATATATATATCTAATTTTTGCCTTATAGACGGGAACTATTTTTATATTCACAAATATTAAGCCACATATCGTTCAGTGTGGAATTTAGTATACCTTGGGAATAATTTACAACACCCAGGGGGAAGTATTCTCAAGGTATAGTGAATTCAGTATTTATAGTTATTTGTGGCTTAGTATTTGTGAAGATATAATATATATATATATATATATATATATATATATATATATATATATATATATATATATATATATATATATATATGTGTGTGTGTGTGTGTGTGTGTGTGTGTGCGCACTCTTCTTGCGTTATGTTTGTTTATAAAGCATCAATAAATATATTAAGCTCGATGTAAACAAGATTGCAGAGCATTTACGAGGTAAAGCCATTGCTTTATTGATAAGGGAGTTGTTATTCTTGATTTTACAGGACTGAAATTTACTAAGAGAAATAATCCTGTATGTCACACAAACAGGGTTATTTCTCTCAATTAGTGAGTAACGCTGATTAGGCCGATGAAAATATCAAGGATTACCACATTAGGCCTACCTATCGTACTTTAGCACTGTAGTCTTTTTCAGAAAGGTGAATTTGGTAATGATTCTCATTTAATTACCTTGGATGTTGAAAGGGGAAGTGTGAGTAAAAATTTGCCTGAATTAGAACATGACCGACAGTAGTTCTAATGAATTAGATAAATAGGTTACCGAATAGCTTTAAGCAAAATGATCAGTCGCAAGCATTTTAGTACAAGGAAAAAAATCCGTTATCAGTAATTTATTATGATTGTTTCATTAGCTTTCACCAATTAAGACTTAACTTTCCTGGAATAGAATTATGGATATGGCAGTGATCAAAAATGCTATCTTTATAGCGCTATGGCATAAGGTTAATTATGTTAATTCTTAGCGGCAGTAACCAGGGGTTGATAATATAGATTTATTATACTTTGATATATGAATTCTGTTACATAAACGAGAACATTCTGGAAATCTCAGTTGCGTTACTGTTACGGAAGATGACATTAATTAGAAAATTCTCTCAATTCCCAAAAGTACAATAAAACAGGGCGGTTAGTTTTCGCTTGCAAACCAGTTTAGCGGGCGAGTGCAACTACATTGTTTTAAAGGTCAGTAAGTTAAATAATGGTAAAACAATTTTTTGGACCACAAATGGAGTTAGGTGGAAAGCCTGGTAAAACTTGTTTGAGCGACTGGAAAATATCTGTGGCCACTAGATGCAGCCTCAGGTCTTTTATGTATTGGATAAAAAATCCTGCGTATTTTGAGAGAGAATGTAGTTTTGTATTAATGGTGAATTTGAAAGGGACCGTAATGTGTTAGTTTTCCATGAAATGGTAAAGTAAATGGTTCAGTTTTAGCAAGATATCATCCAAGAATTAACAGGAGGATTTTAACAGTAATGACAAATTTATTTCCCAGACATAGGGGTGTTATTAAGGGCATTAATTCTTTTACCTGATCAGTTTTAGAATGAACTAAAAATTAGACTATTTCAGGGAGTGATTTCTTGGAAATGATAAAGTTTTAAATCAATGTATTCATAATAAATGTTGCACTGGAAAAATATCGAATATTAAAATAGGTGAACTGTGTTGCATTTACAAGGACCCGCTTAGTTCATCATACTGTAATTTTCCCGGTTTTAAAAAGGTTTTGAGTGTTTAACTGCAGGGTAATGTGTGATAGTTATACGCAATTTAAAGGATAGACTATACCCGTGCTCTCATGCGCTCACTGACTGATTGATCGAGTGCTCTACTGTCATAAACTAGGGTCACAAACGCCAGTGGTCTCGGCGCATCTCAAACCTGTTTATATCTGCTTACTTAATCCGTAAACAAGCGTAGAAAAGTCTAGAAAAAAAAGTTGACTTTCTGAAAGTCTTTTTTGCAGTTTCACTACACCAGCTGCACCGCAGAGATAGACTTACCGTTATGCAAGGTTCTTTCATGCCCAGTAACCCAATGAACTTGGGTGAAAACGATATTTGAAAGAAATTTAACCTGGCGAAGGACTCAAAGTGTCAGGATCCCGCAGTGTACTCTCTCTCTCTCTCTCTCTCTCTCTCTCTCTCTCTCTCTCTCTCTCTCTCTCTCTCTCTGAAGCAATTTGATCTTCGAAAGAAATGAAATCGAAGATGATGCGATAGGATTTTAATCCCAAACCTAATCTTCTTTCACGCGAGAGATATGATCTAAGAAATAATTAAATTCGTATCTTTTCCTTTGTTAGCATTAGTTTTGTTTGTTTGTCATTTACCCGTGCTTTATTATGATTATATAGAGATTTAGGGCGGTTTTTTTAATCATGGACTAAGAAAGTAACAAATTTCATTAAAATCTGAAATTCATAGATTATGAAAGTAACACATTTCATTAAAATCTGAAATTCTTACTTTTAAAATGCTGAGGATTCAATAGGGAGGTTTAATTTCTTTGCTGGTTTGATGTTTTCTGATGAACTGATATAACATCAGAGGTAAAGGTATGGCATAATAACTCTCGGTTCACTCCTATTGTTATTTAAATATTTTCTCGATCGAGTATTTAGAACGAAAAGATCGCACGCACTGTCAAATCTTTTAAGATTTTTTATTGTACTATTTTTTATTCTTTTACTATTTTTTTATTATTTTACTGTTAGTAAATTCTGACCAATCCCCTCCCGACCCCCGCACATCAAGAGTAAAAAGTCTAGACTCTCCCCTCCCCTTAACCCCCTTACCGCAAGGAATCTGAACACCTTACTCTTCATTGCTTGTTTAGGAATATTTATTTGTTTGTCAATTTACCTTTGATTACTGATCATTTGTTATTTTTTTCTTTGTTTTCTCTTTTCTAGAATGATCTTACTGTTCTTTTTGAGCGTATTTTGTAGGTCAGCGTCTTGTTTGATTTCTTCCATATGAAAATATTATTGAAAAATAAAGAAATTATGAGTGAGCTTAGCCATCTATTAGGAATGTTGGTATTCCCATGGATGCAATAAAGCAGTAGCTTACCAATATCTGAATCGAATTTGTAGGTCCTGTAATTTTTCTTACATTTTGATGATTCTGTACAGTGTCAGCGTCTTGTTTGACTTCTTCCATGAGGAAATATTATTGAAAAATAAAGAAATTATGAATGAGCTTAGGCATCTATTAGAATGTTGGTACTCCCATGGATGCAATAAAGCAGTAGCTTACTAATATCTGAATCGAATTTGTAGGTCCTGTAATTTTTCTCACATTTTCATTATTCTATATAAAATTTTCTTTCCTTTGGTGAAGAGGCCGAGACGGGCATAATTGTCTAAATCAAAAACGTTTGTTTTTGGAGTTCCTTTCATAAGGGACGCCAAACCTTTCTCATAAAAGGAAACGGTTAACAGGCCTGAGGAAATAGAGGAGAGTGAAGAGTTCCGAATTTTGCAGGGGAATGGTATGAAGCGCTTACTGTACGCTTTGCTTAACTTTCTGGAACATGACCTAAACGTATGGTTTTTTATTTCTGCTTTGAGATATCACGGTCTCAGTTTATGAAGATTTAAGGCGAGTCTCGTCAAATGTTGTGTGATACTGAAGACAATTCTTGCAATGCAGTGAATTAAAAATATTGCATATTGTGACTACCTTAGTTTCGATCAATGCGTAAACATCTTATCACACATGATATTTCCCCTTTTTTTATGAAGAGTCGGTTATTTTAGTGATGATAAGCGATAAAAACAAGATTTCATGTCCTCATTTGAACCTCCCGTAGGGGGTTAGTGTCGTCAGTGAACCTCATGCGGTGCAATGTAGGCATTACTTAAGGGTCTTTGCAGTGTCCCTTCGGCCCCTAGCTGCAACTGCTTTCATTCATTTTACTGTACTATGTTCATATTCTCTTTCTTCCATCTTACTGTCCACCCTCTCCTAGCAATTGATTCATAGTGCAACTGTGAGGTTTTCCTCCTGTTACACCTTCCAAACCTTTTACTGTCAATTTTCGTTTCAGCGCTGAATGGCCTTAGCTGCCCCAGTGCTTGGCATGTATCCCTAAAATCCATTAATCAATCAAACCTCACTTGAACCTAAATGTCAACAAGGTAAACAGATCATGCCATCGATATGGCCCTTCTAACCAGTCAACGACAAAGCGTTATTTTAGTTACTTTTCACTTGCTTTCTAATAAAAAAAAAACTAATCTTATTTAATCTCTTATAACGCTGTTTATGAAAGAAGACCGTAGTGACTCTAACTGGGGCTTCTTATAACCCTCTAATCTCTTCTGTAATTAAAATTGCGCTTGCTATTCCTGATGTGTTATACTCCTTTATGTTATGTATAAAATTCTCTACAGGGGATGGTGCCGTCATTGCACTTCATGCGGTGCACTGTAGGCACTATTTAAGGTTCTTTGCAGGCTCCTTTCGGACCGTAGCTGCAACCTCTTTCATTCCTTTTGCTGTACTTCTTTCATATTCTCTTTCTTCCATATTCTTTCCACCCTCTCCTATCAATTGATTCACATTGCAACTGCGATATTTTCCTCCTTTACACCTTTAAAACCTCCTTTACTCTCAGTTTCCCTTTCAGCGCTGATTGACCTCATAAGTTTATTCTTACAGAGCGACAGTTCTTACAGAGCGACAGTTGTGCGTATTATACCTATTCAGACTGGCATGGAATCGAGTAATTTTTGTTATTTCAAATGAAAGTATTTCTTTTCGACTTCATTACTGGGTGAATTCTTTCTCTGTTATTGAACGGTTTTTTTATGCAAAATCTGGTTCACTGATGTTAGAACTGCGATTATTTGAAGAAACAGGAGACTCATAATCTTTTGCAATGGAATAAATCTGATTTGACATGGGATGATAACACCCAAATCACTTTATTCCTATATCAAACCCAAAAGGAATAAATTCGAGTCCTTGCAAGGTTAATGTACTTACCATGCAATTCAACTTGAGTGTAACCTATTCCCAAGGTAAAATGGATTTCATACCAATGGGTTGTTTGTGACAAAATATTTAGATATATTCTCTCTCTCTCTCTCTCTCTCTCTCTCTCTCTCTCTCTCTCTCTCTCTATATATATATATATATATATATATATATATATATATATATATATATACACACACACACACACACATATATATATATATATATATATATATATATATATATATATATATATATATATATATATATATATATTTATATGGTATGGCATCGATTCTTGTTTTTATATGGCTCCGAATGCTGAGCAATGTTCATGCATTGGAAGTATAACACTCACCAATCAACAAAACTCACGACTGAGCCCTTCGAGATCACCCATACTGAAATTGTTCGTTGAGACGTATAGCGCAGGTAATGCCTCGCGAACCTAGAATAGCACGATTAGCAGTCATGCGCCTTAGTGTTGTTCAGCTATCATAAGGGATATTTTAGTTGTTGTTAAAAGAGGCCGGAGTTTATTTAATTCTTCGGTGATTTTGTCATTTTCTTTTCATAAAACGTCTTGGATCTCAGACTCCATGTTAGCATCCTGCTAACAGCCAGTTCCACCCAGTTTTATTTTATATATATATATATATATATATATATATATATATATATATATATATATATATATATATATATATATATATATATATAGTGTGTGTGTGTGTGTGTGATAGACAGGCAACCTAATGCTTTTTTCGAACTCCCCAAGTCCAACTAAATCACGGAAAAGCAAAATGAATGCAGAAGATTGCCTCTGCCTCCCTCTGTCGATAGTTTAAATACATACACAATCACACACACACACATATATATGTATATATAGTGTGTGTGTGTGTGTGTGTATGAATATATCTACAGTATATACATACTCGTACGTATTATAGCACTGCCACCAAATTTGCATCCGAGACTTGCCAAGTCAAGCTTGGGACCTGAACCCCATCGAAAATATTTAGGGGGCCCCGTAGTGGGTTAGTGCCCTCAGTGCACCTCATGTGGTGGGCTGTAGGCATTACTTAAGGTTCTTTGCAGCGTCCCTTCGGCCCCTAGTTGCAACCTCTTTCATTCCTTTAATTGTACCTCCGTTCATATTCTCTTCCATCTTATTTTCCACCCTCTCCTAACAGTTGATACATAGTGCAACTGCGAGGTTTTCTCCTGCTACACCTTTAAAACCTCTTTACTCTCAGTTTCCCTTTCAGCGCTGATTGACCTTATAGGTCCCAATGCTTGGCCTTTGGCTTAAATTCTGTATTCTATTTTTAGCATTGAGCGTTATGAGAGCATGATAGTGTCACACTTCGTTCTGGTATGGAATTTCGGGCCTTCGAGATTGGCAGACAGGCCTTTTGACCTCAAACTTTACCTGTGGGTTCAACTACTTTTGCATTTTTCATCTTTCTCCCACTTTTCCCATCACGCTGGATCATTAAGTGCAAGCGATAATGCACAAATAATATCACGTTTGAAAAACTGATATTTCAAGAACCTTTTCCGTTATCAGATACTAAGTTATTGCAGGTAATTTTCGGAAGGGGAATTCTGAGTCGAAACAGACGAGTGGACATGGATACAAAAGGACATTTTCCCCACCATGTATCCCATTCACAATCACGACACACTTCACGTGTCTTAATGTGGCTACACTTCACGTGTCTTAATGTGGCTATACTTCACGTGTCTTAATGTGGCTACGCTTCACGTGTCTTAATGTGGCTACACTTCACTTGTCTGAATGTGGCTACACTTCGCTTGTCTGAATGTGGCTATATTTCACTTGTCTGAATGTGGCTACACTTCACTTGTCTGGGCGGGGCTAGATCGATTGTTTTTTACGAGGGTTGGCCTGAGGAGGACAATGACATGAGCGCCTGGTCTCTCACATACGATAGCCTATCAGTCAATAGGGGTTAACACATTACGCGTAATAAATTGCGTCATGGTGATTTACTGATACGGAGAAAAAAATAAATTGATAATGCATGTTATCATCTGTGTATATATATAGAGACAGAGAGAGAGAGAGATTTACAAGAAAGAAAGAACAAACTCATCATGTTTTACATCTCTGTCTTATGCACAAATGTAATTTATTCTTTATTATCAAGGACATATTACGCAATGAGTTGTAATCTCGAAATGATGTAAGATTTACCGGAATTTCTTTAAATGCCAAGTTGACTGTTGCTGTTATAAAGCCCAGTTGTGTATATTTGTGGCCGTGCAGACTTGTGGGTAAATATTACAAATCGTGTCATGTTCTCAAACAAGCGCAAAGACTTGCCTTTATTGCACCAGAATTTTAACTGTGGTGGTTGAGAATGAATTCTGTGGACTGGCTTATTATTTGTCACCGGTAATCAAGGTAAAGTCGAGCTCTTTCGTTCATGAATAGGCCTTTAACATTATAGTATTAGAAGTCTGCATTCGAGGTATAGCGTTTTAGAATGGTTGATTTGATTAGCAAGTTGATGTTTTAGTGAGAATGAAATTACTATCAATGCACTTCGACTACTATCGCTCAGCCAACCCCCCTCCCCCCGCCTTTCCACCTTTATTTATTTATTCATTTTGCATTGAAATTGAAGATTAACAAACAATTTCTTGGTAAACTTAAGTGGCTGCGACCCTGCCACATACACAGGTAAAGGAATCCTGCCTGGCAAAGGTCTTTCGATCCGGACTTGACGAACAAAGCAGGCGAAAGATGAACGACTCCTTCGTGGAGTTTTCCTACAGAGCGGTCACATAACGCAAGGAAATAAAATCACAGAGAAAAGGCACGTAATAAACATTTCAGGTGACGATAAAAAGTTCCATGGTGTAAATCTTAGCACTTCATCGGATAAATTTAGAATTTTCGGCCAAAAATTTCGATTTGACACGTCCTCCTGATTTTCTGTTAATTCACGGTGATCATTTGCCATAAATTGTTCAACTATATTATTATGTTCTGGAGAAAATAGAGCTAAAAGTTGTCAACTGTGTTACGTTTTGCAGAAAAATGTAAATGAAAAGTTCTGACAAATATTAACAATGTTTATAACATTTTAACCATACCACTGAACTAAAAGTCTTAGCTCCAATAGGAAAAGTCTGAGAAGACCTATTTCTACATTTTTAAGAAAAAGATTAAATTTGGGTTCTTCCAAAACAGACCATCTTCACGCTCGAGCGTGACTTACGGCTTCTTGTGCCCTTTATTGGAAAACTGCGTTTTACTTTACGCAGTCAGCCATAATGCAATATGAGGTGTTAAAGAACGTCCTTTTACGCAAATTACAATGTATTTCTTATCCTACGGTAGTCAACAGAAGTAAATAATCTTTAGTAAAAGGCAATAAAATAAAATAAAAAAAAACACACTCACTTTCCTTCCATTGACAAAAAAGACGAGCGTATTGGACGTGGTGCCGTCCTCTGGCGAGTCGAAGGCCGGCATCGTCGAGAAGGCCGCAGAAACGCAAGGAAAGAGCTGGCAGAAGACGCTCGCTCGCTCGCTCGCTCGCTCAGTCGCCGCACGAGCCCCTCCGATACCTCCGGTTACAAACCAGGCCGAAGAGCAAATGATATGTCAAAAGGTAACAACGCTCCGCCCGTCACGAAAGCGTCCCGCTTGTCTTACTAGATGGATGCTGCTGTTTGGTTCATCGACGCACGAACACTCCTGGCGGGCTTCGCAGCCACCGCCCGGCGGTAATCAACACTCGCGCAATTCCAGACCAGTCATCGTGTTACGTTAGGCTTCAAGCCACAGTAACTCTGGAAGATCATATTTCCCCTCCTTCTTAGGCCCCAACCTCCCCCCACCTCTCTCTCTCTCTCTCTCTCTCTCTCTCTCTCTCTCTCTCTCTCTCCTCAAGCATCCAGACGACTTCACCGCAAGTTATGTCTCACTATTTTCGTCGCTAGTGTCGTTACGTAATGGATTACGTTCAGGTTCATTG
Source organism: Macrobrachium rosenbergii (assembly GCF_040412425.1). Taxonomy (NCBI): domain Eukaryota; kingdom Metazoa; phylum Arthropoda; class Malacostraca; order Decapoda; family Palaemonidae; genus Macrobrachium; species Macrobrachium rosenbergii. Next base: position 26,208,106 of record NC_089757.1, read on the forward strand.
TCTGGCCTGTTTGCAATATTTTGCGTTACTCTTTTGTCGTTTGTAAACCTACACATAATTCTCTCTCTCAGTTTCTGTCCTCAGCGTAAACTAATTTCTTAAGCGTGCTTAACTTCTTTCTCTTTCATTCTTCCATCTCACAAGCAATATATATATATATATATATATATATATATATATATATATATATATATATATATATATATATATATATATATATATATATATTATATATATATATATATATATATATATATATATATATATATATATATATATATATATATGTGTGTGTCTGTGTGTGTGTATGTGTATATAGATGTATATATGTACAGTATATAATATATATATATATATATATATATATATATATATATATATATATATATATATATATATATATTTAGGTTCACATGCAAAGTCGAGAAATCGAAAAGCTGAGTACCAAGTACCTTCGTGTAATTCTGACACATTTTCGAAGTACGTTTTCTCCTCTTTGTGGCAAAGTTGTAAATTTGATATCACGTAAAAGTTTAGTGATTCTTTTGCACAAGCGTGCACACGCACACACACACACATATATATATATATATATATATATATATATATATATATATATATATATATATATATATATATGTATATATATATATGTATTTATTCATATATATATATATATATATATATATATATATATAAACACACGCTTACATACATATATAGACGTATACACACACATTTGAGTGTGTATAATTAAAAAGAGCTAGGAGGGGGAAGGGAAAGACCGTGGGAATTGATATTTGAGATGCGAAAATTTCTAGCAAGACACAGGTGAATGGTGCAGTATCTATAAGGGGGTTCAACCCTCTGCTAATGAACTTATTGTGTAGAACTTTATCCCATATGTAGAAAATTTCAAATTGAAGCGTACCGGTGACCGTTCTTTTGTTTTTTGATATGAAGCCACCTCATGCTATGGAAACTGATTAACGTTTATTTATATATATATATATATATATATATATATATATATATATATATATATATATATATATATATATATATATATACATACACACATATATATATGTCTGTATGTGTTAAAATGCATAAATTAATGTTCCCAATTTATTATTACTTGAGACTTGACTTGGAAGGTAAAAGAATTCCTTTTGATATGTGACAGTATAAACAGTATAAACTGGAAATTAGTTTTTTACCCAAGGGTATGTGCAGTGTCCCTTCGGTCCCTAGCGGTTCCCACTTTTTGGTCTTTTACTTGACCTCCCTACCCGAGCTTTTCTCCCATCTGGTTGTCCAACATCTAACTAAAATACTTCTTAGTGCAACTGTGGCGTTTTTTCCCAGTGTCATCTTTAGACCCTTAATGTATTTGCACTTCCTCTCATTTATTTTCTGGATCTCCAATCATTCCGACTTTCTTTTCACTGTCTTAATCGCCAAATGGCTGAAAGTGCCCCAGAACTCAGCTTGATAGTCTAAATTTAATCATGCATTTGTTCATTTCCTTAAGGAATGGATACTCTCACCTCTTTAAAAATGGACAGCTTTAGGAATCGGAAAAAACTGGGAGAAGTTAGAGAATTCAAAGGCTTGGCTCTAGAGAGAGAGACAGAGAGAGAGAGAGAGAGAGAGAGAGAGAGAGAGAGAGAGAGAGAGAGAAACCAGTCGGCAAACAGAAACCTATAATCCGAAAAGGTCCACATTATGCAATATACACCGACGGATCTAAATGCCCAGATTGCAATGTGTTGATAACAGTTAAGCATGTACTGTGTAAATGTCCAAAATATAACCTGCAGCGATTATCAAATTTTGGAAATAGGCCAATAAAAGAAATTGTGTCGGAATCTTCAACATTCTCAATAGTACCCATTTTAATGTTCATGAGAAGCTGCGGGTTAATTGATAAAATATAAAAAATCAATCAGTATAATGAATTTTAAAACAAGTAAATGTTATGATTTTACTTAATTTATTTTGAATTTTAATATACCTTTTTAGTGAGTATATTTGGAAGCATGAGTATAAATGTATTTATTGTGTGAGTGTGTTCCAGTATGAAAGCGTATGCCTTTTTACAGCTTTTAATTTCACTTTCATTTTCGTTCATTCATCATTGGCGAGTGACCTATTAGGTCCCATTGCTAGGCTTCTAGCCTAGACTTGTCATTTCATCCTAATCCTCCGGGCCAGCCGTATGAGGGCTGATTGATAGTCAGCTTAGTGGTCTGGTTAAACTATTTTAATAATAATAATAATAATACTGATAACTCGCATTGATCTTGAATTTGGTGACCTTGAGCAGGTTATCTTTATAGCTATCTCTGAAAAATGCTAGTGCCCGTTGTTTGTATATTGTTTTGAACTTTATCATATGTAGTGTAAAAATCTGCAACAATAAAATTGTTTATGCACTCACACAAAACTACTAAGTTAGCCACGATCCCCTTATGTAGATAACCTCCATATCATCAGTTGCTTCTCAGATGGTTTATCAACAGTCTATCGAGTCTACGCCCCCGACCCTCCACCCTACACCCGAAACAATGTGCTTCAGCTTTGAATGCACTATCGGGGATACAATGGCCCTGCCACACCAACACCTCTTTGACACGATCCAGCCAACACTTCCAACACATTCACTTCCGTATCAACATAACTTTTTAAATTCAAAGTACATTTTGAAATTCACCCATCAATTTTCATCATATCCCACACTGTTTGCTTTTACTTTAGCCCTTTAATAATTAATTCTTTTATATACCTGCACATGAGTTTGTCTTTGTCGTGGAAATACATTTCAAACAATCTTTCGTTTTTCCATTTCTATGCACTTGATTTCATTATTATACATCTTACTGATTTATACTCCTTTTTCTTAACAAACCTTTTCACTAAATATCTTTAACCTTAGGCCATTTTCATCAGATTTTCTCCGCCTATAGAATTCTTACTTATGAATCTGATTTGGCGAATATATTTGAAGCTCCATTTTGAACATTTTTGTCTATATATATATATATATATATATATATATTATATATATATATATTAATATATATATCTTCTTCTGTTTTAACGTGCTTTTTTCCCATTTTTATTTGGGGTAAGTTTGATGCCTTTGAAGGACTTTGATTTGGCGGTGGGGTAGGCCGTACCTCGATCGGCTGCCCTGCCTGACATCGCTTAGACCCCGGTAACGAATGTATACATGTATTGTACCATATCCCAGCTCCTTTCTCCCCAGCAAGGAGAACTGGGCGGTTAGGTCGACAGTTCGAGACGTGTGGAGGTGTCTGTTATGTTTTTAGATGTTGAGTGGCTTTGTTTTATGTGTATAGTCTGTAACACCCATTTGCTTTCAGCAGACCTATCCTACACGGATAGTAAAGTGTCCGCCTTCTCTGACCGGTCGGCTCATGGGATTGAACCCGCTTTTACAGACCTCTATGAAGTCTGAGGTTGCTGCTTCTACTGACTGAGCTATCTAGGCTCATATATATATATATATATATATATATATATATATATATATATATATATATATATATATATATATATATATATATACTGTATATATATATAGAAGAAGAGAGACATGAAAGCCTTTCAAAAATACGGTTTTCATTCACAGTGTATGTGATAATTCAAGACTTTTCTTAACGTTGCTTTCTGTGGCTGGCATAAAGCGTTGTCAGGTGAGCAAAATAGTAAAAATATTCTTCATATTCTCTCCTGTTCCTTTTGTATGCTCACATCCATAATATTTACCAAAGGAATTTTTCCCTTCATCCTGTTACATTTTACATTGTAGAGGTCAGCAAAACAATAGATTACGTTCGTGATTTATTTGCTTTGCTTGAAGGCAAGCCTTTCCGTTGACTCACATCACGTATCCTCTGAGTTAATGGAGCGAATGACATAAGAATAAACAGCAACCTAGTACTAACCTACAGAATGAATTATGCCGTGGCCACTGAGATCATTCTCGTGTGGCCGTCATTATCAAGGTCTAGAGAATGAATACAAGGTCCTCTCACGTGGAGGATTATGGGTGATGAGGGGATCGGGGTTAAGACGCTTGACGTCACGCGGTCACTGGCATTCTCCTCTGCCCAAGCTCTATGCAAATAGGAGAAACTTTTCTCTTGTTTCCTCGTTGTCTCTTTTTGATATTAGAAATTATGATTCGTTCTTTTATGAAAGTATTAATTTTTATGCGTATATTCATGCACGTACTGTAATTAAAACAAGAGTTTAAAGACGAAAAACTTACCCTTTTAGTTTTCTGTAAAAGAAAACTATTGAGATGGCTTTGTCTGTCCGTCTGCACTTTTTTGTCAGCACTTTTTCTGTCCGCCCTCAGATCTTATATGTTGATCATCTACCCTTCAATCATCAAAAATACAAAATTGCAGCCCTCTAGCCTCAGTAGTTTTTATTTTATTTAAGGTTAAAGTTAACCATGATCGTGCGTCTGGCAAGACTATAGGACAGGTCACCACTGGGCCGTGGCTGAAAGTTTCATGGGCCGCGGCTCATACAGCATCATACGCTGTAACGAAAACTCGATTGCGCTGAAGAAACTTCGGCGCATTTTTTTTACTTGGTTACTATCATATACAACTCGCATTCTCAAATACATATATACATAAGGTGAACAATTATGTTACCAACGTTTTCATTTTGTTTGCCATTCTTTTTTGAGAAGCTAATGTCCCTGTTTAATCTGCGGATCCTGAAAAATGTGCGGTAACCAACAAAAAAATTTGATCACAACGGAAGGTAATGGAATAGACTTGCCTATCACATCATTCAACTCGTTACTCGTTCCTTTTCCTAATTTTAGGTATTTTTCCCCATGATAACAAATAAACATCTTTTCCATTGATTTTAAATACTCCAAAAATTCGGGTCGAGGCTTCATTAGCTTCTCACTTGTTCTACTTGTAGTGCCAATCCATCTGCCATCTTCTGTTGCTTTAGTTCCTAGAAAGTCGTACTCTGGAAACTTGTGGGCTATAAAACCACCCACGTATTGCAAGCTTTCTTCTTCCACTGCATCTTCTAGTCTTTCTTCTTCATCTTCTTTGTAGTTTTGTAATTCTTCCATTGGCAAACAAAACAATATTGCCGATAAGCTTAACTCTTTCTGAAGAGAAGTTTCTTCAGCCTTCAGAATCAGACCTTTTTCTCTAGTGTTTGAGATTTTTGTGGTCTCTTTGAGTAACTGTACCGCTAATTTTCAGTCATACGTTCCTTACCTGTAACACTTCTATGCTTTTCAGATAGTTTATGAGTTCTCATTAGATCACTCTTACTTTTCATAATTAGTTCCCTAAATGACTCATTGCGACCAATCCTGCTATCCTAAAACACAGATCCATGGTCCAAGAAAGTGTTTCTGATGAGTTTTATCAAGTGAGGAGCATCGGCAAATACATGTATTTCCCAGCAGTTATCCGCAGGATTGACATATTATGATGGATTATCTGTGCCAGTGCTTATCGAATTCCATAACCTTATATTTGTTGGTCCCAAGTTACTAACCATACCAAACACAGGAAATCCAGCTCTCCCTATCTTAATAACCCATTCAAAAAGGAGAATTTCAGTTATATCGGTGTCGAAATTATAACGGGTAAGTTGTTTCCAAGAGGGCGCAAGGCCTCTGATCTTTACACATTGCACTCTTGATGTAGGTTCATATAAAAAGTCTGCGCTTTTATCATAACTCCATATTTTTGCGAAGCTACGTCGTCGTCCGTAGGAAACTCATGAAGAATTAGATCCTTTTTTTTTTTTCTATTTTCAAAGTACCCGTGTACTGCACAAGAGTTGGGAATATTGGTCACAATTGCAGCAAGAAAGAGAAAAACATAATGCCGCTATTACGGACAATATCGATATCGGATATACGGAAGCTATGTCTACACACTGTCTTTGTAAACAGACTGACTAGTCAAAGTTGGTCAAGGACCGTGAGGTGACAGCGTGACGTCACGACCTCTACCTGCGCACTAGATCCCAATTTTGGGTCAGCCGTGAGAAGTCTAGTTTGTAAACATTTTTTTCCCGTCTTGTACAGTATCTGCGCTCGTATACTTGTGTGACACACTTCCACTTGTCTCTGAGGATGCTGGGTATATTTATACTAAATCCCATTCCAAGAGCTTGTCAGTTCTTTTATTTTCATTAGTTCTGTTTTCGTGGTTAATGCTAATACTAATATTGCTATGATGATGATGATAATAATAATAATAATAATAATAATAATAATAATAATAATAATATTTTTATTATGATGATAATGATTATTATTATTTTATTATTATTATCGTCATCAAAACTCAAAAAGTGCGATGTACTAAATGTGATGCAGTAAATATCTGTAAAAATCTTACTATAACCGGTGTGACTGCTTGGGTCCTCCCCACGTGTGTGTAATCTCCGCATATCTGCCAAGTCTATAACAATAACAGAAAGAGATAAAACCATTCCTCCCATTACAGATATCAAATATCTTTTTCGTTACGCAGAATTCTAGGTCAGTTACATAGGTTCACGATTGATGAAGTTTTTTTTATGCAATAACAAGAAGCGAAACCAGATTTTCTATCAACATGCCACTCATTTTGGTGCTGTTGCCAATACTTCAAACAGCTCCGCGTGCGTTTATATCCACGGATAAGCAGCTTAAGACTGTCTCGGTATGTTTGGAGGCATTTCCTCTTTCTACAGAGATCTTGATTTCTCAATATCATACGTAAAGAATAAATTGGCAAGCAAGGAAATATGAAGTAAAGCAGAACATAGAGTAAGTTGGACGAGTGAGAAAATAAGCAATCGATACAAACAGGTCTCTCTCATATTTCTATAGCATTAATTAACTACTTTTGAGTATCTAATTTTAGAATAATGATGAATGTACATCTATAAGTAATGACAAAATAGTTAAGCGGGAATAATTACACAATATAATCGGCTAAGTAGCGATACGGACATATGATAAAATAAAAAAAGCTGTGAGATTTAGTTGTTGTTGTTGTTGTTGTTAGACTGAGGTGGCATTGTGCCAGCACAGGATCTTAGAGAGAGCGCCAATTCATTATACAAACAGCTTACCCCTGCAGTTACTTAGATGTAAATACTGTATGATGTTTCTCGTCTAGACGAAAATGTATGTTATCGTTCATAGATTGTGGGGAAGAAATGAACTGAAGACAAAACCTAAGCAGGGCAGAACAGGAAGGAGATTAAAATACCTGGAAATGAAGAATAACCCCTTTAATCTTATAATTATATCCATAGGTTTGTCTCAAGACATTCAAAGTTCCGTCACACACGTGTCAAGTTGTTGTTTTGTAAAACGTGTCAAGTTGTTGTTTTGTAAAATTGGCAAAAGGGCAGATCTTTAAACGCCAGGCCAGAGAGGTCTCTTCGTGGTGGAGCAACTATAACATATTCCATCCCTGATGGTCCAGAGAGAGCAATTTTGCCTTTTCGTGTTTAGACATTGATTTTTGTAAGGTTGGTAACATTATGGTTCAGATTAGTTGCAGTATTCTGTGGTGTTTTTTTCCATGCTGGAATAACCTTTTCCATGATGGCTTTATAGTTCAAGTGAAATGCAATACGGGTTATATCTTCACTAATTTTAACCTTCTCCCTTTATACCGTAGTTCATCTTTAAATCCTTATGATCATCTTTCTTTTTATACGCGCGCGCGCGCACACACACACATGCTCACACACATATATATGTGTGTATATATATATATATATATATATATATATATATATATATATATATATATATATATATAAGTATATGTGTGTGTGTGTGTGAATATATATTCCATTATATATCTATCAGTATTAGGCTACTTTTGGAGATTACAGAGTCTGCTTCAAATAAAATAGTATACTGTACAAAGCTCTGAAGAAAATGAAACAAACGTAAGAGAGAAAACGAAGAAGCACATAAACTAATATAAAAATATTCGATACGACAAGCTGTAGGAATATTTATAATTAACCTTTATGCAGAGCAAGATAATAATTCATAGATCACGAGGCAAATCAAACCGGTATTTTTCTCCGTGAGGCATTGAGAGAAGTGTAATATCATTTAAGGTACAGTAAACAGTCATTAGCGTTCGGTATTTACATTTTCACGCCAATGAAAAGGAAATGAACATATGCCTCATTATTATCATGGTTTTTCATTATTTTGGGATAAGTGGTGTTCTCTTAGGAACGGGAGTTATAATTAATTTTGATTCCATTTTCAGTAACTGGACAACATTTCTTGTACACAAGATCTCGAAAGCAATTTACTCATTACTCGCAGTAAATCGGCTTTTTCAGATTACAATATTTTTGAACAATCCTTACCTTGCATCTGTAAAAACATGACCGCAATCATCCATAAATTTAAGGACTCAACCTTTCTTTTATGCAGAAAGAAAATGATTTAAAGTATGTCATAAACTCGGTAATAAAATGATCGTAGGACGAGTCTCTGTAACGATCTAACTTCAAAGATTTTATATTGAATTGTGAGACTCTTCATTAGATTCGGACTTCAAAATTCTTTGCGGTCTGTTCACGCTATTGATCCGACATTACCCATCCCGTTTGAACTCGAAGACATAAATATGTAAAAGCTTTACCTAGCTGAGCTATGACTCTCATTCTGAGAGAGGTAAATAACACATTAAACTTTGGGTGTGTTCGTTAGAGTCCAAAATATTCTGCTAGAGTAGGAAGGAAATGGAATTTGTCTTAAGTTCTTATACCCATGAGATTCATCTATACAAACAACTTGCTTTATTTTGAACTTTAAGCAACGCACACAAGTTAAAAATCGTATTATCTAACTGATTACTAAATTAGAAAAAAGACAGGAATTAGACATTTGGTATTACAGCTATTTTCAATGGATGGAATCTCTGCAGTCATGATCTTTGTTTTAGATGGAATCTTAGATGGCAATAAGAATAACTGGAGAAAGTATTGTACGTATTTCTCGCCCGTTCTCATGCTCATGAAGCTTAAGAACACCAAGTGATGTGTCATGACGTTGATGGTTTCAGAGAACAGAGAATGTTTACCGTCCAATTTGTAACTGTCGTCGGAGGAAAATGAGTAGTTGCAACACTTGGCCTTGAAAATACCTCAGTAACACTAAGAGAGATCAGGGAAAAAGGTAATGAAAAACTTTTATTTTCACCAAAAACAAAGGGATATAGAGGACTCGTACACAGGATAAGATACAATTAATTTTTTCCTATCTTCATGGACTATAATGTTTAATAACTATAGTGCTGCAATTAAAAGAACACATATACAGCCTATCGGAGTCTTAAGACAAAGTGAGACTAACAGATTAGTTCAAAATCTTTAGAAGTGGACATGATCAGTTGGGCAAAAAATGTCACCTCTTTCATTATCATTTGAACTTGGGCAGGCTGCTCGATAATTAAAATCAAATCATCAATCTTGTATCAGCTTAACTGGGATTAGTTTATTCATAAACAAACTGAGAGTCGGACAAAGAAATCGGGTAATAACTTCAAATTGTGAAAGAACATAGCTTGAGTATAGCGTTGCCTTCAGAAAGCTAACCCTGTGAGTATAATAGATGATATACTAAATGCAAATCATGGTCCTCTTTTGCAATGGGTCGAGAGTGGGCACAGTAGTAAGAAGCAGAAATGTGGTTAATTAAAATATAGATGAGCACTTTAAAGGAAATTAAAGCTTCGGGATTCTGTGTGTCTGCTTATATCGAGTAGTAAATGATGAAACGTTTCTTTATTAACAGGCTGTGAGGGAAAATGTGCTGAATTTAAAAACGATAATAACTGACTAGCATGGCTGTAATTTGCTAGGAAATTCAGTACCTTTGGCATAGACCTATAATATGCCTAATGTGTCATTCAAATATGAATTCCGAAGCTACACTAAGTAATAAAAGAATTATTTTGAAACTTAGGTGTGAGAGACTCCTCTCGATATCCATAATTCAACACTCATGGCATATCGGGCCCAAGTCATTGAAATGTCAACAGTTTTGTGTTACAGATACTGACGTTATATTTCTGAACGATGCTGATAGCCTTGAAAGTTAAATTATACAAAATTCAAGTCACTTTCTCGAGTGAACTGTGTATTCTGTACATAGAAAGAGAGAGTCTTGTGTTATGTTCTAAATAATTGATGAAGAAGCAGCTACAGACTAGGCCATTATTTATTTATTATTCATTTCAGTATGGTCTGTACCCTTATTTCAACTATTCAAAAGATTTTTTTTACAGATGAATTGGTATATTTTGTATAAAAAAATCGTTATCATGTTTCATTCTTATAGGAAAACTATAAGAAATGATATCCGACACTGCACTTAGACACCACTTTTAGCTGTCATGGGAACAATACAGACTCCAGTCATTGAACCCAGTAACTCCTCCGAGTAGACGGAAGCAAGTGTTTTTTTGTTTTTTTTTTGTTTTTCAATGTAAATGTCAGTAAAAGATCACACGTCGGGATTCCAGCAGTCTCCCTCCAGTACTTGATCTGGGTCGTCGGTGAGAAGAAACGCTGTATTCACGAAAATCCGAGAATCGTCACATCAGACTGTATTGTGGCCTCTGTGTTTAAGCCTCTTGGTCTCTTTGATACTGTGTTGTCAGTCGTTTAATTATTTTGGTTAATCTCTCTCTGGAAAGCGCTTTTTGATGGAGTGATAAAAATAAACACGGGGGGGCTGTGTGAAGAGGAAGCTGTGCCGGCGTAAGAGACCGGTTTGCCGTGATTGTCATACTATCATTATGGTTCTCTGATTGTGTTTGTTCTTGACCCATTAGTTACATGGCAAGCAGTGTGTGTTCTTTCAACCTGTTCATGAAGCAATGCGTTATAATATTTAATTATTTTCGATTGGTACTTGATACTTAGCGATGTATTTCTAATCAGTATCAGTGATGTTTCATGAAATGCACTACAGTGTAGAATTTTTTTTACCCTATCAGTGACAGTGCATTGTATGGTGTTACAAATGTTTTGAAAGGCATATGATAGTTCTGTAGCGCGTGTTTTTCCAAATGGTATCCCAAAAGTTGTAGTATATTGTGTTTCAAACGATACAGAAAGCACAGCGTTATAGTGTACGTTTCCAATTTCTTTTAATGATGTGGTATTGTTCAGCGTTGTGGTACTTTGAAACAGTGCACGAAAATGTTACAGTGTTATTTTTCATACGGTGCTGTGTATGAAACATTACGTTATAGCTTATATTTTTTTTCTTTTATGATGTATTGTTTTGCGTTATAGTGCTTTTTAATTCAGGCTTGAGGCAGTTTTATCGGTTATAGTGTCGACGGATATAGCCTAAGCGGCATGGAACAGATATAGAAATCTATTTAAGAATCTATTTAAAAATTTGCAGTTGATCTGGGACAATTTTTTCAGTTCTGAAAATTCAGTTTACAGACATAGAAGTATATTTTTGTGTGTACTCCTACAAATGTAACCACATTAAGAACACATGTTTAGAGTATGTCTGTTATTGTATTCGAGTGTAATTTTTTCTTTTTATAATTTTCTCTCGTTAATAGTTGAATTTTTTGTTTGGTGATAATTCAGTGGTTAAGATGCCAATCTAGCTTCCTGGTACAATACAGTTTTGAAGGATTTCTTTGGAAGGAGAGCTGGAAAAACTCCTGAAGTTCGTTTACAAAAAATTTTAATGTTTTTCAGTTGCGATTAGAAAAATTATATAATTTTAATTGAGTGTAAATTGTAGTTCCAGTGAAGTGAGCGTATTTTTCCTCTGGAGTCTTGTAAAACGTGCTGTGAATAATATTAAAACTGATTCAAGGTAGAGATACTAATTACATAAAAGTAGAGGAGATCAGCATTGTGAAGAGAGAGAGAGAGAGAGAGAGAGAGAGAGAGAGAGAGAGAGAGAGAGAGAGAGAGAGAGAGAGCCCTCTGTCCAGCATTCGATGGGCCTGCTGGCCTTCGGGGGCGAAGGCAGGACCCTTGAGGACATGTTGCAATGAAGGACAGGAAAAGACCAGCTACGAAGTTTTCGCCGAAAGTGCATCCGTTGCCTCGTAATGGAAGCAATTCATCATTCAGGGGTTCGCAACAGAGCCTTCATGATGGGGGAGCAGGGAATTCCGGAGGCGCCGACGAAGGTGCTGCAGCGTCTGCTCCTCCTAGGAGATGGAAGATTAGGCCAGCCCCTCCCTTGCCGAAACCGGAACCCAGGGTCATCAGGCCGAAACCCAAGGGTAAGCCCAGGACTAAACAACCTGAGGGTAAGTGAGACTGAAGTCAGGGTGTTCTTTTTGTTGTGATCTTCAACAATTTACTGATATTAGATCTGAGATTATTTTATCCATTATGAATTTTAAAAATCATTCCTAAACGGAGTGCAACCTATTGTACTGTACTGTACTGTACTGTACCATACATAAAAGCAACGAATCTAACCATACATTCACAATCTTTGTAGACATATGAATTACTGTATTGCATGGTACGCTTCCATGACCGTTTTTCATTTGTCTGCTTCAAGCTTCAGAATTCTCTTTCTGTTTGCGTTTTCCTGACGTGTAAAACTCGATCCTATAAGAAGAGAGTCAATATCTTTACTCGGCATCAACCACAATTTTCTCTCCATTTTTGGCTTCCTTGATTATGTCCTTAGGGCTGAGTGAAATATGGTAATAGGTTGTTAGTCCTGTAGCTATTGCGAGTAAAAGCTATTTATTAGCCCATATCTATAGCTACTTCCAATTTAGAGAAAGTGAGGCTTGATAATTTACCAATTACCGTACATGGTTAGGCTAGATTAAGCTAGAATTAATTTATTTCTACTTCTCCGTCCTGCTAAGGCTAGATTAAGCTAGGCTTAATTTGTTTCTACTTCTCCGCCCTGCTAAGGCTAGATTAAGCTAGACTTAATTTATTACTACTTCTCCGTTCTGCTTAGGTTAGATTAAGCTATAGACTTAATTTATTTCTACTTCTCAGTCCTGCTAAGGCTAGATTAACCCAGACTGTTAATTTTTTCTCGCTTCTCCGGCCTGGTAGATTATGCTAAATTTAAAATTTTTCCCTTTCTCAGGCTTAGTTAGACTAGGTTAAGCAAGACTGTTGATTTATTTCCATGTTCTTCTGTAGTTCATAGCATCTGACTTATTGTAGTTCACAGCATCTGACTTACTGTACTGCAGTTTCATTCAGGCCAAGCAAGTGGCACAAGGCTGTACTGAATTATATTTCTATAACAGACAAGGAGAAAGAGTAACGTTTTATATAGGCTTCAAACAGTTTAGAGAGAAGATTGAAATGCAAGGGGAAAGGTCGGTTTGCAGCATGTATTGGGCCAGAGAAAGTTTATAATAAGATAAATAAATACGTATTTTGTGGACGGTTAATGATTTGTGTGGCAGAATGGTAGTGTATAAGGAATTTTTGTAAGATGGGTGTTAATCATGTCTGCAGTCTGCAATAAAACAAAAGGCGTTAATCATGTCTGCAGTCTGCAATAAAACAAAAGGCGTTAATCATGCCTGCAGTCTGCAATAAAACAAAAGGAGTTAATCATGTCTGCAGTCTACAATAAAACAAAAGGAATCGAAAGATAAGAAATATTAATAAACGAACAATGGTGACATTCAATTTCTGTTTTTTGTAACCGAAATGTCATACTATGCATTCTAAGTTCAAGTATGCATTGGTAACCAATACATAGAAGAAGCTGCCGTTTTTCGGTTTCAGATAGGAAGGCAAAGAAATTTATCAGTAGAATAACAAAAGATATTAAAGAATTTAGCATTGGATGTAAGAAAGAGAAATAGCTGAAAGAAAAATTCTTCCATTGTGCAAAGGTAAAAAAAAAGGTGTTAAAAAATATATATATATATAATGCATATATCAAAATATATATCAGTTTATATATATATATATATATTATATTAGTATATGTAAACATATATACTACACATATCAGTATATATATACTAATATATATATATATATATATATATAATATATATATATATATATATATATATATATATATATATATATATATATATATATATATATGTGTGTGTGTGTGTGTGTGTGTGTGTGTGTGTGTTAGAAAAGGAGAGAGATAGAAATTATAATTTTAAAAACTCATAACAGAAAACAATTACACAAGAAAATTAGTTACGTTAACCAATGAATAGTAACCATATTAGAATTTATAAATTCGTTTCAGGGCTTAATCAGTACTGCTTAGGATGACTGAATAGATAAGTGATAGAATGACTTCATCTAATTTTTTACACCTTGGTTTTGCTTAATTTTTCCTGAGGCGCTGAATTAACGCAGCGTTCCAGTGCCAGACTCAATCTTTTCCAAAGGCTCATCATCTATTCAATGAATCGATCGATCCCGGTCGGGAAATCGATCGCCGGGTGAGGTAACGGAGTGGCTTCATGATATCTAAGGGATTCTCTAAGAGAAGCAGGTTTATTTTTTTCCTACTGGTCTTATGGGAACATCCTCTGCTGTATAATTCTGCGGTGATAATGATAAGTATGATGAAGGTATCAGCGCTTCGTTTTCATTATATTCCGTTGTGATGATGGAGGTAGTGGTGACGTTTGCTTTTGATATGAGATTTATTATAGTGATGACGTCTCTAATAATTGTAATTATGATAAAGCTTATGTATTTACTGCAGGGAATTTAATATGTTTGTCCCCTGTGACCAAATAAATTGAGATGAAAAAAGATTATTCACGGAAAAAATGAATGGCTGTTCATCTGCATAATTTTTATGGTCAATATAGCTTCACAATATTATTTCACATCAAATTCTATTCAGATTAATTCTGAAAAAATTAATTTCAAATGATACTTTGTATTTCAAATAATCTGGCTGTGATATTTTCCAATGTAAATTGCAATAAGCGGAGGGGCGCAATTTTTTACATTTGGTGATATTGGCAAAGATTAGCTT
This sequence comes from Macrobrachium rosenbergii, assembly GCF_040412425.1. Classification (NCBI taxonomy): domain Eukaryota; kingdom Metazoa; phylum Arthropoda; class Malacostraca; order Decapoda; family Palaemonidae; genus Macrobrachium; species Macrobrachium rosenbergii. The sequence continues at coordinate 26,223,161 of NC_089757.1, forward strand.
CCCGTCCGTCGCTTGGCAACACGTGGACAGCGCCACTCAAACAACGTGCGGTGCTCACCAGAACTACAAGAGGGGCTCGTTAGCGCTTTTTAAACTTTAACTCTTTCCGTGTATCCCGTTAATTTCATCACGTTTTACATTAATTTTTTTCTGAAGCTTTTAAAGACAGATTTATTTTAATGATTCTGAATTCCCTGGCTTATACATCAATAAAAGTTCTTGAACATTATTATATGGAAACCTTAAAAAATCTCACAATTTCTATAAAATCCGCACTGCCATATTTTGCTTCAAGCAGTATTTCATTAAGGATAAACTCACCATAACAGTAGATAGTTTATGCTGTTCTTAATATCATTCGCTCTTGTGATCGGTGTTAGCAGTCTTAACGTTTTGCCGTATTCTTCTCATTATGAAATATTTTGATTAATGGTAAAGTTGCTCATATATGTCTAACATAAAATTAACGGGAAAGACGAGTAAGATCATGAAGCCACCACGATAACACGATTATCACAGGGTGGTCAAGTAAGTCCATGGGTACAAACATACAAAGAAGTCAGAGGTGTAGTTTTTATTATAAGTTCTTTTCTGTCTTCAAAAACATCCGTGCAGTTCGACAAATTTAAAAGTGCACACTTGCACACTATTCTTCGTTATTAGATGCGTTCAAGGAAAAGAATTATCAGCGCTTACCTATTAAATATTTCCCGTAATGTCGTCAGTGACAGGAATGCTTTGTAGCACTTAACGGAAGTCTTACAATCTGACATTGACGGAGGAATTGGAGCACGTGTCCCAGACATTGCAAACAGTAGTCATTTAACAAGTTGCTTTCAGTTAATGGTACTAACCTGCATTCCATTCTTGCCTTGCTGCACGAAATGTTAGCTTGGGATGAGATCGGCGAGTTAAGTTTTATATTTGGGCCGGCTGAAGAGCAGTTAACTAAAGAAGAAAACACACAAAAATTATAAAGTTTTTTAAACTCTTAAATAGGTCTAGGGCTTTGTTACCAGGTAATACTCTACTTATGTGGCTCCCTTATGCAAGAACAGGAATAAGGTCGATCGTTGCTAGTTTCGAGTTATTCTTGTTAAATGTGGCTTTGTTAATATCATGTCAGTCATAACCAGAGACCATTCTGTGAAAATTGAACGATCGAGTTATTAATGTTGTATTTTATGGATTAAATTAATTATTCGTCCATGGAAATATGAGAGGTACTTCCTTTCCAAGAGCCGGGATGGAAATAGAACGCGTCCCCTGTCCAAGAATTTTGAGGAAAACTGTTTCCGAGTCTAAGTGGCATAATTTTTCGGTTAAGGAGATGCTTCTCTCTTTCAGTCCTGTAAATTTCATGGCTTTTAACACAAAATCGTTTTAAAAACGTTTGGAATGTGTGGGTATTACTTGTAGCCTATTACCTTTCATTGATTAAATTTCATATCCTTTCGACTTCCGTGCCATTTGTAATAGTTACGCTAGATCAGTCAGTCTCAGTCTACCATTAAGGGCTGAGATAACTGATGAGAGAGAGAGAGAGAGAGAGAGAGAGAGAGAGAGAGAGAGAGAGAGAGCTAAATTCATCTCTATAGACTCATGCTGTTGTTACAACTGTGACATACTGTCATCTTCCCGTATGAGATGAAGGAAGCAAACTTTATATTCTTTTTAAATGTAGGCGGCTTGGCCTGCTATCACTAAGTAACCAGCACATAGTCGACAAAGCAGCTCTCTCAGCGAGAGCAACAAATGTGATTGTCTCGGTCTGCAATCGAATTGATTTTCTTTAAAGCAGTATACTTGGCAGTTATTCGATACAGATAGATTGAGGGTCATTTACGAACCATGGGTCCAATAATAATGACCACTTCAGATGAGGAATTCTTTGCACCAATGAAGGTCTTACTAACAGACAGTAATTTTGAAGTTCGATGACGAGTTCATCGATGTTACTAGACGGCTGAGAAGTTCAGCAGGGGAAATTTACACGATGAAGGCTCATTACTAATACTGGTTTGATGTTAAAAACATCGTTTGGTGTTAAAAACACCGTGTCATTCATAACGCTAAATTTGGAAGTCCTTGCCCGGCATTTTGGGGAGGCTTTCCTTCGGCGTGTGTGTGTGTGGGGAAAACACGGAGGTGGTGGGAGAAACTTCTCTCCCCTCGCTTGTTTCTCCCCTTCCCCGTCCTCCCCATCCCATCCCCCTCCCCATCAACTCGCCTAGTACCGCGATCTAGCCAGCCAGTTGTCACTTGGAATCGGTGGAGTAAAGGTATACGTGGAACATTCTCTTTTGTCTGGCGACTCGTCGCTGGAAAGGCCGGGGAAAACAATTGTGTAGGCTTAAATTAGGCCTGAGTGTATTGTAAATACAAGGACAGTGATAAAATTTTATAAATAGAAGAGGAAACCATATCGTAGGTACGTCAGCTGTTTTTTTTTTTAAAGGAGCAAGCATGCATGTGTTTTTCCTCCTTCACTGCGTGCAGATTGAACACCCTTAAAATTCTTTCACCTTTTCAATGCGAAATAAGTTCATATGTAACTATGTTATAAGGATACAGTTTCCCGTTGATTATTGTGAGGAAATGGACTGCTTCCATTGAGAACCTGCACTCTCCCACCTTTCCCTCCATGTCAATCCTTGTGTGTAGGGGTGATGGAAGGGGTTTGCTTTAGGGGAGGGAGGGGGTGCATGATCGTGATGCTTCCTATCGATCATGCACCTTCATGATTGGTTAGTTGGCTACTAAGGAATGAACTGGGGTTTTTGGGGGGGAGGGGCAAGATTAACGTGTTAACGAATATACAGTGTGTTTGCTCACAGCTGACGCCACATGCTGAAGGTGAAGGGACCGAGCAAGTTATATTTAAGCCTATAAGAGTTTTTTTTTTTTTCACATCCTCACGTTGCTTTTACATCACGAGAATGTAATAACTTATGAAATAAAGGATGCTCATAAACCCTAATTATGTGTGGATGTTGCATCATGTAGTATATATTTTCTGTTGGTCTCCGGGCCTTGACGATCAAGTTTTAGAGCTTGGGTGGAAGCGCTTCATGCCGCTGACCTACATCTTTATGCTTATATATATATATATATATATATATATATATATATATATATATTATTTATTATATACATATACACACAGGTATGTATAGAATCAGATGGTCACTACATGTATTTATAATAGCCACAATAAGCTGTTAACTTCTCATGCTCTTCACATTTTTTGAATAGCTCGCCACTACCAAGTCCAAGACCCAACTAAGAAACTCTGACACCGGTGACAGGATTTGAACCTGCTTTCGATATGCCGAAGTGAGGTTAACCTTAAAATATAAGTGATTAAACCCAGACCTAAAGAATAAGTCTTGGATTAAACGCTGTGCTACGAAGGTGTGGTTGAACCTGTTCTAGCTGTAATAAATGCATCTGGATTCGCCATAGGCCTATATATTTACGTATGAGCGGGAACAGACTATTATTCTTCTCCGTGGGCAGGTGGTTGAGGTAACATTCTGACCCATAGGGTGCGGGTTCGAATCCTGCCTAGGGCGTTGAGTTTCCTCATTTGTTTTTAGATTTTGTAGTGATAACCGTATAAAAAGAAATCTAAAATTCAGAAGGTCACTGAAGCTATTACAGATTTATGTATATATACATATATATATATATATACAGTATATATATATATATATATATATATATATATATATATATATATATATATATATATATATATATATATATATATATATATATATATATATATATATATATATATATATACAGTATATATCTCGACAGAACCACTGGCGATTATACTAGTTAAAAATACCGTGCTCTGAGCTTCAGGACCGCACTGACGTCCTAGTAGCCTAGACTTGTCATCGTCCAACTGAGAACCAGCCTATCCCCATTGACAAGTGCATTATAAATGTGCAGACTGATGGAAGCTTTGTCTGAGCTTCGAAACGGTGCTAACTTCCCTATAGCTTTCTGATCATCCCTAATATTGCCTATTTTTGTTTACAGTTTGGCTAACCTATTATGTATACACACACACACATATATATATACGTATATATATATATATATATATATATATATATATATATATATATATATGTGTGTGTGTGTGTGTGTGTGTGTGTGTGTGTGTACTGTATGTATACAACATCTATATGTGTATATGTATAATTTGTCTATATATTATATATATATATATATATATATATATATATATATATATAAATGCCGTTTTCGTTTTCCCTAACACTGGTTAGGTCCAGAGAAAAACAAAGTTTTGCCCCGCACTTATAATGGCTCATATGTTCCAACTTGAAAAACATTTAACGAACACTTATCGATTTTCTTCCCAGTGTTCCAGGGACTTGAAATTATGCATCTGCCTGACCAAACTATCCTCTTTATTCTTTTCGTGTGCCGGAAACATTCTGAGGCAGTTTTTCGCCTGGACTAACCTGTATAACCTATCGTCCTACCTACATACTTAGCTCTGTCACCTGTTCTTGCTTCGATTGCACTATACAAACATTTTATGTTAGCAGCTATTTTATGTCTTTCATTCGCAGTCTATATCAGTACCACTTCCATTAATTCAGTTGGTTCACTTTTTATCCTAATTTTATCGGTCACATTTACCGTAGGTACCTTTACGAATTAGCCTCATCCAGTTGTTGGTTCATCTAATTTTATCGGTTATATTTCCCTTAGATACTTTTAAGAATTAACCGCTCCCGGTTTTCATTAGCCATGTAAGCACTCATTGTTTGTATTTACCCTCATGGCTTTACTTTTCTAACATCCATTTTCAGCTCTCACAAATCTTCGCCAGTGTTTGCAGCCTCTCTGTAATATCTTCACTCATCTCCTTTCTTCACCTATAAGCATTGAAGCACTAATTATCCTTTAAAAATTACCATTATGTAGGCCTAATATGGGCTACCATCAGTACCATTAACATCTCACATGTAATCTCATCAGACTGTGGCGCCTCCTTCAGTCTTGCACTTGCCCCTCTGACATTCTTGACAACAAGTGCCACTAGTACCCTCAAGATTACATTTCCCCCTCCCCACCATCATCCAGATCTGCTTGTCGTGTATCCTTTGCACTCAATAACTCTTCAGAGTGCCCCCTCGATGATCAAATATTTTTTGCAATATTTTCATACACCTTTTTTCTAAGGTTCGTTTGCCCTTTTAACTTTTATCGCTACATCTGTTGCAACTAGTTAAGCTTCTTTTTCCCGTGAAGTTCTTCCATAAAACCACCGTTATGTTTTCGTTATCTCCATCCTACACACACACACACATATAATATATATATATATATATATATATATATATATATATATGTTTATGTGTGTGTGTGTGTATCAATATAAAATGTGTTTATGTGATTACACATATCATATATATATATATATATATATATAATATATATATATATATATATATATATATATATATATATATATATATATATATATATATATATGTGTGTGTGTGTGTGTGTATGTATATATTATGCATATATATATATATATATATATATATATATATATATATATATATATATGTTATAAACCGAGTTTTCGGCCCTTAAGAAAAACACAGGATCTTTATAGATGGAAAAACTATTGGGGCTGCTCTGGCAATCGACAGCTCGCACACACAAAGAAGGAGGAATAACAAAAATACAGGAAATGGTTATAAAATAGATTTATTAATATTGAAACTTAATAATCTTAAAAGAAAACCATAACAAAATGACAGGTCCGGCCCGAAACAAAAATAAAGCAGTATTACTTTATATAAAAAGAAGTACCAGCAGTCGATGCAAAAAAAAAAGCCATCTCCAGCGAAGTCCACCAACTAACGACAACAGGCGGTATTATCACGACGCCCTGCTGCCGTCTCGCCAAAAATACAAAAGGACAGGGGCCACTGCGCGAGCCAAAACTGCCGACAGGGTCTCCACCCGCGGCCAACAAACAACCATCTTCGTTGGTGCGCTGCTCCAGTCTGGGCCCAAACACCGGCTGCCCAAAGAAACGTCCTCAAAGTCGAACTGCTGCTGGTACTTCTTTTTTATATAAGTAATACTGCTTTATTTTTTTGTTTAGTAGCCCAGGACCTGGCTCATTTTGTTATGGTTTTCTTTTTTAAGATTATTAAGTTCAATATTAATAAATCTATTTTTATAACCATTTCCTGTATTTTTGTTATTCCTCCTTCTTTGTGTGTGCGAGCTGTCGATTAGCCAGAGCAGCCCCAATAGTTTTTCCATCTATAAAGATCCTGTGTTTTTCTTAAGGGCCGAAAACCTCGGTTTATAACATTGGCGACCGTGACAGGATTGGTTCTGTTTTGGCTGGCGGGGGTGTGGCAGCATCGGGGGAGAGTATTTTGTTTGTAAAAAAAAAATTTTATTGTAAATTTTTTTTTTTTTTGTTAGGTGGGGAGGTGTTAGGAACAATCGTTTGTAGATTGTTCCCTTGGTGGATTGTTGCCTCCTTTGCTTTTGTTTGTTTTTCTTGCTGGCGAGTTGACGTCTGATGGATGGCGTCAGACTTCGTCAGTCAGGTTCGTAGCAGCAACGAGCCAGGTTCTGGAGGGCAGAACGACCGATGGTCCAGGGCAGCAGCGAGCCAGTTGGAGTAGCAGCTGCAGGTATCCGTACCTGCGAGTCAGGTCCTGGCAGCAGAGCAGCGGAAAGTTTGTTGAGGACGAGATGGTTGCCGTGTCGGCTCTGTCGTGGTCGTCGTGTTTAGAGGAGGACGTCAGTACGTTTCTGGGAGGGCGAGATGGTTGCCGTGTCGGCTCTGTCGTGGTCGTCAGTACTGGAGGAGGACGTCAGCACTGTGCTTGAGGACGAGATGGTTGTCGTGTCGGCTCTGTCTTAGTTGTCCTGCAGTGTTCCCGTCAAGCAGCTTGGGGCTGCTTCCTCGGCTCTATGGAGTTCGTCCGCCAATACCGTTTCCTTGTGCTGCTTCATTTTGAATTTATTATTTGTTATTTATGCTGCTATTTTTGTTATACCGCCTTGGTATTATATTATTTATATTGCTTGAGGGTTCATGTTACTTAATTATTAATTTGATTGTAATTTGCTGCTCAATTTTTATTTATTAATTAATTTGAAGTTTAAATTACTTTTGTATTTTGCTGCTGTTGAGAAATTAATTCATTTGTATTGTTTTTGTTCATTTTAGATTGAACCTGACTCGCCTGTAAATATGTAATTAACTTAACTTTGTAAATAAATTAATTTTAAGGTAACTTTTTCGTTTTGTTCTGCTCCTCCCTCCTTTGTTTGTCACCTCTCGTCAGTCATTACAGCCCAATTGCTTGTTTATTTTAAAGAACCTGTCGATCTCGAGAGGCGAGATCGTAACAATATATATCTTTTATATATATTTAAGATATTAAATATAGCAAACTACTAAGTTCTAATTAATGAACTCTCAATACTGATATACATACAAATTCATACATTATATACAAACATACATACATCCATACATCAGAAGGTGGTTCTAGAGTAAAAAAAAAAAAGAAGTTCGGTTGTAAGAAATTAATGAATACGTTTTACCATGTTACGAGATATAATCTTACTAGTATATTTCTGTTTGTTAGAAATAAATTTTGCAGCGAATTGTTCAATGTCAACTTTTTCCGAAATTTCCAGTCATCATGATTGACAAAAAATGTATTTCGAACCAAAATCTTAGATGTGCACTTTATATACCGGAATATCTCCAAATTCTATTTGTCAAAAATATATACGAAACTAAAATGTTTTGTGTCTGCCATTATCTTTATCGAATTATACACAATTCAGTTTTTATTGTTCAATAGGCAGGTGATCCATGGCTTGAAAAGAGTTGTTAATCACTTTTATAAAGGGTTATTATTAAAAAAATATATATATATAATATGTGTCTGTGTATATATGTATATATATATATGTGTGTATACGTATATATAAATGTATATATGTATACACACATATAATATATAGCCCTTTATAATAGTGGTTACCAACTCGTTTCAGGCCACGGATCACCTGCCTATTTAAAAATAAAAAATGAATTGCGTATAATTCGATAAAAATAAGGGCAAACACAAATCATTTTGGTTTCGAAGATGTTTCAGACAAATAGAATTTGGAGAAATTGCGGTATATAAAGTACACATTTTAGATATCGGTTCGAAATACATTTCTTATCAATCATGATGATTAGAAATTTCGTAAAAAGTCGACATTGAACAATTCGTTGTTAAATTTATTTCAAACAAACAGAAATATACTGGTAAGATTATATCTAATTATACAGCTGTCATTTTTCTCGTAAAACGGTATTTATTCATTTATTACCGCACGACTTTTTTTTTGTACCTCTAGAACCACCTTCTGATATATATATATATATATATATATATATATATATGTATATATATATATATATATATATATATATATATAATATGTAAAATGTATGTATGTTAGTATTGAGAGAGTTCATTATATAGAATTTTAGTAATTTGCTAAACTTAACATCTTAAATTCCTTACAGTGTTTTATAGAAAAGAACACACTTTTATTTTTACTCCTGAATGATACTAGCCTATATATTAGAATTCATATCTTGCAGTTTGCCTACACTACTTTTAGTTCGGAATCTACTTTGGGATTTAATCTTTAACCCTTATTCATATATAAATAAATATACATTTACATAAAGTTAAGTAAACGTAATTACCAATAAAACATCTCGTCCACTTCAATTTATATTTTTTAGGTTGAATCTACTATTTTAGAAATTGTTTCTTGTTTAAGTTCGTAAAACTCTCCCTCTTTCTCTCTCACTGGCAAAAGCAGTGTATCTATTCATGTTTGTAAAATATATCTTTGCAAGAACATATAAACTGTAGTTTGTGTATGTATGGAAGTACATATACCAGTACTTTTCACATTTGTATAATCCACCTTGTTAGTTGTTTGTAAAATGTATCCGTGCAAGAACATATAAACTGTCATACGAGTGTGTATAGAAGTACATATACCATTAATTTTCACATTTTTACAATCCATCTTGTTGGCGTCATTCCCTTTTTGACTTTCTTAATTTCTATTGCAGCCGTAGGTACACAGCACTCAGCACTCACTGCTTGCCTACATTACGGCCGCATTGTGTTGCCTAATGGGGAAGTGGATTTACGATCCTAATTATGTAAAGTCGCTTAATTAAACGACTTGTTCATTACGATCGCTAGGAATTCAACGAGCGTCGAGGTTAGTTCTGGATGCCGAGGAGAGGTCAATTAAGCTTCCCGTGAAGCCTGAAGAAAGCCGAAGGAAATTTAGGACTCGAGTTCCTCAAAATCTCTCTCTCTCTCTCTCTCTCTCTCTCTCTCTCTCTCTCTCTCTCTCTCTCTCTCTCTCTCTCATATTTTCCTTTAGCGTCAGTGACATTAGTTAGGCCTATTTGTGATACAGTATGAAACTCATTATCGTTTAGGCATATGACAGCTGTACGGTTTTATGGTGGTTTCTACTGAATGTTGCCTACGTTATGAAAGACTCAGACAGTATGGCATTTTAATGCCGGTCGAAGTGCTGTAGAAATGGTATCCGAGGTTTCAAATGTCAGAGCGTTTTAGTGCCAGTTAAATTATAGTGGCTCTGAGCAGCGGCCGACTGTGAAATGAGGCCTTGCATAATTTGGGAAAAATATTTAGAAGGAGTTGAGAAGATTCAAACGAGTCTCGTGAAACGGTGGAAGAGTACGTGTTGAAGTAAGTTAGAGTAGAGAGAAAAAGAACGGGACAAGCCCATTACTCTTTCCATCCTATAGTAGACTGATAAGGCTAATCACCACATATGTACACGCACGTGAACGGGTATTTTTGGTAGTTATCGGAGTATTTTAATTTTTTCATTGTCTCCGCGTACATTTGGTGTTTTTCTATATTTATATATAATATATATATGTATTATATGTATATCTATGTGTATGTTATGTGTGTAATATATATATATATATATATATATATATATATATATACACACATACAGGCTTCATGTATATACTGTATGTATATAATATATCGGATAGTGTTTATATTATTAAACCCTTGCAGTTGTATAGATTACTTTCACTTGGTGTTATCACATGTATGTATGTATATATATGTATAAATGTATACATTGTGCAGATAGTATTTATTTTATTAAACTCCCTTGCAGTTGTACAGATTACTTTCACTTGGTGTTATTACATTTATATATATATATATATATATATATATATATATATATATATATATATATATATATAATATTTATATCTCTATATATATATATATATATATATATATATATGTATGTATGTATGTATGCATGTATGTGTATTACAGAGAGTGTTTATTCCATTAAACACACAACAATATAGATGTATTTTTTTAACACAAATATAGTTCTAGTTATCATGCGATTCTTGACCGAACAGTCTTAGTCATTAAACCCTTGCCTCCAATTTCACGCACTGTAGGACATAGAAAGATAGCTTTCATGCAGTGTTTGTTTTCGTTATCGTGTCCAATCAAGGTGTAATGCTTCTCGACATTGAAAAGATCAACAGATTCTTATACAAGAGGCTTGAGTCATTGAAACTTTTTCCAGTAACAGTGTATAGTATAGAATCATTGCCATATGAAACAGGAAAGTAGAGAAATTATGCACGAAATAATATTAGCGAGAAATGGGCATCTTGTATGTAGAGCTGGAATTAATATATTTTGCATGTAATTCAAGTATAGTTAAAAGGTTTCTTGATCATCACTGGAAAACTACATAGTTTGCCAAATCTTGCAGGGTTTTAAGGAATTCTAGTGATTGTTATTTTTACGAAAACTGCCCTCCAGTGCGAATTTATCCGTTTGTTCCGTTAAATGTGTTTAAAAGGAAAACGCGAATTTCAAGTAAAGGTTTTAATTATCATGTATGTAGCAAGTTGTAGGAACTGGCGGTTTGCTCAGTAAAACTGGGGAAATTCATGCCAAATCGCAAAATATTCTGTGAAGGAAAAATTAGACGAGAGGCCATTAAAAACTTTAGTGGGAGAGTAACCGAGATCAGCTTCGGGAGTGCAGAGAAGAAAAATAAAATTCGAATGTTAACTCATGCAAAATGTTCAGGCTTGCAGAAAAATTCGTTCAAAGCCCTTTTTCACCTGGCCGAAGTTTGAACACTGCGCTGGTTGCTTTGCAAATCCCCAGTGGCAGGGTCTTTCAAGTGCCTCTAACAGTTGGTATTTTGTACTGCTTTTACGTGTGTGTTTGTTTTTGAGGGGCTGTTTTGGTTGGGGAGGGGGTTGGGGTGCCCAAGATATCAGTGTTTTCTTTCTGATAACTTTTTTTAGATTTTATGGTGACGCGTGTATTAAAACGCCTTTATATATTGCATGTACTCCTTTTCATTATATTTCAATGCGATTCATATAGTCATTGTGCAATCGCTAAGGTGATGAAAGATAATTTTTTAATGTCTGAAACTCCTTTAGTACCTTATCTGCATATATATAAATACAAGTAGTATATATATATATATGCGTGTGTGTATATATATGTATAAATATGCGTGTGTGTGTATTCACATGCCTGTATTACATATACATTCGCAAACGTATTTACTTACAAACATCAGATTACTTGAGAGGAGAAACCAGCAACTTTATTCATCTCAACTTGCAATTCTAGACAGACACACCTACTTTAAGACCATAAAATCTTCCTAAATGCAATGTAAAAGCAACGGCGATGCTGAAGAGAAAAATGGTGCGCTTATTAATTACGCTCATCTTAACCCATGTCAACAACTGGAGCAGATGTAGAGCAGTCAGGGAGTCGGCTGAGTGAAAAACCCCGTCGCAAGGAAGAGGAAGAACAAGAGGCATCACCACAACTGTCAAGACCAACAGCAGCGTCAGTGGTCAGAGCAGCTTTAGTTAGAACCTGTCTGAAAGACTGCATCCTCAAGAAGAAATAGAAGAGAAGGGAAAAAGGCAGTTCGAGGCGCACGCCTTTTCCTAGGGGTCTGCTCCTGATATGTCAGTCTGCTGTCGCTGTTAGACTTCTGCAGAACTTCTCTAACCAACCAACCCCTCCCCCCTCCTTCCAGCCTCCCATCCCCCTTCTCCCCCCGTCTGTAAAGTTGGATTTAAATAACATGTTTTTTTTCGGATGTTTAGAACAGGAGCCATGTGGCCTTGACGTGGTAGACGTGAGTGTTCTGTTTCTCTCTTTAAGGAGATTTTGTTCTGTTTCTCTCTCCAGTGTGCTTTGTTTTTATTTTTTCTTTTACTTTCCTTGTAAGTGACTTCCTATTCGGTATTGTTCATTGCATGAAATTCTCGTTAAATGGTTGTTATGAGGAAATATGTGAGTTGTTATAAAGCAGGAAAGATATAAGGGCGACAGGCATAAAAACAGGTCAGCAGTTAAATACACACAACTGTTATATACGTATAATAAGAGCATAGAATTCAGAGCTTAAGTAAATTCTTGTCTTTCGTGATAGCGTGGGTGGAATGGCGCTGAATGTACCAGTTCCTTCCAATCCAAGGTCGAATTCTGCCATGGGGGCGGGGGGGAGAGAGAGAGAGAGAGATTCAGTCGTCATCTCATTCATGAATTTTCATCCAAGGTTTTCATTAGGAAACGTACCATAAATTAGCAGACTCGAGAAATTACGAATTCATTGCCTTTTGGGAGTTGTATCAGCACAGTGCGAGAGTGAAATGGTAGAGCATTTAGTCGCTCCTTTTGCTTGTGGTTCGGGAAACATTCAGGAACGTAAGCATAGTATAAATAAAAAACCATTAACATTTACCTGTGTGCTGCTGTCATAACATTGATTTCATAAAAAAAAAAAAAATTAGAATCAAGTCGCCTTGGAATAGGATTATTGCTTTGTTCATACACTCATAAAGAATAAATATCCATATTGCAAGATGATTTCATTAGTCACAACAACTGTAATTTACTTCCTACTGGGTTAGCTTCCGGGTCTTGCTGTGACATATTGTTGCTTGGTCCAGACTATATATATATATATATATATATATATATATATATATATATATATATATATATATATATATATATATATATATATATACACACAGATATATATATATGTGTGTGTGTCTATATACTGTCTGGGACACGCAGCAGTATTATATGTACAATAATGTATAATTATATATACATTATATATACTGTATACACATATATATAGTATACAGTATATATTTCTATTAGGAAGGGGTGACGACAGAAGTATTCAGCCGGCCGGTTTTCAGTATATAGGCCCAAGTCTTTTAGAGCTGAAGTTTCCACTCACTGTTCTTCACCCCAAGCTGCCACTGGTGTCCATTCACAGCTGGGTTAACCACTGGTGGATCTAACAAATGCAAGCTTAGTGCTCTACCATTATATAATATGTCGGTTGGTCTGTGTACCTCATATTTCTTACTGCGAAACGTCCGTAATGAGTGCCTGTGTATATAAGGTAAATGCATTTATTTTTGGGTGCTCGAATGAACTACATGTATATTATACTGAATTGAATTGAATATAGAATTTAGGCCAAAGGCCAAGTGCCGGGACCTATAAGGTCATTCAGCGCTGAAATGGAAATTGACAGTTGCACTATGATATATCAATTGTAAGGGGAGGGTCGAGAATAAGATGGAAGAAAGAATGTGAAAGGAGGTGCAGTAAAAGGAACGAAAGCGGTTGCAGCTAGGGGCCGAGGGCACGCTGCAAAGAACCTTAAGTAATGCCTACAGTGCACTACATGAGGTGCACTGACGGCACTACCCCCCTACGGGGCTACGTGTATACCACAAGGAAACGAATGAGTGCGGTTGAAACTGTTTAAAGCTAAAGTGGATCTCCATCAACCAAGATACTCGAGACGGCGCTTTTCCGAGGGGAAACAGCACCTCATCCTCTTTCCAATTTACCCTCTGCTTTTAATCAAAGAAGAAGCCACATCCTCAAGGCTGCTTCTTAGGAGGTTCTTCTGTAGCATGTCAATATCCTGTTACACTCGTCTCTTCTCTTGCTCTCGCGCTGGCTCTTTGATGCTTTTTAACTCTTTCTCTCTCAAGTTCGCTCTCTGAAAGTTGAAACTGTCTAGTGCTCTCCATGATGATATTTTGGTGTTCACTGCTTTCGGAACTTTTAATTTTCTTTAGACAGGTGGGATATTGTTAGGTAATCACAAATACTTATCCTCTTCTATGAATAAGAAAATATCAGAGTATGTAGTAGCTATTATTATTATTATTATTATTATTATTATTATTATTATTATTATTATTATTATTATTATTATTATTATTATTATACGGAAAATAAACAATTCATATGGAACAAGCCCTCAAGGGCCATTGACTTGACATTCAGACTTCCTAAAAATATGGTGATTATTAGAAAGAAGTAACAGAAGGTAATGGAAAATACGGAAAGAGATAACTTAATGAAAAAGAAAAAATGAATTAACATAGAAAAGTATTGTATTTACCCGTTTTATGACCGATAAAAAAAAGCAATATTGGTGGTTTTCAACACCGTTAATTGCTGCATCGGAAAGTGTATTTCATGATTGGGATAGGCCATCGTTAAAAGTTACTGCGGGCAGGAGTTGAGGAGAATACGTTTATATACCCGTTTGATATCCAAGCCAATAAAACCCGACCTTCTCGGAGGAAAGCATAAACGAGCTAATAGCTTTTATGTGCGGTGGTATAAAGTGAAGAAGACATGCATCCATTACAGCCTGATTTAAAACTTCCATTTATTCTTTTTCGCTGAAGCCATATCTGAATTTTCACTTCGCTGTGAATTAGCTTCCTTTACGCTGCCAGTTTTGGAAGAGTCTGATGTTTTGGACTTTCATCCCCCTTCATTATTAGAGTGAAATTCGGCCTCCTCCTGAATTTCCTGGTTGAATTTATTCATTTTTTTTATTGCCTGTGACGGGATGCT
>NC_089757.1:26240764-26243264 GCF_040412425.1 Macrobrachium rosenbergii
ATAATAATAATAATAATAAACATATTACGCGTGATTTGTTCATCACACGTCGCCCAAGGGGGAAAAAAAAAAAGAGACTGGGTGTAAGTCCCGACCGGCTTCGACTTTGTATCGAAGTCATTGATTCAGAAATAAAGTCGAAACCAGCATGACCTATACCCAGTCTCTTTTTTCACCTGTGGTGATGTGAGATACACACACACATATATGTATGTATATATATATATATATATATATATATATATATATATATATATATATATATATATATATATATATATATGCGCGTGTCTGTGTCTGTGTGTATGCGACTGTATATGGGATTTACTGGCGTGCGGCTTAACAGCTTCATACAAATTGTTATCCGTGATTGACCTAGATGAACGAATGATACATTGCGCATAGATTTCACGAAGCATATAGATTGTATTATATGCTTACAGAACGAGATTAGATCTTTTCTCTTCCCTTAGAAAGAAGTGTTTGCCACCACGTTGGCAACTCGGGATAGCCTACATCTTACGAAGAATAAAAGGAGCATTTTTTTATATATATCTCCCCTCTTTATGTGTAAACGTATTACTATCCTTTATTTTGCTCGGGCTCCACGGTCGTTTTGCCCTGTTATTCATTATCCCATTCCACCCACAAACACTCATTCAAAGAATTCGTCTGCGAAGTGGAAGTTTCAAGTCTCCTCTGGCTGCTGCATAGAAATGTGCAATTTTCCCTCGGATGTGTGTGTACGTTTGACTTGGGGCGTGTACACACGAAAGGGTGCGTTTCATTACGCGCACACTGTTGCGTTCATCCTGGTCAAGATGTTGATGATGTGAAGCGATGTTGGCTGTAATGATGACTTAATGGGAATACGTGACGTTGCTGTTTATGAGCTACATTTGCGGGGGTAGAAGGGTTTGTATTTGCGTGTGTACAGTATGTGTGTGAGAACGTCATTTCCTTTGTTTTTGGAATTGTTAAATGTGTTTGTTTGCTTTCCATATGCGTTTCATGCACACTGTATTCAATTTAATTTTGTCTTCGTTTTTCCGTTGTTTTAATGATGTAATTTCTTATGCATATTTATTACTTTGCAAGCTTATCTCTCTCTCTCTCTCTCTCTCTCTCTCTCTCTCTCTCTCTCTCTCTCTCTCTCTCTCTCTCTCTCTCTCTCTCACAGGAGTTATTGATGAAAATTTAAAAACAAGCATGGAATGAGGTATCTATTGCTTCACTTCGTATTGCAAATCAATAAAGAATGACTATCTTTTGACAGTAAGATAAAAATCGCGTCACTGACTAAACTTCATACGGGAAATATATCAAGTAATAAACGACTAATGATTTAGAGGCAAAACTTGTTCTTAAACGCGTCCATTTCCTCCTTTACAACTGGAGTATGTGAAGCATACCACAGCGTAGCTTGAACCGATACATCAACTTTGTGGCTCTGTCGCTATGAAACCGGCCAAGCACAAGTCATGTTCGCTATGTGTCACGTCGCGGATTAAACCCTGTAATGCCAACTCTGTCGAATCCACTGGCAGCGTTTTGATTGATTCACATTTTGCATTTTTCAGATGAAATTTTAAACGTCGTGTCTGGTGACAGAAAATGCAGCCAGCGTTTCACTAAATGTTGGGTATATAACGCGTTTTGGCTTGTTTGTATTTTGCACATTTTCAAATTTATTCAGATGTTATCGCATGTCTCTTGGTAAACATTTGGGTGTATTTATTTTGTTTTATATTACTGTAATTACCGGTAATGTTTTGTTTTTAGGTAAAGCTACTGATGAATGTTTGTTTAACCTTTTAATATTTTGCACATTTTAAGTTTATGCAGATATTATCACATGTTTCTTAGTAAACTTTCGTGTTTAGTTATTGTTTTACATTGCTGTAAGTACCGGTAATATTTTCTATATAGTCAAAGCGAATGATGATCAAACTGTTCAATGGCAATGCAATTCTGAGGTAAAACTTTAATCTAGATCCCTCGTGCATATCGCAAGCAACTGGAAAAGTATTAAAATCTTTGCAGCGAAAACTAACTTCAGATAATATTATAAAATTACAAACGAAAGCAGGCGAAAAGGATACTCGTAATTTTGGCATTCTTCATTGCAGGTTTTTAAGGTAATATATTGAAATTACTGTATTTTCAGTTACGTTCGTCTTCGTAAATGAAACGGCACTGCTCGTAATCCTACATTAATCGACGTTGCACAGTGCATTAGTGTTAGTTTATCACCTTGCTTTCCTTTTTGTGAATTCATTTTGGAATTTACGGTTCTTAATTACAGCTTAGTTGCACTTGAGTTTTCAGTATTGTAATTTGGTAATTTTTTTTTTCCTCACCCAGCTGCTAAGCGTATGTAGGGTATTTAGCTTTTGTGTGTGTGTGTGTGTGTGTGTGTATTGCCTTGCATAGTAAAAGGTCATTGAAGTGTTAATCGTGTTTGTTTAGTTGCTAGGTTGTTGATATAGCCGATTTCTTA
>NC_089757.1:26250764-26275764 GCF_040412425.1 Macrobrachium rosenbergii
AACAAGTAAAAAGTGCGCGGAAGTTTCCTCTGCGCAGTCGAGTTATCTGTACAGCCGCTACAGCGTATAGCCTAATCAAGTACACCGAAAACAAATCTGTCTTTCGGTGGTCTTTGTATTACGTTGAATGAGCCGCGGCCCATGAAGCTTTAACCACGGCTCGGTGGTAGCCTTTCCTATATCGTTGCCAGAAGCACGATCATGGGTAACTTCAACCTTAAATAAAATAAAAACTACTGAGGCTAGCGGGCTGCAATTTGGTATGTTTGGTGACTGGAGAGTGGATGATTAACATACCAATTTGCAGCCTTCTAGCCTCAGTAGTTTTTAAGATCTGAGGGCGGAGAGAACAAAGTGCGGACGGACAGACAAAGCCGGCACAATAGTTTTCTTTTACAGAAAACTAAAAGGGACTGTTGAAGAACTGACCTTACAGTGACTCTCACCGAAAAGTAACTGTGGGAGAAAGAACTTGTCAGATCCTACTTTGGTCGTGAAGAACTTGCTAATTCTTGGGAGTGCCGTCTGAAGTTGTATCTGTAACAGATAAAGAAAATGCTGTTGCTATCGACTGAGTGTAAGCAAGTGAATATCTGAAGTAATATGATTGCTATTTATAACAGAAGGTTGGGTTCAGTTCCGTCCAAAGTAGCAAAAGAAAACCTTTCCACACGATAACAATATTATATATATGAAGTCTCCTGGTCACCACTGAATTGAAAGAACCTGGTTTCTGATTAAACTAGTTTAAGCAAGCACACACACATACATATATGTACATATATGTATGTATATATATCTTGTATTTGTGTATTGTTATTAGTGTGCTAGGAAAAGCACATTCTTTAGGAGAACAATAAAAGTTCGATCAAATAATTCCTCTTAACCCAAATTCCCGGCACATTTGTTGTATTTGATTATATTTCTAAATGAATATTTCTGTTCTCAGTATTTATATTGTGTGTATATATGTATATATATGTATATATATATACATATACATATATATATATATATATATATATATATATATATATATATATATATATATATATAACTGTATTTGTGTATCGTTATTGGTGTGCTAGGAAAAGCACATTCTTTAGGAGAACAATAAAGGTTCGATCAAATAACTCAGCTTAACCCCAATTCCGGCGTAGAATGGTGTCTCCCCGCACACTTGTATTTGATTTTATTTCTAAAATAAATTTTTCTGTTCACTGTGTTTATTTGCAAGCGGTCGCATAGTTTTTGACCGTAAATCTTGCATGCAGAGGATATGAATTACAACGTCACTGACATAGCATCAGTCAAGCCCCCCACCCCACCCATTTTTTTTGTATGAATGTTTACCGGCTATGATTTTACCCATTGTAAACGTTAAAGAGAACGAACGTTCTCTTTCTCTCGTATTGTTGTGGTAGAAGTCTGGGCTTGCAACCGAAGAACGTGGTTTTGATCCCCGGGTAAGGACGGAGCGATATTGGTGCGTTTCCTTAAAACCTGAAGAGCAAGTGCTCTAGATGGAGAGGGAGTGGATGAAAATGGAAAAAATAAATAAAAATAACGGCCGTGCGTGATAAGCTCTAAGTCAGGATATTTACCACTATAGTATTTTATCCAAATTAAAAACAGGAGACCCTCGACAAGGCACTCTTCAGCTCACTGGGGTGAAAATATTCATCAGCCCCTCTCTCTCTCTCTCTCTCTCTCTCTCTCTCTCTCTCTCTCTCTCTCTCTCTCTCTCTCTCTCTCTCTCTCTCTCTCTCTCTCTCTCTCTCTTTTCGACCTCGTCAGCAGAAGCTTTTAGCCATTTCAAGATGAAACAAGAGCTTTCATTCCTATTCTCACCTTCGTTAGAACAAAAAAACATTTCTTACGAATTTCTCTTATATGTTTTTATTCGTTTGTAGTCTTCTTTTGAGGTTGTTCGACTTGCTATATGTATATATATATATATATATATATATATATATATATATATATATATATATATATATATATATATATATGTATATGTATATGTATATATATATATATATATATATATATATATATATATATATATATATATATATATATTTATATATATACATATATATATATATATATATATATATATATATATATATATATATATATATATATATAGTTACGTTGTCGTCGGAGAGTTTTGCTATGGAAATGGATGTACTGTAAATGGAAAAACGTTTTATGGAAATTAGAGGAAAATAATCTTTGTGCAAAACACCACGCAATAACGCTTATTTTAATTTTAGTATCTTATTAATTAACAAAAGCGTAAGCTCATTAGCCAGTTATCTTCCATAGCCCTTCATGTTGCTTAAACCGGTTATTTCCACTTCTTCCTTTCCGATGTTTTCGTTTCCGTTGGCTGCGATTGCTCAATTCTTTTACTTCGTTTCAGCTAGTTTCGTTTCCGTGGGTTGAGATTACGCACACTTCTTTTACTTGATGCCGATGGGTTTGTCCCGTAAGGCAGCTTAATTTTATTCATTAATATTCAGAAGAGCTTTTGTTCTAAATTTCGTTTTTTTAAGAATTTTCATCAATCTTAATTTTGTACTCTGAAAAATTTTAAATGGTGTCATTAAGGAATTTATGTTTCTGGTAATTTTTTTTTGGCGATTTTATACCATTTTTATTTTTAAGGTTCCAGCCTTGAAAATACGTCTTTAGCCTTGAAAATGGGATGAGTTCCTGGACGTTGGCCAATTAAGAAGAACAGTGTTCCACGTGTACTCGTCGCCCCTTTTCCTTGTATCTCTCAAGCTCTCAAGGACACAACCTGTCATATATATATATATATATATATATATATATATATATATATATATATATATATATATATATATATATATATTAATATATATATATATATATATATATATATATATATATATATATATATATAGAGAGAGAGAGAGAGAGAGAGAGAGAGAGAGAGCTTTGCGGTAACTCACTTGCTATGTATTGTCGTATCTGTATGACACACTATTTTTGTAACGTACATGTTTACCTTCGATGAGTTAGCTCTGGTAGGGATTAACCATCAGGTTTTGGGCAAGTCTTCTGGGATGAGGTTGTTAACCCCTGCCCTTTACAACCCTAGTTGCGACCATGGCATTTGCCTAACTACCATGTACCTAATTCACAGCTGATGATACAGTGTACGATTTCGGAGCGTGCTCATCGGGCCACTTTAGCCACAGAATCGAAATTGGGAACTTTTGCTCGCTAAGCAGAATGTGTGTGTGTGTGTGTGTGTGTGTACAAAACAACATGTGAAAGATCACAACAGCCGGGATTCATAAAAAAGTTTATAGCTTTGAGCATGAAAATACTGGGGCACAAAAATTGTCCTAACTTTGATGACACGGCCTTAATCATTAAAATATATCTCTATCTGTCAATACCTACAGCAGAGCGAGCTGTATAATTGCTTTATGGGACGTTGACAGGTATCTCTTTAAGAGCGTAAAGGGGATTTACCGTAAAGCTTGATCCATTCGAGTGAGAACAGCATTGTTCTTGTTTTAATTATTATTACCGTAATAATATTGTAAAATGTTGAAGGTATTTTGGAGGTGCGACACTCCCTTTCTTCCGGTTTTTCGGAGCTCAGGAGGGGTACGTAGTGCTTCGGTGGGATTTAACGGGGTGAGAGGGGGTGGTGGGGGTGGGGGTTGAGATGGCTATACTGCGAGGGCGAATGGAAGCTGAAGCTCGCCTTTAGGTTTACTCTCTCTCTTTCTCTCTCTCTCTCTCTCTCTCTCTCTCTCTCTCTCTCTCTCTCTCTCTCTCTCTCTCTCTCATTGCTGTTGCCTCACGTAACCATTGTGTATAAGTGTATCCCTCTTTGATCCGCAATAGTGAAAGGGGAGAGAGAGAGAGAGAGAGAGGATCATCCATATGGCCCCTCCCCTACTTATCGCTTTAGGCCTCGCCCGAAATGGAATCCAAATAAAAGATGAGAATGGATGGTTTATTTACCCTAGCACACAAAGCGTATGTAATTAATCCAGGTTCGCTTTTTAATGTATTAGATTTTTTCCCCTCATGTTTTTATTTTGGATTATTTGCTAAAACGACGTTGGGTAATTTTTTAATCTTTATGAGTTATTGCCAACATGTTTCTTTGAAAAATAGTTTTGTTACTTTTAATTTTTTTTAAGCCTTTCAGTACTCTTGTTCTCACATGGTCGAAAATAGACAGTTTTGAAAAATCAAAAAGATACTTTGATATATGTAGGTAAAGAAGCAGAAGACAACACACACACACACACACACACACACACACACACATATATATATATATATATATATATATATATATATATATATATATATATATATATATATATATATATATATATGTGTGTGTGTGTGTGTGTGTGTGTGTGTGTGTGTATAGTGTGTGCCGTTTGTTTGCATCTAATTCATCATTTAAAGGATGATAGTGATTGTGGCTTGCGTACTCTTGCCTCTATATATGACTATCTGTTTAGTGTATTAGGAAAGGCTTATTAGAAGTCACGTTAATAAGTTAACACATCGTATGTTAAACTTACTGAATTTAGACATCTATCGGACGGGAAATTTGGGAGAAACTCACCTTTGATCCCCGTCTGTCGAGACTTGTAGGGGTCTTATTTATGTGACACTCTCAAAGGACATCTTCTGAATACTTCAGAACTTACTGGATAACTGCTACCCTAGCCTTTGAATACAGTGATGTCCCAAGCGATATAAATGAAAATTGGAGAGGCTGTATCAAGTTGTTATACTAATTCAGGTGCTGCGCGCTTCTACAGGGGTGGGAGATTGGGCTTGGCAACGCCCCTCCCACCCCCACCCCCTGCGTCCAATGCTGTTTTGTGAGAATCGATGGATTCGTGATAGATCAGGGTTAATTTTATCCCTGCGCTCCGCTGTTCCCAGTTGTTGTTTCTCCGATTATTTCAATGTCTTATTTCGTGTTTTAATGATTTTATTCACCGTATTTAGTTGCAGTCTGTCCCTTCGTTGATATGTTTTATTTTCGATATTAAAACTTAATTTTAGCGTAAGGTTTTCAAGTTACTGTGTCTGGAAATCTTAGCTCCAATTTTCGTCTCTTTCGCTTCATATTTCAACTATTTTTCAAGCATCTTTCTCTTTTCTGTTTCAGTCTCATTTTTTCCTACCCATTTTAACCTTTCCACCCTCTCGTTTTCTTTTATACTTCCCATTCGTGAGCCTCCGTCTTGCTCCTTAATATTACATCCTCACTCCCGTGAAAAAATTTATGGAAATGACCCCAGCCCGCTCTTCACCTCCGTAAGTTCTCTATATATGAAAGCTGAATTCTCATCCCCTTGAGGGAGTCGCAGGGGGGAGGAGAGAGGAGGGGGATTATATGAGGAGATAACTTCCTCACGACATTAGGAGGAAGGTCGTTCAGCCGAGCGATCCTCAGGGATTTAAGAACAGTCTGTCATATCGACCTCCTTCAGGAGAAGAAAGAAGAATTTTAGTATTCTGTCGTCGATAAAAAAAACCAAAAAAGGCAGGAGATTCAGTCCTAAATCCATAAGTGATAACTCTGGGATATGTGTGTCCGATCTGGGATGTTTGTCCAGTAAGTTTTCTTTCTTTCTTTTTTCTTTCTTTTTGTGATTATAGGTTCTTTTTTTTTTCTTTCTTTTTTTTGTGAGTAGAGGTTCATCTCATGTGTTTGCTTACCATCTCCCATTCCACCCCCTTTTTTTTTTTGCGAGGAGATGGTTAGGATGGTTGAGTGGTATTTACATTCCCACATACTGTAAAAGATATGGGTATTCCTAGTGAAGTTTTTTTTTTTTTTTTTAACTCAAGACGCACAGGAGCAGTATTTCTGAGTGACGAGAATTTTTTCTCAACTTGCCAATAGAATTCACTGAATATTTGGCATCCTAGCGTGCCACTCCTCCTGAACAGTGCTAGATATTGGTTTATACCAAATACCTTACACGCATATGCATATGATATATAAATATAAATATATATATGTATATATATGTAATAATATATATATATATATATATATATATATATATATATATATATATATATATATATATATATATATATATATATATATATTCCTTTATATATATATAAAGGAATTTTTATATGGACTTTTTTGAAAGCAATATACTAAGAAAAATCATTCCACGCTTTCATATGGTTTAAGTAGGTAGGCTATGTTGGCGACGTAATGTATTTGGCTAGGGAACAAAATATGAAAACTTTCTTCAGTAAAGTCATTTAATTCAGTCGATAAAATCCACTAGAGGGAATATGAAATACCGGTAGCCTACAATTTTGGAATTGCCTAAGACATAGAAGTATTAATGGGTTTAAATATAGAGTACAGAGAGCCTACCATATACATTTTTATTCTAACCAAATCAAGGAAGTAAAATAAGTTTTCACATACATGTTTTTAGGAGCTTTACGTGTAAATTGAATATGATATTGAAGAAACAGGCGTAATGAAGATTACAGTAAAGAAATTAGAACATCCTGATTCTACATTAAACAGTGCCTCAAGAGCGGCAATAGTGACGTTATGTTAATTACAGAAACATATAATACAAAAACGTTCTGGTACATCCATACAGTAATAGTTACAAAAAAAAATCGCCATCTGCGTAAGATAGTATTTTAGAGCAATAATACAATGAAGAAAGCACTTACTAAGAACTCTTCCTAAAATTCTAAGGACGTGTATAAGATTATCATAGGAGAGCATCGACATTTTCATTCATCGTTTACAGTAGTGAACATCATGTCTCCAGTTTAACAGGTAAAAAAAAAAAAAAGTTTATTTTAATGATAAGCTGGAAAGAAATAAAATTATTCCAATTTTTAAAAGGAACATTTTGTAAGAATGTAAACAAAATCCCTCAAGGAATGTATACACTTGATCCATTTATTTCAGAAGGAATTTATAAAATGTGTAGATGTCAGAGAAGGTCATTTTCCTGGACTTGACAGCAATGTGACTCCATCTGCATGGAAATGCAAGATATGTTAATGGAGCGCTAATCTCTGTCACAAATGAGGTGTGGACGCCTCCATTTTCTTTTGTGTGTGTATTCGTTGTACTGTCACCCTGGAATATGATATGTTAATTACTTCCACTGTGTTAGTCCTCATGATGTTAGAAAACCAGAGAATATAAAATTATATATGTATATATATATATATATATATATATATATATATATATATATATATATATATACAGTATATATATATATATATATATATATATATATATATATATATATATATATATATATATATATATATATATATTTAGTTTGTTTATTTATTTAGTTGTCTGTAGATTCTACATATATATATATATATATATATATATATATATATATATATATATATATATATATATATATATATATTTATATTGCGTGTATGTATGTGTGTATTCTTACGGTATTTTAGAGAGACAGCCATTAATTGCCCTAATCTCTAGAAGACGTCCTAGAACCTCCTAAACTCTCGTGAACATCCAAATTTTCTTGTATTTGCTAGATTTCTCAGCCTGGTTCTTATTTACTCCAGATTATCAGGGTTCTTTCGTCATTGTAATAATGAATGAAATATTGCAATAATTACAGACCTTGTTTTGAAAACTAATTGCCCATGACACGAATAATTTTCCTTCAAGTTAATTCCTGTTGAGTAAATTTTATTGAACAGAGTTTGAATATTGGATCAAAGGATTATCATATTATTTTCTTGTATTTATGAATTTTATCATTTTATGGGCTAATAAATATAATTTATATCTTTATATGAGAGGCATGATCTATCGTAATCTTAGAGTGAAAGATATATTAACTTTATTTTGACAGATATAATGTATCATATAATGCATTTTATGATACTGAAATAATCATATTTTACAGGGAAAAAGTTAGTTACATTACGTGGGGAAAGTTTTATTTTTTGAAGGTTATAAGATATAGATAACAATATAGGAATTAAGATAAGATTTACATTGCACGGTCGTAGATTTGATTTATTATAGGGTGAAAAGATACGATGAATTAAAGAATGAAAGATATATCAGAGTAGAAGGTGACGGCCATGTCATAGTTTTATTACCTAAACAGTTCGTAGCCAAACTGGGCTTGCTTTTGTTTACGTTTTCATTATGTTTCATATTTTCAGTAATTCTCAAGTGCTTTTCGGTAATTCTCCGAAAATTGTAGGTAATTATACCGTTGAGATTAGGGGGAATGCTGGACAGAAACATTTTCCCTTTCGGAATAATTTCCACTCAAACTCTCTATTGTAACATCTCGCGCTAAAACAGCGACGTTTTTCCCGAGGACCTCGTCGAAAGCACGAATGCTTGACTTCAAGAACCAGGTAAAAATAAAATTTGTCGCTCCAGGTGTCAATTTCCAGTAAAAAAAAAAAAGAAAAAACAAAGAAAAATAATCTCTGAATTTTCTGTGTGAGAACCTAAACATTTCTCTTGGAAGTGCGAGCTGAAATAAAAGCGGTTTTCTCATATTTCCGGGTAGAGTAAAGGTGTCTTCTTTCAGGTTCGATTTAGAGCGAAAAAGAACACGCATTTTCCCGTATTATTTCACCTCATATTCGTACGTATTCTTGCGAAGTTTACGGCAGAACATTTAAAATAATTATCGTTCTGTATTTATATCTTGAATTAAATCCTCTATTTACATGTAAAATAAGTATTTGAATGGATTGAACGAAAAAACTTTTAGAAAACCACTGTATGAAATGTTTCCTGCACCGATCGTCGAAGCGTACAAAGCTGTCTTAATTCAGCCAAACGACAACGTCGAAACGTTTCTCATAAACCGCCTAAGGATCTTAATATACAGATCAGTGTTCTTTGGACTAGAGATTATGAGTTTCCCAAATTTTCATATTCATATCAAAACACCGAGTCGTTTTATCATTAGCCAGAGCGACCGTGAAACGTATCTCGCAAATTCGGGGCGTTTGTGGTTTAGCTGCGCAGGCGGGTTTATGTGAGAGGATGGGACGAAGAGGAGTTCTTCAAGGTTGGCGAGTATTCGTATGTAAAACTGTTTTCCGTTGGGAGGGTCGGTTGTGAAACGTATCCCAAGCGTGGGCGACGCTGGAAAGGCGGTAGACGCCCAGTAGACGGGGATAAGAGCCGTAGGAGGTTTTCTCTCTCTTCCGTGGAAGGGACCATTCATCATTGTGACTCAGGTAGATCGATGGGGGTACCTTCCGAAATCTCCGCTCGTACTTCCCTATATTTACCACGACTTTATGCTCTGCTGCTGTAATCATAACTCTGTGTGTGTGTGTGCTTGTGTGTGAGACAGACAGAGTAGTAGAAATTTGTATCCCTTCAGTATTAGAAGAGCAAAATATATATATATATATATATATATATATATATATATATATATATATATATATATATATATATATATATATATATATATAAAATATGTATTTGTCTTAATAATTTTTGAGTAATAGCAACAGCAGCATAAGTAATCATTCGTGTTTCTGACACGAACAAAATGTCTATTCTTTGTTTTTCTGTCTGTAATCACATATCTTACCTTGAAGCAGCCACGGCTATCTCTGAAATTTATCCATCTATATATGTATTCACGTGTTTGTGTGTGTTAGTGTAAGATATGCTAAAAGTATATGAAGGGCTTCAAAAAATTCCAAGAGAAATATGAATATACATCCCAGACGGAAGGGCATATCTGTACTGTAAAGAAACTGGGAGCAACGTGGAGATTCACTGCAGTGAATATTTCAGGCCATTACCCTGTTTCTTGTTACGGCAGGTGTATCCCTTCAGATGGGAGAGTATTTTGGCCTGAATTACGAAAACTCTCTTACCAGTTCTTCCCGATACGGATAAAGAACTGTATTTCTTTGTTCTTTTGTGTGTATGTGTGTGTGTTTGTTTTAACCAACATACATCAATATATTTGTAGACGCGCTTTGGATGTCTTAATCACATACGCATAATTATATATATATATATATATATATATATATATATATATATATATATATATATATATATATATATATATATATATATATATACATATATATATATATATATATAATATATATATATATATACATATATATATATATATATATATATATATATATATATATATATATTATATACATATATATAATTATATACATATATACATAAATATACATACATATCTGTATATGTATGTATATATATGTATATATATACAGTATATATATATATGATATGTATATATACATGTAATATATATAAATATATGTAATCATAAAGTACTCATCGCGTACTTGCTATGAGAAAATTATTTTCAATACAAATATCCTTTTAGACATTTCGCATTTATTCAGAAACACCTTCAAGATTAGTGAAAATAGATATTTTCTAAATGTTTCGGAATCATCTTGAAAATATTCATTACATTTGTAAAGTTCATTGAAACTGTTAATAATATAATCAGGAGACATGCAAGCTGCTTAAGTCATTAATATAATATTCTTTTTACTGTCTAATGTCAAGAATACTAACAAATCATTGGTTTGTTAATTTAGATTAAGTCAGCCATGTGCCAGCACGGTAAGGTGTTGAAGAAAAAAAAAAGACATAGATACGGACCTCTGAACTCCTCCCAACCAACGAAAACTTTATTCAGAATCCTAAGAAAGGTCTGTTTGATTATCCAGTCTTTTCGGAATATTTTGGGGGAAAATGTCGAAAAACATTTTTGAAACTTGTTACATTTATGGTAACTTTTGCTACAGTCAGATAGGTACCTCCTTTTTTGAGCCATTTCTTAAAAAGGGGAAAAAACGCAACTGTGGTTCGGTCACTCAGGCATTCAATCATTTTCGTATTTTCGATTTTTTTTTTTTTTCACTTTTGGGACCATTTTATTTCTTATGTTTTTGGGCTTCCTTTGAATAGTTACATAGTCTTTTTTTTATGATTCGGTAGTTTGCGTGCTAGTTTTTTATTTTGTATTTTCCGTTTAAGACTAGGGGAAATAGGGCAAAACATTAAGTTCGTGTTTTTTCACTGTTCTTTTTGTTTTTTTCTTGAAAGGGCATAGAAAGGTCTTGCTAACTCTTTAGAAAATAACTCGGTGGAATGAAAGTGAGTTACATTAATTGTTGGCTGTCACCATTTGTCTTAAAAGAACCATTCATACTTCAAAGAACATTAATCATTATATTGATTTGCCTGTGGGTGTTATTCCTAGAACGCTATCCAACAGCAAAATGATTCGACAAACCAGAAATAGCCGGTGGCCAGGCGTTCATTATAAAGATCAAAGGAAGCAGTATAATATCCCCACGTATAATACTGAGCCTTTTCTTTGGAGGTTGTGAACAGGAAATTAAATCGAGATTTGGAAGAATAAGAAATATCGTGCCGAGAAAAACATTTGGAAACTGCATTTTCATTTTGACGTTTATACCCACAGGACTTTTTTTTTCCTCGTCCACCTGCCGCTTCCTGTCCTGCAGGATTCTCTCAAGTCCTGACCGTGACCCAGAAATTCTCGCTCCTTTGAAGCCATTATAGGTCAGTCTTTGAGTTCTACAAGGTCAGCGAATAAGGGAAGAGGACCTCCGGTAGGAAAGGGAATTCAGGCCAAGATCATCCCAGACCATTAGCCTGGAATGGACTGGTCCTCTCGAGTCTCTCCTTCCAAGAACGATTTGTCCAGCGCCTTCTTTCCGATGCCCGTTCGGATTAAGAGCTGCAGATTTGAGAAACGATGACGGAGGGGAAATGGAGTTCTCTCTCTCTCTCTCTCTCTCTCTCTCTCTCTCTCTCTCTCTCTCTCTCTCTCTCTCTCTCTCTCTCTCTCTCTTGGGAAGGGGATGGGTTGATATATATCATTTTTATGCCCTTCTCAGTCTTCTAGAGAGCTAGCATTTTTTCCTGTAGAATTAATCTTTCAGACCATTGTCTTCTTCACTTCCATTTCGAAATGAGTTCGGAATTTTAAAAATGATGTCTTAGGGATGTTGGCTCTCTCTCTCTCTCTCTCTCTCTCTCTCTCTCTCTCTCTCTCTCTCTCTCTCTCTCTCTCTCTCTCTCTCTCTCTCAAGCATTGAGCTTCAAGATTTTGTCATTCTTGTATATGAAAAATCATCTGGTCCCAGACGCACATCCATCTTATCGACGTCTCTTTTAAGTCCATGCTGATCAATAGTCATGGATTTGACAGATGATGATGATGATGAGAGAATTTTTATCTTTCAACGCTAATTTTTTCTCGTCGTCCCTTCGATCTTTTTCGGGCATGATATTTTATACACTGTTGCTAATCTCGCCGTCTAGACAGACCTTCTTTTTTCCATAATTCAGTTGTTGTTGAATTATTATTGCGGTTCTCTCGGTGATGGTTCAGGAAAACAAATTTTATGACTTTCTTCGTTATTAAGAAGTGGATAATTTACGTTCATGTAACAACAGGAAAAAGAAGACTAGAGTTCAGTTGCTGATTAAATATTAAACACACACACACGCACATTTTATATATATAGTATATATATATATATATATATATATATATATATATATATATATATATAGTATTATTATACATGTGGCCTAGTGGTTATGATGCTTGACTCACTACTGAGATGGCCATGGTTCAATTCCCAGTCGAATAATTCACTACCTGGGCAGTGAATTACATTATTTTACCAAGTAAACAAAATTACCATATCTCCCTTTTCCCGAAAATCTAGTCACGACAGATTTTATTTCTGCAAATAACGGAAAACGAGCGTTGAAATAGAAAGAAAGTAAAAGCGAGAGCTTGATCTCATGACGGGGTTTAGCCTCAATGGTTCGTTTGAGATAGCCGCGGGCACGCAAGGTTCCCATTATTATGGACTTACTATGGTCTTGTACGTGCATTACCTGAGCCTTCACTGTAATTGGGGATTTTCATTTTAAGAGTCAAAAGTTTTGCGCTGAAGGTGAATTTTCAGAACATATTTTTATTTTAGCTTCGTCGCGCGTGAATGAATGATGTGATTTTCGTATGTTAAGATGTGAGGTTTTCGCAAAGGAAATTTTCGTGTGTTAAGATGTGAGGTTTTCATTAATAGCAAAGGAAACCTTATAATTCTTTTCTTATTTTTCTGTCTGCAGGAACTTTGGCAAGATCGCTTGCAGAACTCTTGGTTTGTGTGCGGCATTTTAGAATATATAGGAAAAATGTTTTGTATGTTAGTAATGGCAGTAAACAAACTCCAAGTCTTGATCTATGGTTTGCGAATTAGGAAGTGAATTTATTGGGCTATCTATGAAATCACACCTCCGTAGGGAGTAGTGCCGTCGGTGCATCACATGCAGCGTCCTTAGGGTTCTTTGCAGCGCCCTTTCGGCACCTAGCTGCAAAAGCTTTAATTTCTTTTACTGTACCTCCTTTCACATTCTTTCTTCCATCTTACTTTCCACCCTCTCCTAACAACTGATTCATAGTGCAACTGCGAGGTTTAACTCTTGTTACACCTTTTAAACCTTCTTACTGTCAATTTCCTTTATAGCGCTGAATGACCTCATAGGTCCCAGCGTTTGGCCTTTGGCCTAAATTCTATATGTTATTCTATTTATGAACTAACACGAATTATAAGGATTTAAATCTGTTGGTGTGTTCCTCTCAGAAAATCACGATGAATGTTTCTTATCTCGGTAATAAATAAAGTAATTATTGAAGTGCATTTGATTGCATCATGATGTTTATTTTGTTTGTTCATAAAAACAAGGAAGATGAATATTTCGTAGTTTGCCTTTGTCTTTTAAAGAAGAGGAGGTTTAATTCCTTTCCAATGCATAGATATTATATAACTAAAACGCAGTCGTTATTGGTGACATCGTTATAAAAGACAAGAAAACAGTATTTACCTTGGGGTTCAAAGCAAGTTGCGAAAGGAAGGGAATGCGAGCCATTCAAACTTTCTTTTGCAAAACTGTTTTGCAGTTTTCGTATTGCTCGAGCCATTTCTTCATCTCTCCTTACAAAGTGATATTACAAGCACCAGGATCACGTAACATTCCCCCGTTCCCGTATTTTCTCTTAATATGTTATCTTTACTTATCTTTTTCCCTGTTTATCTAGACTGAATTCAACAGTTTAGGGAGGTAGTGCTGTCAGTGCGCCTCGCTTAGTGCACTTTAGGCATTATTAAAGGGTGTTTGCAGGTTCCCTTCGGCCCCTAGATGCACCCACTTTTTAGCATTTTACTTTACCTCCATTCCCGCTACCTTTCTTCATTTATGCTGTTCAACCCCTCTAAGCATTATTGTTGGTGCAACTGTGGGGCTTTCTCCCAGTTGCACCTTTAGACCCTTGTACTGGCACTTCATTTCCTTTATTTTCTGGATCTCTTTATCTTGCTGTCCAACCACTCCAACTCCCTTTTCACGTTATTAAGGGCTGAATTGCCGAAAGTGCTCCTTCTAAAATTCGTAAAGTCAAATAAACCATCATGGCAGTTTTGCCATTTAGTAGGCTTTCATATGTTATATGCACGGAGTAAGTATGAATATTATATATATATATATATATATATATATATATATATATATATATATATATATATATATATATATATATATATTATATACATACATGTATGTGTATAATATATATATACACATACAAGTATATATGTATTATATATTATATATGTATAATACACACACACACACACACACACACATATATATATATATATATATATATATATATATATATATATATATATATATATATATATATATATATATATATATATATATATATACATACATGTATATTAATATAATATATATATACACATACAGATATATATATATTATATATTATATATGTATAATACACACACACACACACACACACATATATATATATATATATATATATATATATATATATATATATATATATATATATATATATATATATATATATATGCTGCATGTGTGTGCGTGCGCGCGCATGCGTGCCCATTGCAAGGGTGCGTAGTGCATCAAGGATAATGCAAGAAATGTAAGCATTCATTCACGGTAATTATTCCGAGCGCGTGTGTCAGGTATGTTGAATGCAGTGAGAGGTAAATGGGGGAACGGTACAGTTTCGCAGCAAGTGTATTTTGAACTTAGTCATTTTACATAATTTTGCGCGGTGTGTTATATTATCAGAAAGTGCATGAATAATTTTTGAAATTGAGTTGATTACGTGAATGTACTTCTTTTTCCTTCATGATTGTTATTGTCTTTTTATTTTTTCTCTTCGCGATTATTATTATTTTCTTTATTTGCTTTTGAGTACGGCTGCATGTTAAGCTAGTTTTGTACAGTTTAATGCGCTGCTGTTATTAAGTAATTGTTAGCTTGGGTTTCTGTTGTATCATTAAGTCGTTTTTTTTGCGTAATTGTTATCCAAGTTGCTGGAACGCGCTTCCCGCTGTAATTGGGGGAATTATGAAACGATGGAATACATAAGCAGAGCCTAATTGTTAATTTGCTCATCATTTCAGCCGGAAATTCATAATTTATTCATTCAAAAGTTATACTTTATTCTGGAACTGGAAAGCGATTTTTGGAAGTGTAAATTTTAATATATATTTCAGTGAGTGCTAATTTAAAATTTCACGTAGTGGAATTTGATTTTTTCAATGTGAAAATTTTGCGCAGCATAGAATGCAAATTGATGCATTAATGCCATTATTCCTGGAACTCCTGGCGCCTCCGGGTTGCTGTAAGTGAGATTAATTGAATATTGTAGCCCTTCCACCATTGGGACACCAAGTCAATTAGCGAGCGGCTGAGACTTCTGGAAGTCTCTCTCTCTCTCTCTCTCTCTCTCTCTCTCTCTCTCTCTCTCTCTCTCTGATAACATTTTTAAACACACTAGAACAAAATTAATTAAGGCTGTTTTATCAAAACTGTAATTTTATAAAGTACACAGCACAGTGAATCTCTCTCTCTCTCTCTCTCTCTCTCTCTCTCTCTCTCTCTCTGTGTGTGTGTGTGTGTGTGTGTGTGTGTGTGTCTTTACGGTCTGTGTAAGGTATGGGCGAAGGAGGCCATCAGGTTCTGACGTATTGCTGTTATATGTCTAATAAAGCCACGCTATTTGTTGTAATTGGAGGTCAGATCTCGCGGATTTACGACATGTTCAGTTCCTAGTGTTTAACCTTATTTGCAGTTTTTCATAGTAACCTCTATTAATCAGATATACTGTATGTACCCTATTATTTTTGTATTATTTTACTTGATGAATATTTATTACTTAGACAAGATAAACAAAAAAATTTTTTGACGGTGTTGAAATCTTAA
Source organism: Macrobrachium rosenbergii (assembly GCF_040412425.1). Lineage (NCBI taxonomy): Eukaryota > Metazoa > Arthropoda > Malacostraca > Decapoda > Palaemonidae > Macrobrachium > Macrobrachium rosenbergii. The sequence continues at coordinate 26,267,203 of NC_089757.1, forward strand.
GGGGACATTCAACTTGAGGTGTAGTTAAAGGGGCCTTCCACTCTACACTCCAGAGGGGGTTAGTGCCGCCAGTGCACCTCGCGGGATGCATTATAGGCACTACTAAAGGTTCTTTGCAGCGTCCTTTCTGCCCCTAGCTGCAACCCCTTTCATATTATCTTTCATCCATGTTGCTATCCACCTTCTCTTAGCAATTATTTCATACTGCAACTGTGAGTATTTTCCTCCTGTTACACCTTTCGAACCTACTTACTCACAATATCCTTCCAGCGCTGAATGACCTCATAGGTCCCAGTGCTTGGCCTTTGGTCTAAACTCTATATTCCGTTCCATTCCATTTCACGCTACAGTATTGTAGGTAACTGGTGCTCCCAGCAATTCCATTGGCTAACTTGCATCGTTTACTGAAATGCCTTGACGTTTACAGAGCTTAAAGGCCGAAGGGCTACGACTTAGTTAATTTAGTTGATCTTACTAATTCCTTTGTATGTAGTGTGTTCTGTCAAAGGGTTTTAGATAACGGGAGAAATTTGTCCCCCTCAGAAGGGTTGTCTTTCGGTGTTTTGTTTGGTGTCCTTTACAGATTTTTGGATTCAAGGATTTGTTTTTCAGATATATGCAATGGGCATTCTATTCTTTGGAAGCTTACATAACAGGTTAAAGGTATTTTCGGGTTATTTTCGAATGTGTCCCCATATTATGAATAATAATAGTAGTAGGATTAAGGCAGCTTTTAAATTGTTAATTGATAATCTTAGGTTCATTATTTACCTTCCATTTAATTTTTAGATACTTGACCGATTACTTTGTATTGATAAGGATTTATTTAAATGCGCTTTACAAATCATTTGACTTTTGTCAAATATAAAACACCGAGTTTGTTATTACGTTTGTAAGTTGCAGTTGTCGTCTTTTTTCATGTTTTTTGTTATGACACTATGACATAAAGTTAACATAAGTTAATCTTAGCAGTATAAAGTTTTCACGCCAGGTTTCCTAAGTGACAATCCTTCCGAAAAAATTGTGTATTTATTTACTGGTATGTTGTCTCAAATTAACTACCTTAATTTTTTGGTGATATTAAGAAACACCCCCACATTTCTTTTGGAGCTGTTTCCTATGTTATGTTTTTGAAATGTCGCCTTCACAAGATCATCAAGTGGTGTGTGAAGTCTTTGCTCAGATCTTTCCTGTCCTGTACTTATTGGTTCTCAAGTTGTTGCCGAGAGATGGTGGTATTCATAGCCTGACTTGCTAACTCAGTCGTAGAAGGATGTTTTAAGATTTCAATAAGTATTAAGCTAGGGTGGCTTCAAGTCACGCTCCCACATAATCTGTCGTCCAAAATGTGATTGTTGTAATATTATTACAGAGCATTGGCTTTGCGGCACTTCTCTGTTATTGTTGTAGATAAGTTGTTTTGGTTCTTAGATTGATAGATCCCCATGTTCTTGACTTCTTTGGTCTGCTCTCTCTCCAGTTGATATTTCCCTGCATATGGGCTGTGACCAAGAGGACCAACTACCTACAAATCTAAATGACTCTGATCTGTTGGTTTTCAAGTTAAACAAAACAAACAGATTCTGAATCTTGAGTTAATGGTTGTTTTCTCCCTTTAGAAGTGACGTACACCATGTTTACTCATATATCAGGAATTCGTCTTTTCCCTTTTTAAAGTGGGTTGCAGGGAGATGATCGGTTCCCCCTTTGCATTGAGTGCTTAAGGATTATGGTTGGTTACCCTTTTCTAACGAACAACATACGCTAATGAGAAGATACCCTTCTCTAACAAGGTTTGCATGAAGATGGGATGCGCTCATGTGCAATTACCTCGCGTAAAAGGTGTTAATATTAGGGTTCGTAATATTTCATTTCAACAAAGAACGTACGTGGTATAAAGATATGAGTCACATTTGACAAAATGTCATCAGAAATTTCTACTAAATTAGAAAGCAGCGAGGCATTAAATTACTTAATTTCATGGGTGCCTGAATTTTGTGTTCAGTAAACTATTTTTTACTAAATATGCAAATAAGATTAAATTCATTGCCGTTTGCCATGAACCCTACTGCTCCAAAGCATGAGAGTTTAATGTAATATGTACCCTATAGGTATAGGTGCAGTCTAAATGACAAGGTTTAGTTAATAACAAAAATACTTGAATTTTTTTTCGTTAACTGTTGGCCACAAGAATATCACATAACAGATTAATTACCATAGAGCTAGAATTACTTCACACTACAAACTACTTATGTTTCTGGATATATTACTTTTTAAAGTCAGTTCACGTAGATTTGGAGTACAAGTAACTCATTGTATACGTGTGTGTTCATACTTTTATGAATGGACGTCTGTGTATGTGTGTACATAAAGGTTCATATGTTCATGTGCATACATGTAATAGAAACACATGTAAGTCCGATCTCCATAAAAATGAAAGGGACACTAGCGAACGAGTTTCTTCCTCGCATGTATAACGTTCGTGTAAGCCATAACGCACGTGTTACGTTCGTATAAGCCGTAACACATGTATAACGTTCGTATAAGCCATGACGCATGTGTTACGTTCGTATAAGCCGTAACACATGTATAACGTTCGTATAAGCCATGACGCATGTATAACGTTCGTATAAGCCATAATGCATGTATCGCGTTCGTATAAGCCATAACGTATGTACAACGTTCGTATAAGCCATAACACATGTTTAAAGTTCGTATAAGCCATAACGCATGTATAACGTTCGTATAAGCCATAATGCATGTGTTACGTTCGTATAAGCTATGACACATGTATAACGTTCGTATAAGCCATAACGCATGGATAACGTTCGTATAAGCCATAATCCATGTATTACGTTCGTTTAAGCCATAATGCATGTATTAGGTTCGTATAAGCCATAAGGTATGTACAACGTTCATATAAGCCATAATACATGTTTAAAGTTCGGATAAGCCCTAACGCATGTATAACGTATATGCCATAAAAAATTAATTCTAATAAAATAAAATGCATGATATACTGTGAGGCTCGTAACTCATTTATTTCATTTTATTAGAATTTATCTTTTATGTCTGGTGGCGTATCTCGTAATTGAAACGGAGGATATCTATCTGTTATGTTTGCTTTTACCTGTTTTATATATTTACTTACATATTTTACCGTAATTTCACTTTAATTTTATATTTATGTATTTTATTTTTCATTTGAACATAAATCTCATCACTGTCTATTACTTCGCATGTACAGGTCTTTTGTTTAATGGGAACTTAGCCTTGAGGTTTTTGTACGCATTCCTTATGAATAAGGACGCATTTTGTTTCATAATAATAATTAGGCAATACTTAACTGCATTAGCTGAGTAGTTGGGACAACAGTGCAACCGACAGCCACAAATTACCGGATGAAATAATCGCCCTAGCGGTTAATACATTGTTGTATTTCGCAACTCATTAATTACATTTCGGATGAGCTGGCAGTTATTTGGAGTTGTCGAAATGATTGCGATTTTTTACTGGATCCTTAACAATGTCGGTTTTTAGTGTGTTAATGAGGATAGTTCGAACACGGAATATCTTTATTATATATATATATATATATATATATATATCAGGTTCATGGGGGCGAATTAGAGTTTCGATTTTGGCAGTTTATCATAACAACGTTTTTACGCTCCATTTTTTTTCTAATTAAGTGCCGTTGTGATCGATGCTTTTTCGAAGAGTAATTTTAATTGAAGAAAAGTATTTTCATTGTTATTTTTATTACCATTTGCCAGTTAAAACCCAATGTATGTTATTACTGGCACAATTAATCGGAACAAAATAAGTTAAAATTTGTAATTAGTATTTACCATTGCTTTTTAGTACGAACAAAACGGATTAATATTTATAATACACATTTATCTTGTTTAAAAGGAGAGCCTCGATGGCTCGGTCAGTAGAAACAGCAGCCTCGGACTTCAAAGAAGTCTGTGGCGCGAGTTCATATCCGCAATGACCGGTCGAAGCGAGACACTTTGCTATCCGTCTTAGACACCCGGGATTACGTAATCAATGGATGAGGTTTTGCTGAATACAAACAGGTGTTACAGACTAATACACACATAAACAAAGCCACTTCAACATCTTCTAAAAACATAACAGACACCTCCCACGTCTCGAACTGTCGACCTAACCGCTCAGTTCTCGCTGCTGGGAGAAGGAGCTGGGGATTTGGTACGATACATGCATGCACATTCGTTACAGGGTCTAAAGCGATGTCAGGCAGGGCAGCCGATCAGGCTACGGCCTACAACATAAATCAAAGTCCTTCAAAGAAGGCATCGTGCCTGCCCCATATAAAAATGGAAAAAGCACGTTAAAACGAAAGAATTTACCTTGTTTAAAATACAAGTACCAAAGTATTTGGTTCCGTAGCATAAAAATGACTGAGATCTGTGACATCGTGTGGAAACATTCGTTTCTGGTATTTACGACGTGGCTGTGAACGCAGCAGGTGAATGGTATTACATTCATTAATTCATTTATCCCTTCATTCATTCATTCACTCATACATTCATTCTAGCACGTGTTCCTATTCATATATCTATTTTCGTGAATGGAAGAGCCCAGGTGTCATGAATAAGTTTCGTCTCGCTCTTTGTATAGTGTTGTTGTCTATTGGCTAAAGATAATTTAATGGTATGATATTTTGAGATAATTGGCAACCTTATGGATTTTTATTGAAATATTTTCAATACCAATGCTCTGTTATCAACTGTAATGAAAAACTATGGAACGGTCTTCGCGCTGTTAATGACGTTTGTGCTCATAAGTATGAGAGTGGGTACATTACTTCCAAAGTGTCATGCAGTATTGAATATATATAAAATATATATATATAAATATATATATATATATATATATATATATATATATATATATATATATATATATATTTTTATTTAGACTTTGAATAAGTCTGGACTTCTTTTTCGCTTCAGGTAAACTCTCAGGAATAAGAAAGATTATTCAAGTTTGCCTCCATTTACTTCTGTGTGTGTGTGTGTATGTGTATGTATATATATATATATATATATATATATATATATATATATATATATTTATTATGCGTATGCATGTATAAGTGTGTGTTGATCTTTTTTTTTTTTTTTTTGTCATTTTCTTCTCAGTTTTCCCTTTCTTCGCCCATAAGCGTTGAAATAATTGGATGTCTGCCTTACAAAGGAACTTTTCATATTTCCCAACATCACTAATTAAACCTCAACGACATCGATCAGGCACCCACGCACCCTTCCACTTCACTTAAGCGCCATCCGCGTCCCGACGAAAACAGGAAAAGTATGATAAATGATACCGATATATAATTATATAAAGTCGAGCCCCGAATTTTTTCCTCTCTCCTCTCCCACTCACTCGTCTGACACTCATTAGATTTCTTGAGGTGTTCGTTCGTAGTCCTTTACGTCGGCTCTAGGGGATGGTTGGTGTGGGGGGGGGGGATGGGACGAACTTCGTCAGGGGACAATTTCACAGAGTCTGAGGTCTTTAGATTTATGGTTTTCTTGACAGCTGTTGCGGACAAATCCTCCCCCGACCAATGACAATCCTCCACCTCGGTAAATCTCTCTCCCAAGTCGAGTGTCCCAAAAAGTTTCCAGCGGATCCCGAGAGATATTGTTCCAATTCTTGCCAAGGCCCGGCCAAAGCCACCTTTAATACTTGTCTTATGTTTGTGGTGTGAATTTTAGCGGCCTGTTCTTAGAAAAGGAATTTTATTTTATATTCGTATCTTGCTGAAGTAAAGTCATTTCGTCAGGGAAGTTTTTGTTTTTTTCCTGGAATTTTAGTCTCATTGTTAGTATAAATACTAGCGACCTCGCAGTCTTACCTGGAATTTTCCGTGATTTGCTGCAAGAATTTCACGGAGGTTCGGCTGCGTTCAACAAAAAAAAAACGTACAATTTATTTCGGGAACAAAACCTGTATTTGCCCCTCCAGGATGTGATTCACAGAAAACGAGGACTATTTGATGAGAGAAAATAACTACTTGAATGGAGTGTCATTGCATAGTAACCTGTAACTGGCATATCTGCTATATTTCTTATAGCATCACTAAATTCAGAATTATGAAGTATGTAGACTTGAACAGGTTCACAAAAATATGCTGAGAACTTGTGTAGTAAGATTCCATTGAATAACTTTGCTGCCTTATTTCATAAGACAATCTTAACACATCGTAATACAGGCTATTTCTGATTTAATTAATGTCTGAGTCGTTAAGCTTTGTAATACACTTGGTTTATCAGTTAAAGAATTCAGCTTTATATTTCCAAGTCAAAGACTTAAAACTCTTACGTATTGCTCTGTCACTGTAAAGAAAAGTGGAGGCTGAAGAGTATTTTGCAAGAACTTCTGTCGGTCTGTAAGGACTGACTTGCATCTTGAAACAGAAAAGTTTAATACACTCGCAAAACACGTCATTTGGGAGATTGTTATGTGTTAGTGTAGTGCACGCGAGTTCACTTTTGTCACTAGACTGATCGTTTACAATCAAGTATCTCACGCGTGATTTGTGATGCTGTATCTAAGTAAAAAAGTTGGTCAGTAATTTCCGAATAAGGCTCAGATAAGTATGTAATGAGTAGTAAGCCTTTCTGTTTAACTGTATTTAAGAAGCTAAGCAGAAACTATTATTTAAGAAGTAAATCAGAAACTAGGCTTCGACAAATGTGGAGTGATACTGAATATCAGTGAAAAACATTTCACATGTTTTACTTCCATAAACATTTTACCACGAATTTCTTGTATGAGCTGCTTAAAGAAGAGTATGAAAGATGTCAAGACCACTCCCAGATCTTTAGAAGCGCACTTAGCCAGACCCGTAATACATGAACATTCCCTGCCATGCAACCAATTTCATCCAAATTGAAATCACTGGGAAATTTAGCAAAAACTGTAGTGGGAAGTGCGGCAAGAAAATTTGTCTCAAGAGTAATGAGCTGTACAGAATTTCAACTTTAAGATCTACTAAATCTAGATATGCATCCGTGGTGTCTAATAAAATAGGTAGTTTGACAACGAGTTGTCGAGAATAAAAGGAAGACGATTTGTCAAGAGTGATACCATCTGCATAAGGAGGAGTGAAACAGTTTCTCTAAAGGAGTAAATTTATTTTAAGGAGGAAAAGTTTTGGAAGGAGAACGTGTAAATGTGGAAAGCCACTAGACGGAAGGAAAGGCTCAAATGGTGCACTGACATTTCAACAGAAGTGAAGCACTCGTGTAGAGGAGAAGAGCGGTAAGCGTCAAGTCCGGGAAAGAGAACTAAATGCCAAACCTCGCAAGTCTGGAAGGAGACCCAGAGTATTGCTTAAAAGAATGAGTATGACCTGCCGACCGCACATTACAGAATCCTTATTACAGACCAGAAATGACATTGTTTATATGGGAATTATCTGAAGAATTGTAAGTCAACGCTTCCAAGGTACTGTATTGCTTTCGATTATAGCATTTCTTTATGAAATACGGATAGGAAACAGCGTAGATTTCGGGGTATTGGCTAGTAAATGCAAGAAAAATATTGTTGTAGTAGAGGCAAAGAAGACATTAATTTAACTGCACGTAATCCTACGGTTAGTAGTACTCTCTCTCTCTCTCTCTCTCTCTCTCTCTCTCTCTCTCTCTCTCTCTCTCTCTCTCTCCGACCTGTCGCCTTTAGTCAAGCCCTTTGTGTTATTTTGTTTGAGCGTTGGCGACTTCCCTTTCACTGGCAGTTCTCTTCTCTTTTTATGCTTGCTTCTCTCCATTCGTTTCCAATTTTTTTTTCTGTTTGAGGTCTTCAAATTTATGAGATCATCAGTTTTCCACTTGCTCTTTTTTGTTGTGTTTCTTGATAATTCTGAAATTATTTTTCATGTATCTTGTGAGATTTTATCTTTATTTTTATTTGTTCTTTGTTCCAAATAAACGGCAATGGTTTTCTTTTATGGATGATTTACCTTCTCTTTTTCTTGTTTGTTGAGTTTGAAGTGTCATTATTCATTGTTGACCTTCATAGTTGATCATTTTTACGAGCGCCTATACTTTTTCATTTCTTGCTTCAGTGCCATTTCTTTTCAGTTTCTAATTTATATGTTGAGGATATTTTTTATGTTCCTGAATAAGCGATTTTTGCTCTGCGTGATGTTCCATAACTAGCATTTTTCCTTAAGTTCCATCAGAAATACTTTAATGCTCTTTCATTTATATATATATATATATATATATATATATATATATACTTTTATATATATATATATATATATATATATTGTGACTTTTCAGTTACAAAATTTTTATTTCTGCCTTGTGTTCATTTCTTATAAATTTCCTTCTCTTTTATTTTTCTTATCTGGTTCGTAGTTCGTGGTTCGTTTTTGCAGCCATTTTTCTCCTCAAAAACTTGAAAGAATTCCACTCTAATACACCGGAGGGGAACATTTTTGAGTGTTTTGTAAAGGAGAAAATTATATCAGGCTGCCTTTTAGCCGGCGGCCTGTTTGGAGATGTGCCTCCTTTTTTC
>NC_089757.1:26280764-26328264 GCF_040412425.1 Macrobrachium rosenbergii
TGAGGCCCAGTTTTACCCCAGACCACTCACTTTTCCATCTATATATTTTAAACCATAAATACACCACACACTCCACAAAAACTTCTTTCACAGTTGTTTCATAACTATCAGCTGAATCACACTTTGTCTGCACCCACACTAATCATAGTCTGTCAGTCCTTGTTTTATCTGTCTTGATTAATACTTTGGTACACGCCTTTTCGGACATTTCACTTGCAATTTCATCAACTTTAGACACTTTTCTATTAATTTTCGTGGTCTTCTGTATGTCAGCGAATTAAAATGGCCTTTTCTTCCAAGTGTGCAAATTATTTATGTAACAAATTTTGTGACAGAAAATCATGCATATGACGATCAAGCGGACCAGATTACAAAAATGAAACTATTCTAGATATGAAAGCAGCGCGACTTCAAACGTTCCTGAAATCCGAGTGAATACTTACAAATGAGAGTAATATTCTGTTAACATCAGATAAACGAATTCCCTTCGTCGCTTCTCTTGTAAATTACTCTGTATAAATGGGTTCTCTTGCGTTAACAGGAAGTCCCTTGCTCTTTATTGCATACGGGAAATAAAAAAAAAAAGCCGCGTTGGACTACCTTTTTTTATTTTTTTTTTTTCCAAAATTGTATTTTAAAGCGGGAGTATGCGACGAAAATTTGGAATGCATTTAGCAGCAGCGCGAGGTAAAATATTAATGGCTTTAGCCGGCATCCAAAAATTTCATTATCATTCTGATTAAGGCTGCATTTTTATGGCCATTTTGAAAGATATTCAATTTTGGGGCAAATGAGATAATAGGGACTTAGAGAAATGTGTATTTCTCTTTTTTGTAATTTCTGTGAAGTGAGTTCATATCACAATACTGCTTCAGTAGAAGGATAGGTGAAAGAAAATCGTGCAAAAACAGACTGTTTACTGGAGAGAGAGAGAGAGAGAGAGAGAGAGAGAGAGAGAGAGATAGATTCCAAAAACAGCTGGAAACTGATGAGAGAGAGAGGGAGAGAGTGCAAAAATAGTGTGGTAACTGATGAGAGAGAGAGAGATTTTGTGCAAAAATAGTGTGGTAACAGATGAGAGAGAAAGAGCACTGGAAATGAGCGCACAAAACATGAAAGAGAACGAAGAAAAGAAAAAAAAAGAAAAATGTCAACTGACGACACACAACGCTTTGGAAGTCAAACAAGCGTGACTGGGATTCGCAAGAGGGCCCAGAGAGAACTCGAGTGTATTCCTCTCTTAACCGAAGGGACCTGAAGAGGCATGATCGTCATGCACAACTGCTGCTGCCTCTCTCTCTCTCTCTCTCTCTCTCTCTCTCTCTCTCTCTCTCTCTCTCTGTGGGAACGGCAGAAAAAAAGAAACAGGAGTAGGGAACTGGGGACACGGGAAGGCAGTGCGTAACGAGGCAGGAAAGGGGAAAAAAGTGGGTGGGTTAAAGGGGGGATTTTCCTTCTATTATGGCATTGTAAAGGAGTAAATTGATATTTACATAGGCAGGAAAAAGGATCTACGAATACTGATAGATAGGTAAGAGTATGGTTATTCTTGGTTTAATTTTTAAAGGATAACATGGTAGTGACTGTTGTCATGTTGTTATCGGGAACCACCTCTTCTCAACATATATATACTGATATATATATATATATATATATATATATATATATATATATATATATATATACTATATACATCTTCTTTTTATACATATAAAATTATAAAAATATAATATATATATATATATATATATATATATATATATATATATATATATATATATAATATATAATATATAATATATATATATATATATATATATATATATATATATATATATATAAAGCAAATTGCTATGTTGGTCATCACCCTCCAATCATCAAACATACCAAATTGTAACCCTCAAGCCTCAGCAGTTTTTATTTTATTTAAGATTAAAGTTAGCCATAATAGTGCTTTTGGCAACGGTATAGGATATGCCACCACCGGGCCGTGGTTAAAGTTTCATGGGCCGCGGCTCACACAGCATTATATCGAGACCACCGAAAGATAGATCTGTTTTCGATGGCCTCGATTATACGCTGTAGCGGTTGTACAGAAAACTCGATTGCGCCGAAGAAACTTCGGTGCATTTTTTACTACTGTAGTTTCTGTTTAGCTTTACCTCAGTTCTCCTGCAGAAATATTTAATCCTGTTTCATCTTCTGTAACTAAACACTCAGCAAGACAGTACGAAATTTATCTTTGTTTGGAAACGTGTAGATTGTCATACGCAAGAAAAAAGTTTTCTCCGCTGTCTGTTTTGACATAACATATCTCATAAAGAACTACAATCATTTAGCAATTCAGTGGTTAACATCCCTTATTAAAAAGAGTATTTATTATTATTATTATTATTATTATTATTATTATTATTATTATTATTATTATTATTATTATTATTATGAACCATTAAATCCGTATCTGTTTTTCTATAAGCTAAGAAAAATTCTAAAGTTACCATTAAGGGTTCATATTTGTAATACTAACTGTAGAATTTTTCTTAGCTTATAGAAAAAATATATGGATTTAATGGTTCCTAACGTACAAGTTAATAATAATAATAATAATAATAACTAGCTTGTGACTTACGCATCTACAGTGAAATAATGACAACCAAAGAAAAGAATTACGAATTCGTACATTTATCTAGCCCAGGATTTTTTTTTATAATGTACTACAGTGTAATAATTTAGCAGTATATCTAAAAATGGAGGTAACAAAATGTTCAAGTTTTTAATCTCATTTCCTACTTGGAATCGTATTTGCACGACTGAAGTTTTATACCGAACAGGATCACTAAAGTGCTTCCCAAACATTGGCCCAAAAAACCTCGAGTGCAGCAATAATGATTAATGTTCCAACGTGCCCATCCCACGTCTGTCACGCTTGCCTGCATGGGAATCACAGCGATTGCCCTGTGATTAGGTACAATACAAAAACCTGATTTATGGCCATGATCAACTTAATAATGGTGAAAACAAATGGGCAGAGAGGGAAGGAGTGATGTTTTCTCCTTCCTGTTTCTAAAGGAATAATTTGTAGGTGTTGTGCAGTTGCATTTCGTTGGTGCGTACTATGGGCAGTGAAAAATGGTACAAAAGCATAGTGAAGATTTTTTTTTTTTACTATTTTATTTCGCCTTTTTTATGGTAGTGATATACTTGATATCACGGAATGTATGGTGGGCTCTCTCTCTCTCTCTCTCTCTCTCTCTCTCTCTCTCTCTCTCTCTCTCTCTCTCTCTCTCTTTGTATATGCTATGCAGTGCATTTCGTTGGTGCGTATTATGGACAGTGAAAAATGGTACAAAAGCATAGTGGGGATTTTTTTTTTTTACTATTTTATTTCGCCTTTTCTATGGTAGTGATATGCTTTATATCACGGAATGTATGGTGAGCTCTCTCTCTCTCTCTCTCTCTCTCTCTCTCTCTCTCTCTCTCTCTCTCTCTCTCTCTCTCTCTCTCTCTCACGAATTTGGAGGATTATTAGGATGAACAGACCTGAAAGATTACTGTACCTTCATTAGACTCCCAAGTAGAATCGAGTCTCATAATACGACGAAATGTCTGGGCCTCTCCTACGAGACTCGATTTTTAATACGCAAGGATTTCCCAACTTTTCGAAAGGTCGTTTTGGTCCCTTGAGATTCGGCCTCAGTTTTGGTCTTCGTTTACGAATCTCGAAGAATATACATAATATTGCAGGGAGCGAGTCAGCAATATCTTTGAATGAAAATGGTGTATATGTCTTAACGCATGGCTGTTTTCTTACGTACATGTATACCTGTTAACGCTCACACACACACACGCACATAATTATACACATACACACCCACTTCCTTACACACAAACATGTAAACATGCCCGTTTTATGTTTATGGATATATGTACTGTACGTGCTTGTGTACATAGGTAACGATACTTTCTCCCAAATATTCTAGCCGAAGCAGAATCTTGATCCTGGAACTCCTGGCCAATCCAGTACCCCAAATAGAAAAAGCGGAAAGGTTAACTCGAGAAACATTTTCGTCAAGACCATCTTTTTCGTCTGCACAAAGCAAGAAAAAACTAGTTTACTGACACACGACACGTGAAAGTGTTCAGCTCTCACGTCACGAAGCGTTTTGCAGTGTTTATACGTGTCCTGTGAAATCTGCTACCCACTAGTCATTGCCCAGCGACGATATTTGCCTCCAGCTGGAAGGAGAGGAGAGGTAAGAAATAATGAAATGAGGATGAAGAGTACAAATATGAGGATGAAGGAGATAACGATGAGGAGAAGGATGCGGAAGAAGGAGAGGAGGAGAAGAACAGAAGAAAAATTAAGAAAATGGAAGATGCGGAAGAAGGAGGGAAAGAAGAGAACAGAAGAAAATTAAGAAAATGGAAGAAAGGGGAAGACAATCATTAAGGGTGAATGAATGAAAGATAGAAAAAGTTGGGAGGTAGACAACTGAGAAATGGAATAGGAAGTCAAGACAACAGGATGATACCCTAAATAGAATAAGGTGGAAATGGAAGCACCACATAACAAAAGAATGAAGAAAGTAACCAGGAAGGAAAGGAGAATTTGAAGGTGGAAGAAGTAAAGGATGGAAGAAGAGAACCGTGCAAGAATTTCAGCAACGCCTTTTCTCTGGCATCGAAGACATTTTAAGAGAAAAGAACGGAGGAGATATCTTTTTACGACCTCCAGTTAAAAGAGGGAGGATCAAGAGGAAGACAGAGAAAGACAGGAAATGAAAGGGAGAGGAGGAGGAGGAGGAGGAAGAAGAAGAAGAGAGAGAAGGATTAGAAAGTACAAGAGAGGATTCTCATAAAGTAACGCTGGTGAGGAGATGTTTCAACAGGAAAAGTTTCTCTCTCTCTCTCTCTCTCTCTCTCTCTCTCTCTCTCTCTCTCTCTCTCTCTCTCTCTCTCTCTCTCTCTCTCTCTCTCTCAGAGAATGGCGCTAGTATGAGGACGCTATGAGGGCTAAAGAAAACAAGCAAGTTTTACAAATTACAAAGTGAGGTTGTTGCGAGATGGTTCATTGGTCTTAAAAAACTTGCTTCTCATCGCGAAGTTTTTCAAAGCCGACAGCAATTTGCACTTCACAAGATTTTCCTTTTTCTCTTGATCTTTTATCTTGTAATCTTATAATTATATATACGTATATATTATTTATATATATTGTGTAAATATATATGTATTCATATATATTTACATATATATACACACACACATATATATATATATATTATATATTATATATATATATATATATATATATATATATATATATATATATATATATATATATATATACATATATATATATATTCCTAGCCTTTATTTGTTTACTCAGAGTCTGATTTCAATTTTCTCCATTTTATTTTCTCGAGATATTGAGAGCAGAATGTCAAAGATCATCTTAAAATGGTACCCATATTTTTATTTTCATTTTTCATTTGCATGTCATGTGAGTTGCTTCATTTTCACAAGTGCATAAAAACTTGTATGTATGGCATTTTTACATTAGCATATTTTCTCCAGTACGATCTTCCTGCATTAGTACTGTATATCCAACATGAACTCCCTACATTATCACATTTTATTTTAGTTCCACCTTTCAGTTGTGAACTGCGACGCTGAAAGACCGTGACTAGATAAAATGGAAACTGCTCAAATTAAAATTGCAATCACTGTCAAATACTCATCAAATATTTACGCACGGCTAAATGGAATGCAATATTCCGGACGCGCTTCGAGCAGGACATTGAAGGAACCGTTTCAAAAATAGCCCCGATAGGTGTCATCGAAAGTGGAGGCCGAATATGAGAATTAATCCTTTGGCAGCGGATTATATCGCGGTGGCGTCCCTTTTAATAGGATTAACCAAATGTATTTTATCTCTGGCAGTCGGGAAAGAAAGAGAGAGAGATTCCGATTTTGCATTTGATTCTGTTTATTGCCGAGTGTGAGAATGCGTGGACTTGATTTTGTGTTTTATTTGAATTGATTGGTCATGTTTGTTTGTTCGTTCGCGTGTTCGTTCATATTTTAGTTGCTTGGCCATTCACGCGGTCGCCATGCATACCCGTGCGTATAAATGCATCGGATCAATTATTTTATGATTATATTATTCATCATTTTATCTCTTATTACATATTTTGTTATTCCTTTGTCATTTTTTCTTATGTAGGTGACTCCTCTTGTTATTAGGCTGCCAGTTATTTTGGATCGTATGACAATTGCAAAATCAACTTAACGATTCTTTATGAACAAACGCATACAATTAGTTCGTATAATAGCATCAGGAAAAGTTATTGATAAAATGCTGTGTCATTCACTGTGCTAAATTTATAGAATTAGTAGAGTGAAATGCGTTTGTTCTAGTTTGTTATGTAAAATTGCAAGGTAAAAATTCATTTATATTTTATATGCCGATTACCTTATAGGAATATGCACCACGTAATCAGCTCCTACGGTGCGTGTTTAATTCCTAATCCAATATTTCCAAATAAATTTGGCAGCAATTAATTCAGTCGTCCTCTCATTTAACGTAACTGGTTATTTCGTATCCTCTTGTTTAGTTTTTTCCCATCCGTCTGATTGCACAGCTTAAGCCAATAATAGCTGCCATTTAATTGTGTCAGTTGCAGTCGGGCAGTGTAATAATGTACCTTCCATTTGTAATGAAGTCCGATTTCGTTCTGGCATTAGTGCTATTGTTTGGCGTTGCTTATTGTGGCATGTGATTTTTGTCGTAGCTTTGGGGTACTGAACAGTTTTTGTGTTTGTTTGTGTGTTTACGATGCTTCAGTCTAAAATATATATATATATATATATATATATATATATATATATATATATATATATATATATATATATATATATATATATAGAATGCATTCAGTGCAATATTTTATGGTGTCCGGTTAAAATATAAAGCAGACAAATAACAACAGTTGACAGACCGAGCAATAACAACTAAGTATCTGGTGGTTTATGTTCCTCTCTTTCTCCTTGATAGCTATAACGCACACGCACTTACACCACTATCCTTACAAACACGCACACAGTTATATGTCATATATATGCATACATATACATACATTATATGTATATATATATGCATACATATACGTACATATATGTATATACACATACATGTGTATATATATAATACATACATATATATATATATATATATATATATATATATATATATATATATATATATATATATATATATAATCCTATGATCTCAGTATATCCCTGTTTGTTTTAAAAAATTATTTCTTTTACCTCTCTCTCTCTCTCTCTCTCTCTCTCTCTCTCTCTCTCCAGTGGGCAACGGCAGGGTTAAATTCAATATTTTTGGTGCTTTGAATGCATGAACTGCACTTTTTTCTCCTCAGACTTCCTAGTCGATTAAGTAAGTGGCTTGTTATTTCTTTGGGAAGTTGGTTGGTTCCCTGGGAGCGGATTTTTGTCCAAAACAGATGATTTATGTTAACGAGGTTCTTATTTTTGTTTATTGTAATGAGAGCTGTTATTTAAGAGTGAATATGTTCCCAAATAAGAGCTGTTATTGCAATCAGGGTGGTTTGCTTTTAATGCATATCTTATCTTCCATTTTATTATTGTAGAAGTTGTGGTTATGACGGATCTAACAGTAGTTTTATTTTGTATTAAATAGTGTTCATTTTGTTTTAAAGTGTGTCACTTCAGGTATTTACAACAAATTAATTCAAGGTATTGTTTTCTATAATATTTATGCATGATATTTTCGTTGAGTAAAATAAAACATGCTATCTATATGGGCTGATTGATCGGATTACTCAAAGCTGCCTGAGAATAAGTCACATGTTATTTCTTTTCAAATGAAATTCCAAACGCTCAAAAACCTTTCAGATTTTATTGGTGAAATGGTGTTTTATCGCTATAAGAAGTTAGTTTATTGGTTTCTTTCTGAAAGCCAAGCTACTTAATGCGTGTCTTCATAGAAGCTTAGTCATTTAATATAAGTTATTGCAGTATATTTCGCTGTAAATAACTGATGCTTATTCCGTACCCCCTTGATATTCATTCACTAAACTGTAAGTATACTGATACATTTTCGATTTTTGCTTGTTATGTTTTGTTTGGCCAAATGTGCCTCATGTTGGTGAAATTGTAGAATTTTTAGAACGATCTCTTCTAATTTACAATATGCTCTTTTGATCTTGTAGAAGAAATAATGATATAACTAATCCTGTTCATTGCTCATCATTATGTATAATAGAGTAGACAAGTGAACGCGATAATTGCAATGGATAATTTGAGTTCTCTGTCCAGGCACACAGACAAAGCATGCTAAAATTACTTTTTATACAAAAAAGACTGTGTTTTGTGTGTGTGTGTGTGTGCGTGTGTTAGAGAGAGAGATCTGTACTATTTTTTTTTTGACATTAAAAAATTAGTTTCTCATTTAATGTGAGACAATAAGAGTGCCGTTTACATAACCAATAAAAAAAAAAAGTCTTGATTTTTCCATTTTTTACGAAATACTGCTGAGCAGCGATGGTACCGAAGTCGATCCGACATTGATACAGGAGACTTTTCGCCTGAGAAAATTGGTCAATAAAGTGGATAAGATCCCATGGGGCAATGGTTTTCTCTTCGCCCCGGCAGGTGTTGGAAGGTGCCTGGCAGGTGAAACACAAAGGCAAGAGTTGGCCCTCCCCTCCCCTCCCTCTCTCCCTCCCTCCCTCCACAAGACCCCTTCTATAACAGGCTTCTCCCCCATAACAGTTCTTCCCTACGAAAGATCAATATAGAACAGAAGGGAAACTCCAGACTATATATAATCGCGCCATGTTGTGGCCAAAGGTTGTGTGATGACACGAAAGCGGTTGATGTATGTCTGTGTGCTTGAGCTGCCCCTCATTTAGAATGTTTGCTTCATTTTCGAGTTTAATTGTCTTCAGTGCTTGTGTTTGTTTCTGAATTGTTTCCCTGTTGCTCTACAGCAAGCCTCGGTGGCCAGCATACGTTCATATTATGTTGTGACACGACACCCTGTGACTTATGTCATTCATATCCTTAATTAGAGTTGGGGAAAGGTAGACCCACGTACTTTTTGTTAGGTATGTTTTATATACATTATTATGCTCGGAACCATGAACTTTGGCGGTTTGCCTTATCTTCTTGTTTGCTAGATTACAGACAATTGTTTTCAGTGTTGAAATGAGGTATACCGTATATGAAACAAAACTATTTTCGGTTGGTGTGCATGTTTTCGAAAAAGGCTGTTAGGGACCCGGTTCTCAGCAATTGTTTTGATGGAAAAAAATGTATTTTCAACATTTCTTTTAAGTTGGATACTGAGTTTTAACATGTATTGATACATTTTAATAAAATGCATTCAGTACATTTCAATAAAATGTGTTGAATACATGAATGGGCCTTTAAGTCTTTTTGAATAGATCGACGAACGATTTTTTCAAAATCCTATTATGTAAGCGAATAGGTTGATCACATGGTTTTTAAGAATGTTTTGTGACGATTCTGAAATAACGAAAACCGTCTTAGCATATTCTGCTATGGTATGAACCTTGAGATGATTTGGAGATTTCGAAATATGAAACCTTCTGATAAAGTTGTTATCTGACTGCCTTTTAAAATTTGGCGATATCACTTTTCTTATGAGAGTAAAGGATTAACATTTGGGCCCTATGTTCGTGTCTGGGAAAGAAAATAATCCTGAATTACATTACACAATTAATGAAATTCCGAGGTATAGAACCCGAAACATCCAATATTGTTCTCCGGTACCTGAGAGCACTACTTAAAAAAAAGATTGCTAGAACTGAATGTAAGAGAATTCATTGCTCGAAGGAATGAATGAATGGATTTGGATATCTTAATGTTGGGAAAATTCTGCTTATAAAGCAATTAATGAATCAGCACATTATAAAACCCAGACGAACAAAGAGTAATTTTGTCCCCACGACAGGACTACTTGCTTTAGTTCTAGACTCTTGAAAGTTGAGTTCGAAAATGCAGCACCAAGGTCCTCCGAAGAAACTCCTAAGCCTTTCCCGTCAACTTTGAGTGATTCTTATTTGAATTTCAAATAAGCGTTGAACACACAGCCCTCTCCCCTGCTGCTGTTAAGTATTCATTTTTTCTTAATTTTATATTGCCTTTTTTCGATGTTTTAATGTGCTTGTGTATAGTGTAGACTGTGCAATGAAACAACTTTCTTGACAATTAAATTGTCATTGATTTTCATCCGAAAGAGACGAACTATCGTTTGTTTTAATAAATTATTATTATTATTATTATTATTATTATTATTATTATTATTATTATTATTATTATTATTATTATCAGACAAAGAAGTAGAAAAGATAAATTATTTCATCCTCGAGCTTGGGCATTGTATATGCATAATTTCATTAGGTTGCTAAGGTATATCTTCATTATTCCTTTTTCTCTACATGCTCGAAGTTTGTCTTCTCTTTTCTGTATAGGGTTATGTATTGTGAAAATTAGCAGCTGGTTAATAAAACAATAAAGTTGAACATTTCATCCTTTAGCGGAACCATACAGCATTCATCAAAGTCCAGCAATTTCCATCCTTACCCAATTTTAGCAGAGGCGCCGGTTGCAGCTGAACTGCTATCCACGATTTGCATGTGGGAGAACAAGTCACAATCTGTTCAATATGGATGGGTTTGCAACTGGGAAGCCTCTCCCCTCCTGCAACAGTTTGCATTGTAAATGCTGGGAGTTTTAGCTGCCTGGGCGTGAAGGGGCGTCCGGGTACAAAATCACTTGCTTGCTTTCCTCCACGCCCATTTCTCTCTTTCACAAAGAGTAAGTTTTTTGGCCTGTGTTTTTCTCTGTGAAGGCAAAGTCCTCTATAGGATGGGGAACTGCCATTTTTCACAGTAAATTGGTTTTGTGCTTTTTCTTCGCTCTCTCTCTCTCTCTCTCTCTCTCTCTCTCTCTCTCTCTCTCTCTCTCTCTCTCTCTCTCTCTCCGGTGGGTTGCTTCCTCTGAAAGAGATAGAGCAATCAGTCTCACAGCCATCCTCTAATATTGATGAACCACTGTCAAGTCAGTAAAAGAATGATTGCCGCCACGGTAGTAGGCGGCTGGCCTTAGACATGACTACTACCTCTGGGAATATCTCTGACGTAAGGTTTTTATCTGCACCCACCGGTAATCACCTTAATGTTCCTGTATTTTGACGGAAATTTGACTGATTAGTATAAACCCATTTGATTTCGTGTTGCCGCGAAACCATAAAGGAAGTGTAAAATTTTTCATTATTATGTGTTTGGGAATTGGAAGGGATGCGACAATTGTTTACTTACGGTTCTGTAAATCGATTCCCCCATTTTGATATTTTATTTTCCTATATGTGTGTAGGGTAGAAATATGACTACAGAGACTAAATTTGAAATCAAGTTGAGTGGAATAATCTAAGATTTCACACGCTTCTGTAACCAGTTGTGCTTTTTGTTATTCTGTTTCATGGAAAATATTCATTTATTCTGTAATAATAATAATAATAATAATAATAATAATAATAATAATGATAATAATGGTGATGATAATAATATTAATTCATTATTGTTGTTATTGTTATTCATAGATATACGCGCTTCCCTTCGGTACACAAAAAAGGGCCACAGATTTTCCTCGAAAAAAAAAAAAAGAGGTGACGTAAAATAAAAGTATAGTTATTATGAATGAAAAAATTAGAATAATCAATGAAGAGTAATAAATAAATTAATATTTATTAATAAGGTCGCTAAAAATCAGTTGAATACAGTTAAAGAATGACGAACCCTCCCTTTGTTTACACTGTTTATGTTCAATTATTTGTCGCGAACGATGAAGGGGAAAATATGTTTCATAATATTTCTGTCTCAATTCTCTCCCTCCTGTTGAATCAACTTGAATTTTATTTGATACATTATCTGTGTACATATGACGTGGGAAAATGCTTTGGTTTGCTCATATCTCTTCCTTTGTTTGTTCTGATACTTCCTGTTATACTTGTTTTGATTTTTTTTTGAATTCGTGAGTAGCGTTTGCAGAGTGTTATTGTTTATTTGTTGCCTCATCAACAGACATCTTTGTTTGTTTTGTTTTCTCCGCAGACATGTTTGTTTTGTCACTTCCACAAACAGTTTTGTTTGTGTTACGTCATCCGCTGAAAATCGTTTGTATGCTTTGTCTCTTCAACAAGCACGTTTTTAATTTTACCATATCCATTGTTACGTTTCTTTCGGAATCAATTTCGTTTGTACCTATATGTCTTTGCTGCCCCTGTTTTATGTATTAGATATACCTGCTAGAATGTCATTATAAACTTTCCTGTGATGCAAGAAGTAAAATGCATTATTTCCAAGACAAACCTTGTGGATCGACTTACATTATTAATTTCCGTTTCTCCTTAAACTTTATTGCCAAGAATTTGAATTACCAACTCTTAAAGATCCAGCTGACCTCACGGAAACTTTTCCTGCAGCAAACTTCTCTTTGTGACTTGTTAAGAAAAGAAAAAAAAAGGAAAATGATCTAGAACAAGGGAATTCTCTCTCTCTCTCTCTCTCTCTCTCTCTCTCTCTCTCTCTCTCTCTCTCTCTCCGACACACACAGGCAAACAGATTTTTCGACTAATTGTTTTACAGTTTAACGAAGACATATTTCCAGTTTTAAACCTACTGCCTTTACGACGGAAGTCTTGTTGCGAATAAACGTATGTATCTGTACGTACGTACATACATACATACGTACATTTTTTATCTCCAACATATGTCTTTTCCCTCTATATCTGTTGACGACTATGGGTACTGCCCTCATGTTTTTCAACAAGTCTATTGGAGTGAGTTACCAGCCTCATGCACTTTTATATTGGGTCCCAGTAAACGCTGGCACCCACGTATTTGTGGAATGGGGCGTAGTCAAGCAGCAATCTATTTTCCTAGCAGTTGTGAGCTGTGTGCTTCACCAATAAGCCAGTGACAACTTTTTTCTGATTCACCTTGTTCACGGTGAGCTAGGGGCACAATAAACATAACATCAGTCTTTGGCACATTTAACCTCAATTTATTGAACGATGGATGAACCCTTTTTAGAAAATTTCACACACACACACACACTTTTTTATATATATATATATATATATATATATATATATATATATATATATATATATATATAATATATAATATATAATATATATATATATATATATATATATATATATATATATATATAATGTATATATTAATTATCATCATCATTATTATTATTATTTAATAGTATTATTTTTTTTTTTTTCATATGAGTTTTAGGCTTATATATAAATTGAATATAACTTTCTTCCTTAGTAACCAGCTGGGAGACAATACGGATGACAGTTTCATATTTACAAAATATTACCAGAGGGGATTTATGCATTTACCTTAGTTATCTTACCCCTGAAAAAATGAAGAGGGTTAAAAGGAAATTGAGTTTCCTTATATACGTCTTGTTTTTGAGCCTCTGAATCCCCTTCTCAGTCAGTTGTTTTCCTGGAACCGGCAATAGTGTCGTTTTGAGTTTTCCCCGTTTTGTGTGATGTATTTTATCACTGTTTACAGTTCTGTTTTTGTGAGAAGCTCATTTGCATATCCCTTCGTTTTCTGTCAACAAGAGACTCCTACGCATGCTGGTTATCCGTTTTGTATTTGGAATTAGAACTATCGTTGAATGTTGACAGTGATTAGCCTTCCTGAATGTGTTTTGGTACTCTGTGTAATATGTTAATTATGTTGTTGCATGTACGTTCATTTGCCTGCAGGTTAACGCCCACTGAGCTAATATTAATTTGAGATGTTCGGCGGGTTTCAGACAGGTGTTTTTACCTTGCTCTCTCTCTCTCTCTCTCTCTCTCTCTCTCTCTCTCTCTCTCTCTCTCTCTCTCTCTCTCTCTCTCTCTTTCTCTCTCTCTCTCTCTCTGGTTTGAAGGCTTTGCTTCGTTTTAGTTCATTTATGCAACTTTGAGAATATGATGTTGGTATTTCAAGACATGGTAGAGATATCTGATAAGGAATCCATTTTACTTGAATACCACCATAGAATTCCATGGATTGGAACTGATGTATTCAGCTGCATGACTTGTGTTTGCAATTTCAAAACATGATTTATTTCTCAGGCAGCTCTTTTGGTTGTCTGCTCCCTGACAGAAGCCTTTAGCAAAATCCAGTATTCCCAGTCGGAATTCCATCATTATTTTGACTCTATGCAATAACGGGGTTAGCCTTCCTCTTATTAGCACCTTCTCATGCGACGATACCGTCACGCGAAGTGGATTTGACCAAACGTCAAGAAAATATTGCGTTGTTTTGCACAAGGATTTTTGCCCTCTCTTTTTGTGTTGAAAGTTGCCTGTGGAGTTGCAGAGTTTTTACTATTTTTTCTCTGTTCTTGTTTGCTTTTGATTTCCGATTTTCATAGCAATTTCAACAATGAGTATCACTGATGAGAAGTAAACACAAGAGATGCATTGAAGTACCCTTGTCTGAGGTAATGATGATTTTATGGTACTAATACTAATCCGATGTTATCTATAGGAACTGTGCATCTGCAGTCATGAAGTCTTCTTTACGATTGTTCATTATTGTATTATATATCTTGCACAACATAAAATTTGTTTTAAATGCTTTCTTGCTATGCTGGAAATAATGACGTTACGTGATTATCACGTGTGTTGCCACAAACAGATTTGTTAACTTTGGCCTTCATTCTTTTTATGACGAAAATGACGTAACATACCGAAGGATTTTCTTGTTCTAACTTACATTTATGAAAGAATAGCACAATATGCAAGACGTAATGAAATAGTAAAGACTTGTAACCAGGAATAATCGATATTACTGTAAACTGCTTTACAGGTCAAGGGATTAGGACGTATACTGGGATATGAATATAGCGAAAATGACTTAACATACCCAAGGATTTTCGTATTGTTCTAACTCACATTCATGAAAGAATAGCATAATACAAGATGTAATAAAATGGCCAAGAATATTGTAACCAGGAATAAATGACATTACGGGAAACTGCCCTATAGGATATGTGACTCACTGGAATGCATGGTAAAGTTGGAATTGTTTTTTCATAAGGAATCATCTCCGTGAGACTATGGATAGTTACTGTTTTTGTGTTTGGCCAGAAAAGGGCCATTGACGTAAGGCGCCCAACCTCTTAATATGTAAATAAACTGGATATAAACGCTAGGATCATATTGGACCCACCTTATCCCTGGGACAATTGCCATTAAGAAGCATACAGATGTGCCTGTGATCGTGTGTGTGTGTGTGTATGTGTGGTGAGCCCTCTGTGTAGGTATATGAAACAACCGATGTGGAAATTTTCCGCAGATGTGGTTCATCTTTGCTGCAGCAGTTATAGGATAAAAGACGCAGTGACTTGTTTTGTTTTCTTCTGGGGTTTCTGGGGCCTCGCCTTAGTGGGGTTTATGGTTTTATTGTTGGAAACAAATGATCATATTTGTTTATATATACAGTATATATATATATATATATATATATATATATATATATATATATATATATATATATATATATATATATATATATATATATATACACACCTGTATAAAGGGGATAAGGCCTCATGTACATATATTCTGGTTATATTTCATGGCGTTTTAATCCTTATGACTATTATATATATATATATATATATATATATATATATATATATATATATATATATATATATATATATATATATATATATATATATATATATATTTATTTATTTATTATATATACTGTATAGGTGTGTGTGCGTGTTTATAATTCTGTCCTAGGGATTAGAATGTTATTAAGAATATAAACAGAATATATACCCAGACCTTTTCTACCTTTAATCCGAGGTATTTTTAACCAAATTACATTTCACCAGGAAAAATAAAAAATACAAAGAAGACGCGTTTCTACATAAAAAGAACATATATTAGACGAACACAAAACCAAGTGCACACAAATGCCAAAACAGCGAGGTTGATCTTTAGATGGGGAACAGCTGTCTTGGATTAACCAGGTAGAGGATAAGGACATTAACAAGAATTCCTGATAATTCTATTATTTTCATTTGTTAGCTGTATTAATGCAGACTGGGACATATTTCTAGATACGGTGTTATTTATTGTTGTTATTCTACCTCGCGATCAATCAGTGCGTGTGATTTTTCACTAAAGCAAACTACAAGAAAACAATCCTGCTTGGCTAGTTCTGAATGTTTATCTTCATTTATTTCAGCATTCAATTCGTTATGCTTCAGGCAAAATCACGTTTATCACAATCCATTCATGGGATTTTATAAACACAAAAAATAATTATATATAAGAATGTTTTTTGAAGTGTACATTTATATTCATTTATTCTTTTTTTTTTTTTTTGTAAAACAAATTTTTCTTCGTAAACATTTTTCATTTGGATGGAGTTTACTTGAGGATGCCCTTAAGACGAAAGGTGTAGTATTCCATTTTTTTTCACTTCCTTCGTTGTCATATACTCTCTCTCTCTCTCTCTCTCTCTCTCTCTCTCTCTCTCTCTCTCTCTCTCTCTTCTCTCTATATATATATATATATATATATATATATATATATATATATATATATATATATATATATATATATATATATATTTATATTATATTATATTATATTATACACATTTAAGTAGCAGCGCATTTATGTCGAAGGTGAGTAACCCTGACCATGTGACTGATTTCCAGGAATCTGTTGCTTATCGTGTGCGTGTGACGGAGTTTCTTTTAAGTAATGGGTCTTTTAACCTGTATCCTTTCTATTATATATATGCCCTTGCTTGTTCTTTTAGTTCTACAGTATTCCATGCACCTATTGCATCCTCTAAGAAAGGATGGCTTTTGGAATACGGAAAAACAGCAGTCGATGTCACTTCCATTCTGATTGTAGCCCTAAGAATCTGTTTCCCAGGTGTGGAGGCTCTCTCTCTCTTCTGAGGGGAAATTTACTCCAACATACATTATGTGCTTGTAAAATATAACCGAGAATGTAAAAAGGTAAAATAGAAGTTCCGTGGAAAGCCATATGAATACTCATGCAATTGTCTTGACAGCATCCTAATGAATACGTACTATAAATGCGCTTCATCAAGAGACACAACATTAAGTATATGCGATTCATAGCCAACATTATACCAATTCCGGTATTACTACTGGATTGTAAGCTATGTTCCTAATTGGGATCATTCCGATACCAAATACTGCTTTTATAATGAAATTCTCTCTCTCTCTCTCTCTCTCTCTCTCTCTCTCTCTCTCTCTCTCTCTCTCTATATATATATATATATATATATATATATATATATATATATATATATATATATATATATATATATATTTATATTATATTATATTATATTATACACATTTAAGTAGCAGCGCATTTATGTCGAAGGTGAGTAACCCTGACCATCTGACCATGTGCCTGATTTCCAGGAATCTGTTGCTTATCGTGTGCGTGTGACGGAGTTTCTTTTAAGTAATGGGTCTTTTAACCTGTATCCTCTCTATTATATATATATATGCCCTTGCTTGTTCTTTTAGTTCTACAGTATTCCATGCACCTATTGCATCCTCTAAGAAAGGATGGCGTTTGGAATACGGAAAAACAGCAGTCGATGTCACTTCCATTCTGATTGTAGCCCTAAGAATCTGTTTCCCAGGTGTGGAGGCTTCAGAACAAGATGAAGCCACAACCACTGTTACATTCCCCTTTTAACAGATGGATTACGAACTCTCCCTCTTCATGCAGCACAGTAACAGCACGTCGACCTTCTTGATGTATGCTGCGACGGGTACCTGTAACTGGAATGAACCCTCGACTTTCAACATTACTGTAGTTTCACCTTCATTACTTGCTCATTCATTTGCCGTAGTCATTTGTTTGTCGACTACGGCAGACCCTACGTGAGCGATATGTATTACGTCGTCCGTAGCTCCTATCTTGGTTACGCCTGCGGTAATTCCTACATCCCTTATAATCTGTATCATCTGTAGTAACAACATCTGTTTCAGGTTTTTATTGTCATTTTAATGCATTCATTTTGAAAATTGAGTACAGTAATTTTCCAGCATTCGTGAAGATTTTTGGAATGCCTTATAAAAATTATTATTATATATATTATGTATCATGAAGATAAGAAGGCCCATAAAACACTATTTGAACGTTTTATGGGCCTTCTTATTTTCATATTACACTGTGGTATTACAGTAAAAGACATTCATTATGTATCATGTTATATGTATTGTTATAATTATAATTATTATAATTATCATTATTTCTTTTGACAGGTAAGTGTGCAAAAGCTTCTGAAAAAGAATGAAAGGCGACCAGGGAGGTAGCCATGTGGTCATATAGATTCATCTGCCTAACAGGAAGGTAAAGTAATGCGAAAATTTCTCTCTCTCTCTCTCTCTCTCTCTCTCTCTCTCTCTCTCTCTCTCTCTCTCTCTCTCTCTCTCTCTCTTTTGCTGGCATAACATCGAGAGTCCTCCTCCTTCTCCAACCATCCTAGCTCCTTAAACCCATTTCTTCCCATCAGACGATAACAACAACATTCCTTAGCCTCCGTATTTCCAGCTGATTATGAGAGAGCCTGCGTGAAATACCCTTTGATCTTTCGGGGTTAATGAACTTAATCAGGGAATGGTTAGGAAAAGGAGAGATGGAGGTCGGACGTGATTTAGTGTCCTTTACAACGCGATGAAATTAAAATTTGCGGAAGATCAAGAAGTTAGGAAAAAAATAATAATTTAGGAAGAAAATTTCGAAAGCTGAAGAAATGAGTAAGAGTTTAACGAAAATGGGAAATTTATACTTAAAAGAAATTTGGAAGAATAAACAAAAAGGAAGTGCTCCATTCTCAAAAGCATAAGAGAAAATCTTTCGCTATCAAAGATTAAATACATTCAGATTTGGCTATAAAAACCTCAATAAAAGAAATCTTCATCTCTTAGGGAAAAAGACCAAAATAATTCAGAAGGAAATTTTCTAAGCATGAAAAGTAAATATAATGCAAAAAAAAGAAAAACAAATAGAAACGTAATTAACAAAAAAGTCAAGACCTAAAATTCTCGTGACCCCTTGATTAGCATCAGCAGTGGCGATAGACTGATATCGTCTTATCGATCGATCGGAGTTTCTTTCTGAGAAGTCAAGGGATGTTCCTCGTTGGTTGAAGTAGAATTCGATATAACGGGAATTGGGGACATTTTGTGATGGCAACATTAGTAATTAGAAGATCCTGTAGTCCTTGAAGAACTCTGATGTTGCAGTGTTGTTATTATTATTATTGTTATTATTTATACATTTTATACCCATTTTCGGTATGACATTATTGTTTATACGTTTTTATACCCATTTTCGGGTATGACATGTTACTATTATTATTATTATTATTATTATTATTATTATTATTGAAAATAATGGCTGCTCCTACGGCATTCAACGTTGTATAGAATCTTTTCTGTTCGTAAGACGAATTTTTGTAAGACGAATAGAGAAGACTCGATGCAATTGAATGACGTAGGAACACCATTATTTTCAATGCTACTGCCATCATGGAAGGTCTCCTCTCTTCTTCTTCTTCTTCTTCTTCTTCTTATTATTATTATTATTATTATTATTATTATTATTATTATTATTATTATCGTTGACAATACTCCATTCTTCTCCTTGCGCAGTAAGAACATATCGTAAATCAGGTGACCTTCTGTACCCGTAATGTCCTCGAAGTGGTTCCCAGAATACAGTGTTAAAATCTGTAGCAGAAACTCCCAAGGCCAAATTACAAAAAGAAATCCTGTAATAAGTGAACCAGCTTGTACTTTGTCGTGCGTAAGTCCAGTGTAGTTAATCGTTTAAATTTACTCTCTCTCTCTCTCTCTCTCTCTCTCTCTCTCTCTCTCTCTCTCTCTCTCTCTCTTCGTGACGTGTACATTGTAACATGTTTGTGACCCATTGCCGACTGATTTTGATGACTGGGATTTTAGTACAATGGTTATTATGATTATGATTACAATTTTTACAAGTGGAAATTTTCTTTCTTGTTTTTATATCAGTGATATTATAGCGAGGAAAGTGCAACAGCAAATAAAATAATCATCTGTGACAGTGATAGCTGCAGTTATCATTTGTTGCTTCCGCATTATCGGCAAATCCTTGAAATGTCACGAAATCACCCTAATTTCGCACTAGGCAAACTAATTCAGTTTTTGGGTGCCATTTCGTGGACCCGTCCTTGGGAACTGGCATGTCCTTGTTGGTTCCTTCCTCGTAACCTTCTGTAGTGACACCTTATACTAACTAGCTCTCCTCTGAGGTTGTTGTTTACTTTGCTACTGTAAGTAGTATTAAATAGTTCATTCCGTTTAATTTCTACAAATAAAAAAATATTTCTGCTATGGAATGGCCTTGGGATAAAAATGAGGACGTCACTGTCACATCATTCCTTGAATTGAAGAGTAAGTTTGTTTGTTTGATTATCTTTATGACTGGTTGTCATATTGTTACACATGATTATATTACAAAAAAAATGTTCAGTATTTAGGAGTATATGTAAATTAACAATCATTATATAATTTAAAGGCATTGTGTAATTTTAACTATTAAAACGGTTTAACTGTCATGTGTATGATCTCTCTCTCTCTCTCTCTCTCTCTCTCTCTCTCTCTCTCTCTCTCTCTCTCTCTCTCTCTCTCTCTCTCTCTCTCTCTCTCTCTGTAGCCTTTTATATTTTGAAAATATCACCTTGAGCAAACTGCAAGGACATTGACCCAGAAAATGGCATCATTCAAGAAAGATCAAAATGATATAAAGCAGACGAGGATGCTTCACGCCCCCTCCTCTTCCTCTTCTTCTTCCTCTTCTTCTTCTGCTTCTTCCACCTCCTCCTCCACTTCCTCCTCCTCAGGAAGTGATTTACTCGAGATAGGAGAAGGGAATGGACCAGTCCAGGAAGACTTCTGGGAGAGTGAGATTGGATCGAGTTTAAATTGAGAGTAATCTTTTTAGGAGTGGGTAACTTCATAAGTCTTGAAGGGACGGAGAATAACATTAGGCATTTGCCAGTCATAATTCACTCCCGGAAAATTAAGAAAGTAAGTTTGAATGGAATATAAATGACCGATTTATTTGGATGTGATTTGCTTACTTGCTTGCTTACAATTAAAAGTATATCCGTACGCAAGTGGATGTTCAGTTACCATATCGTGCATATGTTTGTGGTCATTTGTTTATTCGTCAGGTCACTGAAAAAATTGATATATGTGAAAAGGAAGTCCGAAATGAAGAATGCGACAAGGCGAAATTAAAAGAATATAATATAAAAAGTTAAAATGAATAAGTAAAATGAGTGTAAAGCTTAACAAAATAGGATAGAGTATGAAGCCATCTGGTGTGGGTATTATAGGATTACTTTTAAACGTAACTGATACGACAACATAAATGTCCATAGCCAGATTGAGTTTTTAGATCAAGATGAGTAGATATTTAAATGAAATACTGTTATGCAGCATTAAGTCATTTCATTGTCATGAATTAATGTCTAAAACATCCTATGACAGTTACTTGAGCCTGGTCTGGTCTGCAGATTATTAATACAGGGGTGCAGACGCTGTATGCTAAAATACAAATTTTCCCTTCATTTGTTTTGCCGTATGACCACACTGTGTAAGAGCATCTGCTGGAAATCAGTATAAGAAAGAATGAAACAGACTCCACTCTGAGGGGAGACAACACGACGGCAAAAGGCAATTCATCTCATCTTCGGGATCATGATTGTTCTCGCAGGAGAGAGAGATGAAGGCAAGCCGAAATGAGCTCTCGCTTGGTCGCAATTGTCTCTTCGTTGCGTAATCTGCCTTTCTCCTCCATCCCTTTTATCTTCATCCCTCTCCTTTTCTTCTTGGCCCTTTGAAGTTCGACCATCAGTTCTCGCAAGAAGTTTCCGTCCCATCCAAACTACCGTACTGCTTCGGGCCGTCGGATCTTACGTTCGAAAGAAACGGCATCGAGAACGGTTGGACCTCTTCAAACTTTGGTGCCTCTTAGGAGCGGAGTTTCGGAAAGCACAGTTTAGCTTTCCTACTTCGAGGCTCGCTTACTTACTTGGAGTGGGAGCTGGATGATTCTCGTCCAAGTTCCGGTTGCTGTGTTATTAATGTTGAACACAGACGAATATAGTAAGCAGCAGGTGTTTTTATTTGGTGGATATGATTTCGGGTACGGGAGAAATGAGTGGATTTAGTTCTTAGATTAAATTACCGCACATTTAGCCATGAAAACACACTCATACACATACACATACACACACACACACATATATATATGTATATATATGTGTGTTTGTGTGTGTGTGTGTGTGTGTATAAAACTCGATGCACTGTATTGGTGATTTAGCTCCATAACGTCCCCACGGTCGGGGCTCGCCGCGTAGACGATCTGTTATATTGCCGTCATTTTTCATTGTATGGGCAGGCTGTAATGTACACACAACTGTAGTATATTATTTGTTTAGTACCCAAAGGCGCCTGTCAGTTCTTTCCTTTTCGTTTCCTTTTTTTATTACGTTTTTTCATGTGGGTTTCCATGTTCCTTTCAGCAGAAACTTGTCGAGAGGAGATGCTGCACTTTGAGTCTATTTGCGCGCGCACACACACACATGTCAGTAGTATGTATATATAGATGTGTATTTTATATATATATATATATATATATATATATATATATATATATATATATATATATGTATATATATATATACACATATACATATTATTATATATTATATATTATATATATATATATATATATATATATATATATATATATATATATATATATATATTTATTTATTTATTTATTTATTATTTTACCCCTTAACCAAAAGTACCTTTATCATATCTTTGGCAGCATTGCACGTACTTCCCTTGGCCTTGCTGAGCTTCTCTCTTTCATCTTCTTCCCAGAATGATGAGATAAGGGTAATTAAATGTTCTTTTCGTCTCAGAGAACATTTGGTCATTGTGGATTTCATGATTTGATCAACCCTCGAGAAACTTTTTGATTGAAAGGGAATCTCTCTCTCTCTCTCTCTCTCTCTCTCTCTCTCTCTCTCTCTCTCTCTCTCTCTCTCTCTCAGGGTACTGATTTTTGTTTTTAGTCTCCGGCGATCTTTTACATCAGGAAAGGCTTATTTTTTTTTTTTATCAGAGTCTGTAAGGTACAGTTACCGAGCATCCTTTCAGAATATCGTACGACGGGGCTCTCTTGTTTGTCTTAATGGATGTAGCTAGAATTTTGCTTTTTTTATTACTTTTCTTTTGAACTATTCAATTCTTTTTATTAAAAGCATTGAGATTCTTGGAACAAGGAACATCCATTAACTTTTTCTACAGTGGTTTAAAGGATGAAGTTTTCCTATAAGACGAGCAGATATTAAGTACAGAAATGGGTTAAATATTAATGTACACATTTAGGTCGAGAGGTTTTTTATGTGTGTAACACTCTCTCTCTCTCTCTCTCTCTCTCTCTCAGCAAAAGAAAAAAAAAATCAGCCGTTAGATTTAACGGTTCAAAAGTGATTTACAGAAAGGAAATCTGTGATTACCCATAAATTTTAGGATTTAAGTTTTCGAAGGTAATCACTAAGACTCGAAAAGCTCTTGAAAAGAATTGCTTGTTAAGCCCTACTAACGAGAATGAAGGCACTAAATTGCTCAAGAACTTATATTAGGTTATCAAACTGCTGAAATCATTGACCACTCAGATCAGTGCAGTGTATAGCAAGAAGGTAATGATAATTATTTATTATTTGCTGATATATATTGATCTGTTGAGCCAGTATATCAGGCAGTTTTTCTCTTGAATAAAGACTACCTTTCGACTGTACAAATATTTTGCTGAAGGCCACATTCTTCCTAACAAATGTTAATTCCTTCAGTTGTATTTATATTTAGGTTCTTTGCTGATTATTTCATTACTTAACGAATAACTAAATGTTTTCCCATTACGCTGATATATATTTTATATGCCATTATAGTTCTACCAATATCGTAGTTAGGCTTCCGTTGTTGACACGCGGGCGAAATTAACTGATAAGGATATCGTTGGAAAACCTTGTCCTTGTCTCTCGTTCACTTTATTGCCGTGGTCAAGGTCGCCTGTGTAAAGCACCGGCAGACAACATTTATATTTCAAGTAATAATTGTGTATACACTTTTCTGTATGAGAGAGAAAACAATATAATAGTACTTACGTATTCATAGTTTGATCGAAATATGAGTAATGGTCTGTGTAAGGTCTTTTATAGCCGCTTGGAAATCTCATCAAGAGTACGTCGACGTCTCTACATACGCTGCGGCATTCGCCTTTCTTTTTCCCGTAGCGGGGTAGTTCTGTCAGTACACCTCATGCGGAGTACTGTAAACATTACTTAAGGTTCTTTGCAGCTTCCCCTCAGCCACTAACTGCAACTCCCTTTTATTCTTTTACTGTATCTCCGTTCATATTCTCTGTCTTCCATCTTACTTTCCACCCTCTCCTAACAACAGCAAAGTTTTCCTCCTGTTACACCTTCCAGACCTTTTTACTGTCAATTTCCGTTTCAGGGCTGAATGACATCAAAGGTCCCAGCGCTTGGTCTTTGGCCTAAATTCTACATTCTATTCTCCTTTCTTTTACAGTGACTTTTTGCTTCACGGTTGATTGAACCGTTTTCGTACCGACACCTCCAACCTTTCAATGCATACTTTCTAAGGCTTTATTTTCCCCCAATAATTCCGAATTCAACACCATTAAACACCATTTGCGCCACTGATCCTCTCCTTTCTCAGAGCCATCTTTTCTCAGATGTTATCCTTCCAACCACATAATTTACCTCCCCTCTCATTATCCTGCTGCTGCAACATTTAACCAATAAAACATGTTCTAAGCTCCCTCTTCCATTACTTCCACATATATACTGTTGTAATATTCATCACTATCGTACTACCTTCCTTTTAGCCTCATTTGATCGTACCAACACTCTTTCACATGACTCCTCATGCCCATGATTTTGAACTTCCTCATTTTCATAATTTTCATTTTATTGCCAGTTGCTGTGTACGATCCTCAGACAACCATTCCGCATTCCATTCTCAGCACCTTTTATTTTTTCGTTTTTCCCCATCTCCTCTTGTCAGTACATCCTTAATTATTTAACATCCACGGAGAGCTGACATACAGCCGTCTGAAGCATTTTTTTTTTAACCAGAGCGTACATTGTTTCTTTTGACAACTTAACTAAAGTTTCCCTTCGATCACAAAACCTATTAATCCCTCTTAACTAGGTGCTTTCCACGCCATAATCCTCCTCTACTAGACATATCAACATTGTATGGATGTATGTATGTATATGTATATATATACATATATATATATACATGT
The DNA here is from genome assembly GCF_040412425.1 of Macrobrachium rosenbergii. NCBI lineage: Eukaryota > Metazoa > Arthropoda > Malacostraca > Decapoda > Palaemonidae > Macrobrachium > Macrobrachium rosenbergii. The sequence continues at coordinate 26,306,338 of NC_089757.1, forward strand.
ATATATCTAACATATATATATATATATATTCTTATATATAATTAAAAAAATAAAATTGGCTTTGTTTTTTAGCATAAACTTTTGAGATAATATATATAATATATATATATATATATATATATATATATATATATATATATATATATATATATATATATATATATATATATATATATATTTGTAAATGTTTTCTTGTATTCATTTGAATACACATATATATGTAGTATGTGTATATGTATGTATGTATTTATGTATGTATGTATGTGTTCAGACGAATATTGAAGGAAACATTAACAAACTCACCACCTCTAACGTTCAGCTTATAAACAAGTAACGCTTCCACGGGTTCATAAAGTCTGATTCAGGTAACATTTATGCGACGTTAATGAGATTTAAAGAAAGATATTTACATAGTTATCGACACGAAGGGAAATGCTCTCTTTCCCTCTTTAATTTTAAAGCTGACAACCTATTAGGGAGCCCTTTGCTTTAGAGTTGCCTATTTTTCCTCTGTTGATGATATGATGATAGCAGTCAGGCTGGTTAATAAGTCCGTTTGCCTAAGTTTATTGGGAATTATTCTGTTTTCGTCTTAATGATAGAAATGAACTTGAGGATGATATATTGGTATAATCTACTCTGAACTTAATTGAGAAATAAACGAAGAATGTTTATTAAAACTGTGGAACGCTCTCGTGTTAATACAGAACATTTATTTTCTGAAATATGGGCTTTTAGTTTTCTGTAAAAGAAAACTGTTGTGCCGGCTTTGTCTATCCGTCCGCAATTTTTCTGTTCGCCCTCAGATCTTAAAAACTACTGTGGCTAGAGGGCTGCAAATTGGTATGTTGATCAACCATCCTCCAATCATCAAACACCAAATTTCAGCCCTCTAGCCTTAGTAGTTTTTATTTTATTTAAGGTTAAAGTTAGACATAATCGTACCTCTGGCAACGATATAGGACATGCCACTACCGGGCCGTGGTTAAAGTTTCGTGGGCCGCGGCTAACACAGCAATGTACCGAGATCACCGAAAGATAGATGTATTTTCGGTGGCCTTGATGATAAGCTCTACAGAAAACTCGATTGCGTCGAAGAAACTTCGACGCATTTTTTACTTGTTTAGGAGTGTTTCCACATTCTCTTTGATAATGATAATGATTTTAGAACAATTGCAATTCTTGTATTTTACTCCGATACTCTATACTGAAATATACAATAAAAACAAGTCAGCTGACATTTCCGTGAAAATGATTTTACGTACTGAGTTTTTATAACAACAGCAGTAATGACGATGTAAATATAAGAGACAGAAATCTCCAGCCGAAGTCGCATAAAAGATCAATAATTTATGCTAAAACAAAGCGCATTGTTATTTATTTAATTATCTCTTGTGAGTGTTGGAGGACTGTTGGTGCTGTAGCTTTGATGTTTTCTCCTCCAGTCCCAACCCCACCCCCATCCTCAACCCCCAACCCCACAACCAAAGCTCTAAAAGGTTTCAAGTATTGAAGCACTTATAAATTATATCAGCTATCTCAGGACAAATCCCGGGATAGGAAAGGATTGAGAATAATGTGATTAGAATTATAAGATAATAATTATATCTTTACTATCATCACTTGCTTCCTGGATCTCGGCAGAATTGTATGGTAATAATAATTATGCTGTTACTATCAGCACTCGCTTCCTGGAACCTCAGAGTTCACGCGAAAGAGCCATATGGTCTGTTTACTGAGCGCTTAAGGTATAAGATTGCTGGGTTTTATTAAAACGTTCTTACAGGAAAACAGGGTCGTTTTGGCCAGGATAAAAATATTATTAATGTTAAAATGAAAAAAATCGTACAATAAGCAGATTGTTCGATATTTTTGTCGTTAACAAAGAGGGTAGATATCGAAATAAAATAAAATATTATTATTATTATTATTATTATTATTATTATTATTATTATTATTATTATTATTATTATTATTATTATTATTATTACTGAGAAGGCTAATCGAGCAGGTTCTCGAAAGGTCTCGTTTTATATATATTTTTGATATTTACTTACACTCATTGTGGATTTCTTCACTATTATTATTATTATTATTATTATTATTATTATTATTATTATTATTATTATTATTATTATTATTATTACTGAGAAGGATATTCAGTATGTTCTTGAAAGTTGTTGTTTTATATGTGTATATGTATATGTATATATATATATATATATATATATATATATATATATATATATATACGTATGTATTTTAAACGGAAATCATTATGGATTTCTTCACCATTATTATTATTATTATTATTATTATTATTATTATTATTATTATTATTATTATTATTATTATTATTGTACTTGTTGTTGTTGTTGTTGATGTGGAGACTGAGTTTTTGCTGTGTTTAGAAAAACGTTATATAAAAATAAACCCCAGTAATGATAACGATGATGACTGTTATCTTGGTTATCAAAGTTAAAAACGAAAACGTGTATTTGTAGCCACAGCTGAAGTGACTGACAAGCGCCCCCTCCCCCAATTCCTACCCTCCCCTCACATCCACCTATAAACCCTTTACCACCTGTCAGTTGTAGGTCATGCGTCATATCAAAGTGTTACATCTGGTACCAACAACCGTAAACTGCTATGTCTTTCTCGAGAGCTTCTGTGTTTTATTTCTTTTCTTTTATGTCTTTGTCTTTTCTGCATCAAGGCTTATTCATTGTTATGACTATGTTCGTTACTTATCAAGGTCAGATGAATATCAAGGGCTTAATCAACGATTGGCTATTAACCAAGGGAGAAATCGGTCAGGATTTTGATATCATATGATTCATTGTGATTATGCGGTACTGTGATACACACACACACACACACACACACATATACTTTATATATATATATATATATATATATATATATATATATATATATATATATATATATATATTTATATTATACAAACATACATTATATATATAATATATATATATATATAGATATATATATACAGTATATATATATATATATATATATATATATATATATATATATATATATATAAAACACTTGTGTGTGTTCGGAATGATTGTCCTGCGATATAAATATAAATTCCAGGGCCTTCTTTAAACCTTGGATTTAGAAAACCCAACATAGTGACTGCACTCGAAGCCTGAATTTTATCTGATTTCATCCGTTGTTAGTTAAGTTTGTCCATTTTGTTCTCTATAGTCTACTTGACGAGATAAAACCGTTATTATTGTTTTCATCGATCCGGAAACAAATGTCAGCGCAGTGCTAGAAATAAACATATTCCTTTTTGACATCTATTGTAATAGTATTATAAATGCTGGTTATTTTAATTGTGGATATGATATGAAGTACACGTGCATTATGCCGGTGACAGCCTTCTGGACGCAAAGCACGTAGCTGTCTAATTGGGTGCTCTCGTAAATTTTGGATGGATGAGGTTGTCCAGAGGTGTGAAATGATGATAATTGTATAAAATGCTGCGCGCTATGATATGATGGCACGTTTAAACTTAATTAAGTCAGTGATATAATGTGTTAGAAACTTTATTTGACCAATTAACAGTTATTTTCTGCTATATAGATAAGTTGAAAATAAACTATATTGGCGATTTTTTTCTAATTTTCACGTCAAAGAAAATTAGACTTTCAAAGTCTGAGTTTATTGTATCCTTTCTGATTTGATGTAAGGACTGATGAAAAAGCTGAATTTTGAAATTTAGCCCGTTACAAGGTATTTTTATACAGCACGAATTACTGATTTCAAATGGAAATAAAGAATTAAATCGGGAAAATTACAGCAGTCTTCAGGAAGATAATCCTTTTGCATAATACCACAAGACTCTGGGTTAAAAACATCTTCACTTCTTAATTCCCGATTGTCGTTGTCCTTATATACTTTTAATTATTGAAGAATCGACTTTCAACCTCGTTAATGTCCCCAGTATTCTGCCTTACTTGATCCTGGCAACAATTTGAGGATCTGTTTTGTTGATGTCATGGCAGTCGACTTTACAAAGTTTTATCTTTAATCTACAAAATCCTTGTTTTCATTTAGTGTTCTAACTCTTAAAAGAAGGCTTTTGGCGTAGAATGCCATTCTGATGTTGTAGCATAGCCTAGCCATGCTGGAAACAAACATTTTCTTTCCACGTGTTCTTGCAATAACTGCACCATGCATAAAAAAATATTGACTGCGTAACTTTGGGGTAGTTTTAGCATTCTTAGACAGATATCTGTATGCTGAATACCTTGCTAAATTGTGTTTTCCCTCACTAGTGATTTCATAATTAGCAATGATTGATTGTCTGGCTTCAGTGATATGATCTAACGGTTGTGGCATTTCAGTTTTTTTATGAATTTGTTAACTTTCGCATTTTAAACCCTGGAATACAAGGAGTAGTTGTCCCTTACAGTGCTTGGTAATCGCTTGCCTTGAGTAACTACATTGAATAATGAAGAAGCTAATTAACTTGAAACTGTTATGAAATATATATATATATATATATATATATATATATATATATATATATATATATATATATATATATATATATATATATATATATATATATATATATATATATATATATATATATATATATATATATATATATAGGTTGGTCCGACTTTTGCGCGCAAGACAAATGAGCGCCGACAATTGAGCGCAATACAAATGCGCCCCACTAACATTTGAGCGCCGACATTTGAGCGCACGAAATTTTAACAAAAAAACAAAGGCGCACACATACACGCATACTTCGTAAAATTGGTTTTCAAAAAATGGCATGTTATCGGTTGTTTATTATCGTTAAAATTCGTTAAAATCTTTTGTTTACATTGTTAACGAAATTTTACAATATACAAATTCATAGAAATTTTAAGAATAGAACAAAATCACACCTCAACCAAATTGATCAGAATAAACTGTGGGTGGCATGAACCTGTAAAACAAAAAATATGAACGAGTAAACAATGCTATAATTAAAATTGTTAGTGAGTATTCTTCAAGAGAGCCATTAGATTATCTGCGTTCCATATCATATAATCTTACCCTACAAAAGTAGTTATATTCTATTTACAAATTGTTTTTATTAATTTTCTATTATCTATTTATTTATATGCCATAGCAAATAAAGATTAGGATTGTTTCTTCTTCCTTTATATCCAAACGCTTGTAACAGTGAGTACTAAACGTCTATAATGTCAATACAAAAAAATAAGAAGAGGATTGAATTTTGAAATTATGGCGCTCAAATGCCGGCGCTCAAATGTTAGTGCGCGCATTTGTCTTGCGCTCAATTGTCGGCGCTCAACTGTCGGCGCTCATTTGTCTTGCGCTCAAAAGTCGGTGCACCTATATATATATATATATATATATATATATATATATATATATATATATATATATATATATATATATATATGGAGAGAGAGAGAGAGAGAGAGATTTCAGCAGTCGCTGCAAACACACATGTATTTCTTTTTAATGAACTTGGAAAAACCACGATAACACTAGCCATATCATTACTGAGGTTTCTTGAATGCCTATCTAAACCTAGTTAAAACTTAGTCTCGACAACAATAATAATAATAGTGTACATATATATATGTATATATATACATATAAATAGATATACATCATAATGAACACATATCTCCTACCAAAGGTCCTTACATCCGTATTTATACCGAGCACGTGTTTACTTTTGCTTATTGCTGTATTGGTCGAAGCAAACAGTCATTTATAATAAATGACGATTTTGATATGCAAACTGATACTGAAATGGTGTTGTTCACTAAAACAAAATAATACCGGAATTTTCTCGGTCATAAAAATCGGAGGCGATATCTCCCAGCCTAGCGGTACCTGGCAACAATATTTCCACCTGATTCATGGTGAAATAAATCGTTGAAATTGCCCTTCCATTCTGTTCAGAGTGCCATTTCAGAGGGACGGTTGGCGTTTAAGATTTCATGCATAGTAGTGGATCAAAGCATTTACGTTATAGTATATATATATATATATATATATATATATATATTTATATATATATATATATATATATATACACATATGTATATATCATGTATATATATTACACGATCACAAGCAACACGTGAAGATGTATATCAAAAGCCAGTAGGAAATAATGAAAAGCAGCTGCACCTAGTGCTTTCGTGTATTCTTGATACAGCTCATCAGGGTACAATATTGTACCCTGATGAGGTGTATAAGGAATACACGAAAGCGCTAGGTTCTGCTGTTTTTTTTATTATTTCCCGCTGGCTCTTGATATATATATGGATATATATGTGTGTGTGTGTGTATGGTATGCGTGTGTATGTGTATGTGTGTGTGTGCTTGGGTGTGCTTGTCCATGCATGTAAGCCTAAGTTCACCAGGTACTATGTTCTCGCATAACAGAAACTTGCAAACAACTTACCCCAAAAAAAAATAAAATGATCGCACATACCCGAATGATCTATTTTGCTTTTTTCCCCTTTAAATAGATGGTACGGTTTTGGCTGTGAGTTCGAGACCTATCGAGATTACTTTCGAAGAACTTCTTTTCCTGTTTGTAGTGATCTTTAGACCTCTGTCTGTCTGTCCTAAACATTCATGAATTCCTTCATCTTAGTTCACTGGATCTCGTTGACATCTTGTTATTTCTCCCGCGTGATGTAAAAAAAGACACATAGTGGATTGGAAGACTTGATTACTTGGAGGCTCTGTGTTGGAAGCATTCTGCTGTCAAACATTGCTCTGTAATGGAATTTCTCTCTCTCTCTCTCTCTCTTCTCTCTCTCTCTCTCTCTCTCTCTCTCTCAATATATATATATATATATATATATATATATATATACTGTATATGAGAGAGAGAGAGAGAGAGAGAGAGAGAGAGAGAGTAATCCCTACGGAGCAATGTTTGACACTGAAATGATCCAAACATCGAATATATATATATATATATATATATATATATATATATATATATATATATATATATATATATATATATATATAATATATATATATATGTGTGTGTGTGTGTTTGTGTGTATATAAGATATATATATATATATATATATATATATATATATATATATATATATATATATATATATATAGAGAGAGAGAGAGAGAGAGAGAGAGAGAGAGAGAGAGAGAGAGAGAGAGAGAGAGAGAATTTCATTATAAAGCAGTATTTGGTATCGGAATGATCCCAATTAGGAACATAGCTTACAATCCAGTAGTAATACCAGAATTGGTATAATGTTGGCTATGAATCGCATATACTTAATGTTGTGTCTCTTGATGGAGCGCATTTATAGTACGTATTTATTAGGATGCTGTCAAGACAATTGCATGAGTATTCATATGGCTTTCCACGGAACTTCTATTTTACCTGTTTACATTCTCGGTTATATTTTACAAGCACATAATGTATGTTGGAGTAAATTTCCCCTCAGAAGAGAGAGAGAGAGAGAGAGGGAGAGATTCTGTTATCTTTTGTTCCTGCTGTAAAAGGGCACGGAATTTACAACGTATATATTAGGGTTTTAGTTTAATAGAGGAAAACTGCAGTCTGTAACGTCCCAGGGCTATTCTAACACCCTGTGGTCTATTAAGGGAAATTAAGGGAAATTATCTTAATTCTAATTTCCTTATCTTGCATTTTATCCTTATTTACATTTATTGCCATCTTATCCCTGGTCTTTACTATTAACATTCTATCTTCAGCTTAATGCAGTTTTAGTGTAATCTTGTTTCCAACTTTTTTATGTTAAAGTTTTATCGGCTGCAATTGGTATTTTGCATCTCGAATGAACAATATGCTAATTCAATGAATAATTGATACCATACGGTTTGGAGTGTCAAGTGTAACTGAATTGTGATATTAAAGATTTAGTGATTAAAGATTTGGGGTTAATTTTAATATCTTAAAAGGAAACATCAGTTTCAGAATAAAAACAAGAGAAAATGCGCCGAAGTTTCTTCGCCGCAATCGAGTTTTCTGTACAGCGTAATAATCAAGGCCACCGAAAATAGATCTCTCTTTCGGCTGTCTCGGTATAATGCTGTATGAGCTGCGGCCCATGAAACTTGAACCACGGCCCGGTGGTGACCTGTCCTCTATCGTTGCCAGATGCATGGCTATGACTACATGCAACCCTAAATACAATAAAAACTACTGAGGCTAGAGGGCTGCAATTTGGTATGTTTGATGATTGGAGGATGGATGATCAACATACCAATTTGCAGCCCTCTAGCCTCAGTATGTTTTAAGATGTGAGGGCGGACAGAAGAAGTGCTGATGGACAGACAAAGCCGGCACAATAGTTTTCTTTTACAGAAAACTAATAAAGGGATAAAATAAAATTTGCAGACTTCAAGTAAAAATGTAAGTGTCCGAGAAATGTGGGCTTAAATTAAAATTCGTATAATTTGAATTTCGTAAACAGGAAGTAAATATATAATCAGTGAGAAAGGACTTTTCAAGATGAACACTCCTTTGATCGCAACACCAAATATTTGAATTTGTATTCATTTAATTAAACACGACAAGTACACTCTTGATGCTTATCCTCATTTTCTTTTAATTGCTGTAAGTCAGTAATTTTATTGCTCATTTTCTTTAGTGTGAAAACAGGGAGAACTTTGTTAGAATTCTACAAGCTGTTTAGAGTTCTGTAGATATTATTCAGAGGCTACACTCTTTATATACATCTATGTACATACTTGACTGGCTGTATCGTAATTCTAATTAACTAATCTTACATTTTATCCTGTTTTAAATTTCTTATCACCTTGCCTTAGACTGTACTCTTAGCATATTCTATCTTTAGCTTAAAGCAGTTTTAGTTTAATCTTGTTTCGAACTTTGGGATATAGGCATGGAATTACTAGTTTCACTCCCGAAATAATTCCTTTTTTTAAGGAGCCGTTGGGTGAATGGCATTGGCTTGTACGTATTATTTATTTAAAGATTCAAAAACAAAAACGATCGCTATTGTAAACGTTATACAAACCTTAGGAATCTGCTGCAAGCAGATATGTCATAATGATTCATTATGTGAAGATTTATAATAATGTTACGTCAATTTTAAAATATATTAAATTCCTCCATTCATTTTACCACTTAATATCTGCATATATGGATCGATAATGAGTGTGCTCAGGCAGTATTATTAATTAACGCTCTCTCTCTCTCTCTCTCTCTCTCTCTCTCTCTCTCTCTCTCTCTCTCTCTCTCTCTCTCTCTCTCTCTCTCACCGTCTGACCTAGATAATTTAACACCTGCGCCAGACCAGTAAGTAATGGGGAGGAGGTTTCCCTCATCCATGATAAATTCCGTCTGAAGCTCTCTCTCTCCTCTTAATGGCGCTGTCTGGAAAGAAATTAAAAGCTGCAGCCAATAAAAATTTTCGAGGTGGCAGCTCATTATCCGTTATTCACTTTTCTTTTTATTTTCATTCAGCTTTTTAGTAGGGTTATTTCAGCGCTCTCTCTGAGGCCAGATTATAAGGAGAAATGCTAAAGGGAAATGAAGCCGGTAATAGGAGATTCAGGAAATGCACATTTCAGCAATGGTTATTTGATAATGTGTCATCAACATGCCTCTTTTAGGGCACTCACTTTGTTTTAACATTGATGTTGAAATAGATGAATTGACATTGAAAACTTGCTTTAGAACAACAATGATTCTGAACTAAATTCCTATGATGATTGTGTATCTTTTTAAGATTCTAACTCTGTAAAATAATTAACGGAAGGAGATACATGTAGAACTTTGTTATGTTGACGTTAGTCGCCATTCAGTTATGCAGTCAGGTTTCAAACATATTTCCATTATACGTTTAAGAGCGTTCGTGTGTAAATGGTTTATTAAGAGGCCGGTAATATTTGACGGAAGTATGAGTGAACGCATACAAATGAGTGCGAGAGAGAGCATTTCCTCTTTCAAAATATTTAGAACAGCTTCTCATAACCTTCCCCTCCCCAACCCTCCCTCTCTCTCTCTCTCTCTCTCTCTCTCTCTCTCTCTCTCTCATAGATACGCGCACACACACACACAACATGCTCACTTTGATCTTGAAGTGGTGAGACTTAGAGGTTAATTACGCTATAGGCAGCTTGGGCGAGCGAGGGAAAGTTTCCCCTTTTCCTACCCCACTTCCTTTCCCTTTCTCCAATGTTCATTCCCCTCCTCCTATCCATTTTTCCATTTTCTCATTAGCTCCCTGTACTCCCTCCTCCTCCTCCTTCGCAGCCAATCACCAATTTAGTTGTGACCCCATAAAACTCGTAATCAATCCATTCTCCTTCCCTCTTTTCCACTTCTACTATCCACTTTCACTATTGCATTCTTTTCCTTCCCCTTTCCCCTCTTCCGCTTCCTTCGGCCTCCTCCCAGAACCTCCATTTTCTGAGGGCGCGAGCGAGGGGATCGTATAACTCCCCCTGCTTTGTGTGAGCTGTATTGTGCTTAATTGTGTTGTGATGATTGCAACCTTTCAGGAGAAGAGTGGTGGAGCGAGCCTCTAGGTCAGAGGGAAAGGACTAAATAATAAGTATTTATGAGCGCGCTCGGTACTTTACGGCGGGCCTAAGAATGGTGTTAATTAACGTGGTTTTTTATATTCCCCCTGGTTGAGAATTGAGAGGACTGGAGTTTCAAACAGGGGCCATAAGAAAATATTTTTTTAATAATTATTATTACAGGAGGCATAAACAACCTTCTGTTGTTTTGAAGTATACTTGTAAAGAAAAGCACAAATCGTTCTAGCAATAAAATGTTTCTTCAGCATTCAAGGGTTCTTGGAACCATTGAAACAATATGAAATAGGGTTTACATTTCTTTGAACGAAAGGGTCAGGAGCTCTTAAAACTTTTCTTATAAGGAATTGTGTATTGCTATTCTAACTATACTAGGAGGATTTTTTTTTTTACTATATTTGTCAAAACGTTATTGTTCTTTGTATGACTGTCATTATTATTATTATTATTATTATTATTATTATTATTATTATTATTATTATTATTATTATTGGAGAAGCAAATCCACAGTTATGTATATGTACTTATATTTAAAGATAAATCAGTATAGATAGCTTTTCGAAAGCTATCTATATTGATTTATCTTTAAATATATGTACATATACATAACTGTGGATTTGCTTTTCCATTTTAAGACTCATGCTACTATGAGTATTATTATTATTATTATTATTATTATTATTATTATTATTATTATTATTATTATTATTATTATTATTCATGATGCTAACATCATGATTGCCAATATGGAAAAATAGAAACAAAGAAAGACAGGTAAAGTCAAGAGAAAGTTGTGATAAAACACAGACAAAAGAGAGTGAGTAGAAACGCATATACGCACTCATTATATGCCGAGAGAGTTTAGTTACGCATGTTATTTGAGGCTGATTATTGTGTGCGTGACGTGATCAGCTTGAGCTACAAATTGGCAAGGAAATATTTTGACCTCATAATTTTCCCTCAAAATCCTGCGTAATCAGTAAATCTGATAATTAGGGGATAAATTATGAAAAAGATCCTCATTATAGATAAATATCCGTGAAATACATACAGAACTTTGGGTGAATACGTCGCGATATGGAATGGATTTTTGATTCATCAAGAGATAAGTATCTTAGGAAAACTTCGTCACAGTTCTGATATTGGTTCCCAACATTAATCATCATTAGTATTGTTTTGTATCTAACGGGGAGAATGAAATATAAAGGCTAGAGAGAGTTTTGATCTAGCATAGAGAGAGAGAGAGAGAGAGAGAGAGAATTAAAGATTATATTTTATTCATTCCAACTTGCGACGGGAGAGTGTGCTGAGATTTCAGATATCAGCTGTTTCAGACTTGAGTATGTAGTTATCTATATATATATATATATATATATATATATATATATATATATATATATATATATATATATATATATATATATATATATACATTAACTGACAGAGATAAAGTACATTATTCTCTGAAAATAATTTTTGCTATTGTAAATCAAGCTTTGTACCTTGACGATATTTACTGTAATGATAAAATTAGATTAACTAGTAGCTTATCATGATATCATCCAGTATAATCATGAAATATACATACGGCTTATTTACTGTTGCAAATTCAATTTATATCCTGTTATTGCAACCCATCACGCCGTATTATGTTACGAAGCAGATAAACTCATGGCAGAATTTTATCTCGCTGAGTTTGCACTCGGAACATCTCAGCAGGAAATTACAGAGGCATTCTCCGCCATTCCCTGCGACTCGAGTGTTAACTTATTCAACAAACCAGGCGAACAGCGTAGGCATTGGCATGAATAAGTAATGAACTCCAAGTTAATGGGGACCACCTCATGATTACATTTGGGGAACCTTACCTGGCTTATGCAGGTGCGCCGGGCGCGCTTATTCCAAAACACCCACGTTGGGTAACGCTCTGCGTGTTTTGGTCAAGTCATTTTCTTTTGGAAGTTTTCGAAAATGAAATGAAATGGATTTTTTTAAGGAATTGCTTGACCTGTTTTGAATTGAAATTTTGTGTCTGTAACAAAAATAATTTCCGAGCGGGAGTCTCATATCTTCCCATAATACTTTTTTTGATGATCTGAAGTTTTGTATTTTTATGCCAATAAGTCGAGAATCAGCGTACCCAGAATCCCAAAGACTGAGTAGAGAATAAATTAGCTGATTTTGATCAGAATACCAGTTCAGATGACGCTGGCAAATCTATTTCTAAAGATGTTTATCTCATTGTGATCATTTGGGAATCGGCATACAGTAACGTCAAAGTTTATGGAGATCCTACTATTTCGTGGACACCTAGGAAATAGATTTTTCACAGAATGCCTCCATTGTGGTGCAGTCAGCGCATCACTCCAGTGTCATCACTCTTAACTGCCATACTTGACTGTGTTCTGTTACAATTCTTCAGAGAATGCGATCATTGTCATACGTAGAAATACAGATCTGTACTACACTAATTCAATATAATAACTTAAAGAATTTCGACAATGAGATTTATCGTAGTGTCGCATTATGAAGATGCACATCCTAGCAGTAACTTCGATTCTCTGTACACTTTGAGGTTTCAGGTATCATGGTTTCAGAATAAGACCACTCGTACTTGACATTCAGATTTCAGTTTATTGAGGTCTTATTGTTTAACGGCTATTCTTTGTCTCTCGTATCCTGTTTTGTCTATTGCTTTATAACCTATTACATTGGGCGTTGATTAATTTTCCTCGTGTTGCAACATATCCAGTATCATGTTGAAACATCGCTCTATTAGATTAAATCTCGCATGACTATTTTACTGGAAAAGCTTATTTTCTAATATCAGATTGTTGGTAGCAAATTTTTTTGTTATGTTCGCTGACTGTATAAATTTTCATGTAATTTGTTTTGTAAACCTCATTAAATAACCTCTAGCGTAGTATACGACATATCAATATCGCATTATTCTTGCCCATTCATCTGACCGGCACACCCCATTTATTAGTTTTATGTTCTCCCATTACATTAGAAATTTGTCATATCCGTATTCGGGGTTTTCAGCTGTTTGTGTTGGCACTTACATTCTGACAACATTTTGAGTAACCAGTCATTTATGGAAAAGCGCCCTTGGATTAGTTTAGTAATACATGGAAATTTTGAATGAGGTGTATGTTATTAAAACTTCTATTAGTCTCTGTTGTTTTCTCCTTCTACAGTCTTCTATATTTCCTAAGGTGGGGCTGTCGTTTGCTGTGGAATCAGGGCCGATTCATTTTCTTTGCCCGTTCTTTTCAGACAAAGGTATTGAGATGCTCGTCCTTTTGGTTCTCTCTTGCATGACGATTTGCGTAAAACAGCTCATTTTTAGACATATTACTGTTTTTTTTATAGTATTTCGGGCTATCATTGTTTCATACCCGGTATGTGAGACTCAGTAAGTCGGCTTTCACAAATAGTTAAAATCTATCGATACTTCCTGCCTCTTGGACTAGATCTATAAGTGGGCGTTTAAAAGTGTGTACGTATTGCTAGTAAATAGGTATGAGATAATGAAGAATCTTCTCACTATGTAGGCTATACATGTTACAGATAATTATAATAATATATATATGTATATATATATATATAATTATATATGTATGTATATATACTGTATATATCTGTATATGTGTGTATATGTACATATACATTACACACACTTATATATATATATATATATATATATATATATATATATATATATATATATATATATATATATATATATATATATATATATATATACACACAACAGCAAGACGTTTCCCTTACCAAATGAGGAGGTTGTATCTCCAGAGAAAAACAAAACCTCAGTCGCTAGTTCAAAATCCTTGTTCACAAAACTTCCAAAATTTATGTGTACTTAAAAGATAAGAGCCAATTTATACATACATATAGATAGATAGATAGATATTCAATGGCACATATACACTTCTGCGGTGGACCGGTGTGTATATTTCTGCGTCTGAGATCTGCTCCGCGCTTTCAATAACCTTTTGTACAGCTGCCGGCTGACAATACATTCAATATGTAAATGATGGAGATGAAAAGTTAATTACGTCACTGAACATTAATTGATTCTGGCGCTTCCTGTCTTCTCTTTCAGGTCAGTTATATTCACATTTACGTAATTTGCTTTACACAATCCCCTGTTCTAATTACGTTCCAGCAAGTGTTGTACATATTGGGTACTTAACAATTGAAAATGTGCATGATGTACATGCATACATAAATATAACAAAATGTATATGTGTATTAAGATCATAATAAATACATTATATATATATATATATATATATATATATATATATATATATATATATATATATATATATATGTATGTATATATATATATATATATATATATATATATATATATATATTTATTTATTTATATATCATCACTTATGCATGCGTGACTTATGTTAAGCTACCAAATATCGTGTAATATCAAGTTCCTTGTGCCTTGGGAATAACTTGCATATAAAGGGAATTATAATCGATAAGTGCTTCTGGGCTGACCGTGGCCTGGTTCACAAACGGTGCTAGACAAAATATATTATACATAAGAATATATATGCATACATATATACATTATATGTATGTATGTGTATATTGTGTGTGAGTGTGTGTGCGCGCATATGTATTGCACAGTTATTTAGTCGTTTTTTATTTTGCCCACTCCCATTGCCGTATTTCGCTCTTCATGTAACACCCCATATATTCCGTCCATCACTTTGTCGCATTTGTTAAAATTAATCTCCCCTTATGGCAGTAGTTCATAATTATTTTTATATGTCAGTACTTTCCTACTACCCATATCGTATGTCAGTTAAACTGCGAAGCGTATTTGGTTATTTATGTGTAACTGTATCCTGGGCTTTCGAATTTCTTGCGCGTAATATTCTCATTCCTTTGATCACAATTGTGTTTTGCCGATACATCATATAAAGAAACCCAGGACAAGCAATAAGATTACTGATCACCCAGTCCTGTGCCAACTTTTCTTTCGCTGCCTGTTTTTCGAAAACTGATGATCCCTCGTCCGGGTTCCAGGAGCCGGTTCCAAAAATGCGTCGGTGAAATTAAAGAATGATTCTGAAACGATGGGGTGGAAAAACTGATTCGTTTGGTGTATAGGAAATATCTCATATTTTTTCCTCCCCTCTGTCGTTTTATGTTTTACGATTATTTTTATCTGTGACATTTATCCCTCCCTTAAAAATCACTCGACAATTGATGGGGCTTTTTGGAATAATTGATCGATGGGGTTTCTCTTGAGTGGACAAGGAGAAGATGCCTGGCCATTTTGTCAGGCTCTAAATCTCCTATTAAGATTTTTTTTTCTTTGATAATGTGCTGGTAATTTAGTATTCAGTATAAACATCTCTTGGGCCACCTTATATATATATATGTATATATATATATATATATATATATATATATATATATATATATATATATATATATATATATATATATATATATATATATATATATATGTATGTATGTATATATATACATATATATTTTTATATGTATACACATATATACATATATATGTGTGTGCGCGTGTATATACAGTATATATATATGTGTGTGTGTGTGTTTAGTGTACGTGAATTATCAGACCCGCTCGAGTAATTATCTTTCCTTTCGGTTGTTTCTTGGCTCCATTATTAGCGCGTTCCCAGAAGTCAAGTTGGTTATCATAATTACATGACAATAAATTTCGGGTGAGGAATATTTACGTCTTTTCTTGGGTTTTCTCTTTCCAGCTTATTATAAATAACATATTTTATGTTGTCTCATCCTTCCAGAGAATTTCTCTTTTTGTAAAATTATATTCTTTTATTCTCTCCGAGTTCTCTACGACCGACTTTATATTCATGGGTCAGGGTTTGCTTTACAATAGGTCTTTTCTGAAATGGATGCCCAGACTGGCATCAAGGGATGTGGTGTGAAAGTTGTCTTCTTGAATGGACTGCATCTATGCAAATGGCGCTACTCTTATTCGCCTGCCACTGTCAGGTGCCCGTTCACCTTGCTTGTTTATTTCAGTACTCTTGCTCAGCGGCATGGTTAACTCTAAATACAGTACATTATATACTACCTTAGTTTCCTAGGATATATATATATATATATATATATATATATATATATACACATACATACTACATACATACATGTCTATACAGTATATGTATATAGATAACAGTGGTAATCTTCATGGACACGAAGATATGGTATTTAGTTGTATTCCACATTTCATTTTCCTATGTGAAATACAACTAAATGTATATTATATATACATTTCTTATGTATGAATGTAGTATTACCGATATTACAGATATATTAAGTAGAGATGTACATAGAATATCCCTTTGTATGTATAATCCCTAATGTATGAATCGATAAACAACATTATTAACTGTACCACAAGTATTCCAAAGCCACCTTGATTTTCAGTGTCTGTATAGTGTATGAATGACTAAGGCACACCAATTGTAATATAAACTCAGTAATTAATAAAGCTGTTTACCCACAAATAAAAAAGACATCTGTTATCATTTAACAAACATCGTGTGCAGAAAGTGTATATGTATGTTTGCGTGTGTTTGTTTTGGGATTCGCTCTCGCGACGCATCGGGTGAGTCATGGTCGTGATGACGTCATCACACACCTGGAGCGGAGATCTGATTAGTCTGTCCATTTCATTTGCATATTTCACTGTTTCTCATGCCCTTTATTTCATGGATTTAGTTACTGAAATTTATCTAAAGTTCAGTCATTTCAGTACGTCACTGCTTTTGATATTTTGTATTGTTTGTGCATTTGCCGTGTGCTCAGTTGTGAATTACACATGTACCGTATTGAAATCGAGATTAGCGACAATATGATGTTTTAAATACGAACTAGATATATATATATATATATATATATATATATATATATATATATATATATATATATATATATATAAATATATGTGTGTATGTATATATACATATATACACGCGTATATATACATATATACACGCGTATATATGTATTGTGCGTATATATCTTTATATATATTATGTATATACTGTATATATGTTTATGTATAAATTATATATATATATATATATATATATATATATGTATGTATGTATACACATATATATAGGTGTATATGTGTGTTGAGAGAGAGAGAGAGAGAGAGAGAGAGGTCACTGTGATAAAAAAAATAAGGTCAGGCAATTTTGAAACTGGTGCCAGAGATAGTGGGAGTTATTTTGGTCATGGGGAGAGAATGCAGGACGATATATCGGAGAAAGGGCGAATAAGTCTGAGGTTTGGAAGTTTCACGGAGTGAAAGAGGCGCTGGAATGGAGGTGCAACTGCCATCTACGATGTGAGTTTGTGTGCGTGAGAAGACCCATGCTGCGGATGATTTTTCACTGGTTCCATTTTCGTTTCAGTTGTCTGAAGAGATATATATATATATATATATATATATATATATATATATATATATATATATATATATATATATATATATATATATATATATATATATATAATATATATCTGTATAAATGTATATGTATACATGCATATATACATGAAAATATACTTTGAAGGATAAACGCTGGGTTTTAGCAGCACGAACTCAGATACCCCAACACATACATACATATATGAATATATATATATATATATACACACTTGTATAAACATACATTTACATTTATTTTATATATACATATATAATGTATGTATATGTATGTGTGAGTATGTATTTATGTACGTATGTACATATTTTCGTATGTATGTATGTATATTTGTGAGTGCGCGTGCGCCTACAACGTAGCAGTTATCCATACATTTCAATTTTCATGAGCTTCAGCGTTAGCCAACGGGAAATGAACCCGACTTCAGACCTGCCTTGGTTATTAATTATTTTCGTAGGGAAATTCGGAGAGCTTTTACAGTTAATTAGGCGGTGAAGTTTGTGCTGACTTTAAACGATTTGAGACCCTGTTATAATTGGTTTAATTGTTCTGCTGTAGATCTTTGTATTAGTGGCGTAGAGTTTCATTCCTTCCTTTAAAACTGTGCCTAAGACAGGGCTTTTTATACACACGTATGTTTGTCCTTAGACAGCCATCGAGGGGGGATTCCAGAAACGTAAATATATTTATATATACTGTATTTATATATATATATATATGTATATATATACTGTATATATATATATATTTATATATATAATACATTAGCGTGTTATTTTTTTGAAATCATGGTGTAAATGTTTGTTTGTTTGTTTGTTTTTTTTTTTTTTTTTTTTTTTTCAAAAAACAGAATAGTGACGATAAAAAGAATCCTCCTTATCTATTAAAGAACACAGAAGTGGTGGGCAGCTCATGGTTTTATACGTAAATCTATTTTTAGACTTTACGCCTTTTCCCAGGTGACAGCCTTCTACTGTAATTCTCAATCAGCCTTTGAGATGAGGTTGCAAACCCTCAAAGCCCTTTATATATATATATATATATATATATATATATATATATATATATATATATATATATATATATATATATATATATATATATATATATATATATATATATATATGTATATATATATATATTTGTGTGTATATTTATAATATAGTGGATCATTTATTGAGTATTTTTATCTTGTTAAATTTAACTTATAAGACATTTATCAATTATGAAGAAATGATTTACATGAATGTTGGTTATTTTTTATTAGATATCCTGGTAAAAAAATTTTCAACACTGCACTTCTTATCAGGTGTTAGTAACACGTGTAAATAAAATTATCAACGTAAATAGCTTTTTAAACATCGAACGTTTGCTTCATTTTTTGTTTGGAGCTACTTACTATTGCTGAATCTTTTATGACCAGTTATCATATTACGTTTCCAATTTTGCATAAAATATCAGCAACAATCCAATAATTGGTTTACCATAAGTTCTGTTAAAAAAGGAAAGAAAAGTCAAGGTCTTGCATGGTGTTTTTTCGTTCTGCATTAACACTCGTTTGTCACCGATACACGTCACATTCAGCTCTTTCACCATAAGCAAAACTGGTGTTCAATCGTAAATAAAATCATAAAACCGTACACAAGTAAATTATGGTACGTGTCAAGGCGATGACAAGGTCGAACAAACACATAGGCAACGGTCGAAGTCACGACATGTATAAATAAGTTTTCCGGGAGTTCCTCCCCGACAAAAATCACATTACACATTCGCCTAATGTTGCAAAGGAAAGGTTGCAAGGAGAAACTCGCGAGCTATATAAAAGAAAAGGCGTTGCAACAGAGGAGCAAAGTTTTCAATACTTTTCTAATTCACTTGACAGGTTCTGCAAAGAGCCGGGAAGTGTTCTGGTAAGTTTTATTTCTTTTCTGCCAGTTTTTGTCGTGAGAAGGAAGAGGGAATAAGACAGAGTAAGTTCTTATATATTATATATATATATATAATGTGTGTAGTACATGTATATATATATTATATAGATACATTATATATATATATATATATATATATATATATATATATGTATGTATGTATGTATGTATGTATGTATGTATGTATGTATGTATGTATGTATGTATGTATAAAAATGTGTAGATACATGTATATATATATATATATATATATATATATATATATAGATATAGATAGATAGATACAGTATATATATGCTGTGTTGTGTTTGTATGTGTTAGGTAGCATGTATATGCGTGTATGTATGTTCCGTGTCCAGCGTACTCTAGATACGTTGTTATGTTGAATCCAAGTATAAGAGATTCTTGCGGAAAAAAATCCCATCCATCGACCAACGCATTCCAACTTTCGCTATAAATAATATGCAGAAAATCCTGATCAAGTCTCATTTTTCATAGGAACTTTTTTCTTGTGAATATACGACATTTACTTTTCTTTGAATTTCCGAAAGAGCCGGAGGATTACCCTCCCAAGTTTGTCCATAAAGCCTCAGTGTTCAGCAATTTCCAGAAGTCCTCCCAGAAATCCTCTTATTCAGGATGAAATAGTAGTGCAATTCACTAGGAGAGTGGTATCCCCCCTTATCTCTCTCTCTCTCTCTCTCTCTCTCTCTCTCTCTCTCTCTCTCTCTCTCTCTCAAGCTTTTAATTTACCGTTAGAATGTTTCCATGGTATTCCCATCCTCGACATAAGAGCTTGTGCTCATCTTACGCTGTTAGTGTGTCCAAGGATGGATAATTATCACTGGATAATTATCATTTATATGTTGAGATGTATCGTTTTCATAATGATTAATTTTCATTAATGTCTAATCAGAATTTTTCTGTGGCCTCGGCCTCTGTAATCTTGAATGTACGAATGATAGTTAATATTCGTAACCTCATACGTATTGAAGAAATATTGAGGATTCTAATATCTTTTCCATATTTCTTTTAAATATACAACCTCCATGATCTTTAATGTTCAAAGGTTGTTTTTTGCAGATAGTTAAGAATGATTAGGAAAAATGGGTGCATCATAGTTCGTAAACGAACCTTTCCGTAATTAGATTATCAGTAAACTTTTAATAAAAGATTAAAAAAGCAGTTTAACTGAAGTTATTTTCCAGTTTTTAAAAGTCCTATTCGTTTATTAGTCTTGATTTTGTACGCCATGACTTTTGAGTCAAATATGAATGACTTCCTCGTGAAGTCCACACTTTAGTTGTTTTAAATATTAGTGACCTACGGGACGCGAAAGGCATTAGCTTAATTGCAACGTCCGTTGATTATAGAAGTGAAGAAAATAAAAATAAGAAAAGAAAAATTTCATCTAAAGTTCTGTCGTTCCACGCCCTCGGGTCATAATGCTGGTGAGACGCAGAGGAACTATATTTTCTTATGCAACAACATTAATCAAACTCGGTGCTTTATTTCTGTTGCATTTGGGAAATTAAATCCTGAAGGCCCTTCCTTTTGTGACGACAAACTTTTACACGGGTGACATTCCACATTTTTTAGCACATTACGACCGAAGTTTTCTTGTAATTGGTCTTCGTCAGATTTATGTCCTCAAGATATGTGTCATGTTCTGGTTCCCGTTGCTGGTGTCCATAATTCCTTCAGGGAGAAACTATTTTAATTCAGTAGTGGATGTCAGTGACCAAGAAACTTCAGGATATCCGGGGGCAATTTTTTCGCTTGTGAATATGCATCTTTATTTCGTACATTTTGAGAAATTGTTTATTCAGTTATATTTGTATGAAGTTTCCGTTAAGACATATTTTTTGTAGTTATTTTTACTTAGT
>NC_089757.1:26333264-26340764 GCF_040412425.1 Macrobrachium rosenbergii
AGAATGACATAATTGTGGTAATCGATACTAAGTTATGCCAATGGATGACCAATATTTGAAGGTCAGTGTTTTTGGGATAAAGATCGGTAATGACACAGAAGACTTAGGAAGTTTACGGAACAAATGTTCATGTTGTTTTATTCTTTGTAAAATTTTGTAACTTATTTTCTAACCACATTTCTTTGGTTTGAATATTTTTTTTCAGTAGTCCATTTTTCTACACTGAATTAAATGTTTATTGCTTATACAGCATACATTATGAAAGCAAATTAAAGTCAACAAAAGAATTTTCAGATTAGAAATTTCCTGAAAATAGCTCCTTCATTGTCAATTTCTAACATTTTATTGAGCACAACAACAGAGATAAGATCATAGCTACACACCTTCAAAATCACAATAAAGTTATAAATACCCACTGCAGAAAGAAAGGATTCACATACAACACAAATAACAATAAGATTTAACCAAGAGAGAAGTGAACCTTGTATGATGGAAGGCCTCCAGGACGCCAGCCTCCCGTCAAAATGACTGACGGTAACTTCTACCTCCAAGTTAATCCACCGGGAGAGCGACAGACCGAGATGCACGTCCTCTCTATTGCATTCCTGAAGGCTGTGGACATATCCGTGTACAGGTCACTCTAACAAGTAAGCAACATAATCCCAGATACTTTGTCTTAGTACGGAAGCACATATAATCAGCTACGTGTAAGATATTCCTCAGAAACTAGTGGATTAGATACTAAAGGTTACTTGTATTTACATAGGCACAGACACGGACAAATACATACACACGTATATATACGTATATGTATACATTATATATATATATATATATATATATATATATATATATATATATATATATATATATGTGTGTGTGTGTATGTATGTAAATATATATGTATATATATGTATATACTGTATATATATATACATATATATATATATATATATATATATATATATATATATATATATATATATATATATATATATATAGTGTGACCGTCCTTTTATTCATAAAAGAAGCTAAAACTATCAAGATAATCCTTCTGCAGTTCACGAAGGAAAAAGGCTCTTGGCAAAACCTTTGCAACATTTGCAAGCGTGCTCATCTATTTACATAAAATATGGAAAATATTATGAAAAAGCACCTTTTTGAATAAGGACCACACACCAGTAATCAAGGAGCTTTGTGCTCTTCATAGAATTACCGGAAGTTGGATTTCGTCGTATATCTGCCGCCTTTTGCACCCAGGTTCTCGCCGGGAACAAAGATCCTAGAAAATTTTTAATAAATCGGGTAAAATGAACACTCAAAGACCCAGCGCAGTGGTTGAAATATATTTTGGTAATGAAATTATTCTAAAACAAACCAAAGATGCTAAAGTTATATGTCACTATTTATAAATCGAAGAATTCACTGTATGGTTTTATTTTTATTTCCAGAATTGGTAGATAAAGTAAAGGATTAGTATAAAAAAACTTGTGCGTGTGTTTGCATATATATATATATATATATATATATATATATATATATATATATATATATATATATATATATATATATATATGTGTGTGTGTGTGTGTGTGTGTGTGTGTGTGTGTGTGTGTGTGTGTGTGTGTATGTATGTATATATATCGTAGTCTTTGGAAAAAATCAAAACAATGACGGTAATTCCTTTGATCTATATATGTATATATATATATATATATATTGTTACGTGTGAAGGGGTCTTGGTTGATCATGTATTATTCAATTTACGTAATTTTACGGCCCTGCAAACCAAGATTACATGCAACCTGCCACTTGAAGCCAAAAGTTAACCTCAAAGACAGACGTTAATTAGCCAAAAGGTCGCCAGTTAAGGGTTATTAACTTAACAAAGAATATTTGAGATGAATTTGATTTTAAACATAATGGTTCTTCCAAACATTCGGACGCGAGGCAATCAAAGCATCGAGATTTAACTGATTTTGCTTACCCTAAATCCTAGGTATTTTACTGGAATAATGGGGTTGAAGCTAACAATAAAATAATTAGGCTTAATCTAGACTTTGTAAACACATATACCCTAAGTGGTGGCTGAAGGAAGAAAACAAAGAAAAATGTGAAATACAGAAAAGAACTAGTCAATCGATGAAGCTTCAACAAAGAATCGGACTTACCGTGAATGTCGAATTCGCTGCGCAAACGAGGAACCTCAGGAGTCGTATTCTGGCAGTCTTCCCAATTCACTAATTAAGATAGACGAGGAGAGAAAGTAAAAAGAATATCGTTCGAGGCACGACGCAGCGTCACCCTGGTTCCGTGACGCTGGGATCTCTCTCACTGACCCGACCTCGCCCGTTCTTCCAGAGGAGGACTTATACGCCCGGGCAATCCGACCTTGACAAAGGCATCGTCCGAATGCATAGAATAAAGCTTAAGGGCCACCATAACTAGGGGTCATTGAGCGTAAACCCTCTCTGAGGCTTAGGTCCCTAATGCCCTAACATATTTTGTTTACAAACTTTCCAGCCTATGGGGTTAAATGCCTAAATGCTACCTATCGTGGGACAAAGCAATTTCCCTGTCTCAGTCAGGCTGATATTTCTATCCCTAAATG
Source organism: Macrobrachium rosenbergii (assembly GCF_040412425.1). NCBI lineage: Eukaryota > Metazoa > Arthropoda > Malacostraca > Decapoda > Palaemonidae > Macrobrachium > Macrobrachium rosenbergii. The sequence continues at coordinate 26,335,876 of NC_089757.1, forward strand.
TTCGAGGGCGAACAGCGTAAATATTTATAAAAAGCTCCCCCTTTAGAGGGCCTTCTCCTTTTCGGGCGTGAAGGTCTATACTACAAGCTGTTCGCCTCTCGTAGGTTACTCTCCTTCCCTGAGCAGATTAGTCCTGGTTAGCCTACCTAGCTACAGAACTACCTAACCCTAGATAGGATATGAGCTATAATCACTACTTAACCTAATTCTAATAGTACTGGAAGGTGCTCACGGTTATTATAGGCTACACTCCTACAATCATGATGTGTTTTTAGACCTAGCCTAGTGGTACATTCTATGATATTCCCTAGCCTAACCTATCCTAACCCGACCGTAGCACCAACATAAGAGTTAATATTCTAACTAAATTACAACATGGTTTATGTTTAATACAATTAAAATTTACTAGTTAATTCAGGAGGGTTGCCTCATATGATAAATGGGTGCCTCACTGAGGTCTTAGGCCCATGCGTGTCACGAGCATCGTGGCTCGTTCCACAATAGTTAAGATTACTGAAATTAGTTAGCTACTTACATGATTACTGCGGCTCGGTGGTAAGTGGAAGAACAAGGTTACTAAATTGATGTACCGTACTTTTAAGGTGGCTAGGCTGGGTACAAATAAAGGAAGAGATCACACTGGCTACCTTCTCTGGGCAAGGGCCAGGATCACTCTTAGATGTTAGGGCACTGTGCCGAGAGGGCACTAGTGCCAGGATGAGCGTATGGCTCGGCAACTGCTGGGCTCTCTTCCGCCCCCTTCTTCTTCTTCGGTTTCCTCCAAGGCCTATCAGTAGCTGGCCTGAGGTGATGAGCACCGACTCGGGGACAGGCCAGAAGGGCTAGCGGGCGCGAAGTCAGGGGGCAACTGCAAAAGCTGCGGAGGACTCCTACTCCGGCTGCTCACGACTGGCCGAGCAAGAGTGATCTCGACTTCTGCGTCCGAGGATGCCAGTTCCTGGTCTTCCAAGGGAGGGGTACCATTTCGATCCTCCAGGGTTCATCCTGGATTCAAATTTTGCAAAGAAGAATCTTGCAAAGAAGAAGTTTCGGGTGCTGGAGGCTCTCCAGTCGCGATGATCAACTGCATGGGAATCCTAAATCTCCCGGAGGAGGATTCACCTCATGATTTAGACCCGGCACCAGGGGCCTTTTCCATTGGTAGCTCAACGTCCGGGACGGACGGAGTCTGGCATTGCTCAGTGCTCGCAAGTGGCACTGGCAGCAGTTGAGGTCAGGCATGCCTGATGAGGGGTCCGAGGTGCACTACCTCGCCGGACGACTTGTGGTTGGCCGCGGCAGAGATTCCTGCCCCAGCGGAGATCGTGAGCCTCTCGGTGAGTTTTGTTCGGGGGCGCCCGGCTGGGCGTTGCTTGCTTGGGCAGCCCTCCCAATTTGTGGAGTGGTCTGCCCGCTTGCACATCCTGCAGCGGTACTGCTCCTCCTGAATCTCTTCACGGAGGGAGGACCTCTTGGTGGGCCAGCCCTTCGCAAGTGGAGAGGAGCTAGGCCTGGAATAGTTTGGGTTGTGCCCCTTCCGGACCACTTTGGTGGGCGGAAGGTGGAGGGTTCGTCATGGTTGAGAGGTTTACATGTGGCCTCTGTGGAGGGTAATGCGGCTGCGAAGTGGCGTTATTAACGGGCTTCAGAGAAGATCCCGACAACAAGAAGACCACTCCGGGCCGAATTCCACCTACCACGCCAAGGCGGTGGGGTATCGTGCCCCAAGGTGTCATAACCTGGAGTTGGACAGTAGGAACGGTGATGGTGTGGCCCTCTATCCACTTCATTTCCACGCGTTTCTCGTCAACCATGCACTGGCTGGCACTTGGGCCCTAGTGATCAGGCTAATGTCTGCCACCAGTGTCTACTGTGACCGGAAGGGTCACTGGCAGGCTAGTGCTCTGAAGAGGGGCCACCGAGGATGAACTGGGTTTCCAGTACTCTCGGGTAAGGATCCGGTGCGGACCAGCAGCAGAAAATGAAGTGCTGATTAGGTTGACAAATTTGGTGGTGGGGACATGATGTGGACAGGCCGGAGATCCAGCATTGTAGTGGCTAGCAGCCCCTGGGATCTGCAGGCCTTTTGGATGGGCTCGGTGGCCTGCAGTAACTGTTGGAGGAGAGGGCTGGCCGGATGAATCGGAGGCGGAGTTCTGGCTGGTAGGGTTAGGCTGCTTATTAGTGCCGAGTTTGTATCGGCACTCAGCTTCAACGTGGCCCCCTTCTTGCAATAGTTGCACAGGGTCTTGCTAGGCAGTCCATTCTTGGCAGTGGAGTTCGAGAGGTAGGCGGAGGGATGATTCGCTTCTGAGGAGGTGCTGGCGACTGATTGAAGGTTTCCATGAATCAGCCATGCGACAAGCTTCCATAAGTGTGGAGGGCTGTTTATCGTTAAGATATACTGCAAGGGGCCCTGGCACACATTGGAAAAGGTCTTCTAGCATGGTCCGATTGAAGAGATCCTCAAACGTCGTGCAGGCCAAGAGTCGAACCAGCGCGTACCGGACTGGGTTTTGTGACATGCCCATTCTGTCCAGACCAGCCGACTTCCTTGGCAAGACCTCGAACCGTTGTCTCCATTTTTTCTGGGGTTATCTCGCAGGCCTTGGTAATGACTCTCACGAACTTCCGCCATGTTACCTCTCTGGCTCTTCTCCAGTGAGCTTTCTAAGCGCTGCTTTGGCTTTTCCCTCCATATGCTTGGCTAGTATTAAGGCTCTCTCCGTCTCCGTGGTGCTGTAGTTATCGAAAAGAGCCTCGATCTCCTCCAGCCATGCTTCTGGCTCGTCCTCAGTCCACTTGGGGACTAGGGAATTGATGCTCGAAATTGGAGCGTTTGATGCAGCAGGTGTAGGACTGGAGGCTTGATGGCTAGCCATAGCTTCTGCATTCTCCATTTTCGCTCTCTCAAGCTCGAGCTCCTTCTCCTTTAGGGCTAACTCAGTTTCCTTGCAGGCTAACTCCATGCTGTCTCCTTCTTTCTTCTCTTTCCTCTTCATATTGCCTTTGCTCGGCTTCATACACCCTTCGTTCTTCTTCATACTTCCTCTGCTCGGCTTCATACTTCCTCTGCTCGAGTCTTTCTTCCTTCTCCCGCTTGGCCAAGTCGTCCACTTGCTCCTTAACCCAGGTGGTAAGTTCCGAGCGGTGAGACCTGCCGCCGTCCCCAGCCCCAGGAAAGTTTTATAATGCTCTGCTGCCATGGTTCTGGTGGAAGGGCGTCTAACCGGGTCGACTGGGCGTACTTGGGCAGCGAGGAAGTGTCTCTTCAATAATGACGTGGCACCCTTTCAAAAGGTGGCACTGTAGTTTGGGTGTGCCTTGTACAGGTCACACTGGTGGCACTCAGTATCCCCTAGGCACTGGTGCAGGTTAGGTTCCAGAAGAACTTTCTCTTCTATGTTCCTTTTGTTTTGTTTTATTTATTTTTCTGGATTCTTGCTTGGTGGCACTTATGGTGCCAATGTGTTCCTAGGGACCTCCACTGGAGTCCAACTAGGCTATATGGGAGGAAAGGCACTCTACACCCCTGCAGAGTGCAACAATCGAATGAGAGAGAAAGGGAAGGTAAAAGAAAGAGAGAGAGAGAGATAGAGAAGTAAGCTATTCCAGTGATGAGTGCTGCAAATTATTGGCACTGTGGAATAAAGTGAATTTAGTTTTTTTTTTTTTTCTTAAAGATCCTCGTGAGTGGCTGGTCCCAGTACCGGCAACGGCTGGCCCCTTCTTTTTCAGAGGGTGAAAAAACTACTGTTTGCTTCGGTCTGGATAGCAGGCCTCACTCGTGACCGACAGTTTATCACTATATCGTAATTACTCTTAACTTGTCCTCATCTATTGTGGGACAGAGGTGTTTCTTTTGTTTGGTTTATTGTATTCGAATTAATTAGCCTAGTGTCGGCCGTTCTTTCTTTGAAGAGGGTCACGTACACTTAGGTTAGGAATGCTTACTTGAATGACACGAGAGAGAGAGAGAGAGAGAGAGAGAGAGAGAGAGATTTTCAATCAGCGAATTTCTTGCTGCTTGAGAACATGTAAACAAAGATTTTATACATGCACAATGGCATGGATCTTAATAAAATGATATAGATGCGTCGTCTTGGCTTCCTTAGGGATTACTTTATTATCTCAATTTTCTGGAACCGACGTCACAAAAGTTTATCGTAAAAAATTTTAAATTTTCTTTATATGATTTTTATAGTAGGTATTCGTATAGGAACTTGTGGTATTACTCCTAACTAAGGCCTATCTTTCCCTGCCTAAATTATCTTTTGGGTTTTTCCTAGCTAAGATATTAGGAGGTGGGTTCGCTACGAAAAGCAAAAAAAAATATATGCCCCAAGAGTGGCGGGAGCAGAGTCGAGGTCACAATAACAAGGTCGTTGAGATGGCGGCCAAGGTCCCGTTAGGGCCTAAATTTCAAAAACAACCTCGGCCTGCTAAGGAAACCCCAAAATGGCCGTTCTCTCACAAACAGTTCGAACAATTTCAAAACAACACATGTGACGGTATTTTCTTTTAGCACAAATTCAAACAACGAAACAAATGCAGGTATCCAGATTTTACTTTAAATATACCAATCATGCATAGCGTTTTACGTTTACGGATGGAAAACTAAATTACCAAACAACTTTGTCTTTTGTTATCGTTCTCTCGGGTGAAACATCCTCGGCAAACAATGGAATAGATTTGCGTGATTTGGAACGGACCAAATTTACTTTACTGAAAATGTATTTTATGATACATTACTACTTCCGTTCGTTCGCCACTTCACTGACACGGTTTTTGAATGATTCCCGCTATATGCAAACAATAACGATCGGAATTGCCGACGCGATTTCTAAATTACTTTTGTATATGAAACAGGCTCCGCTTTTTCCGGCCTT
>NC_089757.1:26345764-26370764 GCF_040412425.1 Macrobrachium rosenbergii
GTGCTACCAGCATCAAATATAGAATTCAGATTTATGCGTAAAACGTTATTTTACCTTATCTCCAAACACACCCATTTACATTATGTAAAATTGTCATTATCACTGCTGTACAAAATAGGCTGGCAGTGTCAACTGTGCGAACAGATTTCTTCCTTATATTTATTCGAATAGACGAGTAGAGAGAGAGAGAGAGAGAGAGAGAGAGAGGTAAAATAACGCGTAAAGCGTTATTTTACCTTTTCTCCAAACAGATGCATTTACATTATGTAAAAATTGTCATTATCACTGTTATACAAAATAGGCTAGCAGTGCCAACTGTGCGAACAGATTCCTTCCTGACATATCCTCGAATAGACGAGTGAAAGAGAGAGAGAGAGAGAACGGAAATTTTCCCAGAGGAAATGACTCATTGCAAGTGAAAATGTTGAATCTCGACATTTCTTTTTCTGGCGATGGTCTTCAATTTAGATTATGCAACTTGACTCTGAATTGGTCCCTGGTAACATAAAAGTTATTCTCCACTTTTTCCCAGCAAGAATTTTAGGGGCTGTTTTTTTGTTGTTGTTCTGGAAAATGTTTTATCTTTAATTACTCGTCGTTCTTTGATGACTAGTTGCTGTAACTTTCGTATTTTGAAGTTATGCTTTCCAGCATATAAACGAACATGCATATGTGTACATATTTTATACACATATGTACGCATTACATTGCTTTTACTTTTCTGTGAACGTTTATATACGTATTTTATATGCATATAATATATATATACACATATATACAGTATATATTCTGTACACACACACACACACATATATATATATATATATATATATATACACGTTCATATAAAGTAAAAGTAATGTATTTTATGCATATATATAAAATATGTACACGTATACATGTTCGTTTATATATATATATATATATATATATATATATATATATATATATATATATATATATATATATATATATATATATTGTCTGTTATTACGAATTATATTCAGTTGCAAGATCTTGACATAACAATACCGAGAGGGGAGGTCAATGTTGCACTACTTCCTGAGGCTCAAGTCTGTCTATATACTCTTCAATCTGTCAATAGTGGAAACACGCCCTCTCTCTCTCTCTCTCTCTCTCTCTCTCTCTCTCTCTCTCTCTCTCTCTCTCTCTCTCTCTCTCCTTTGTATACATTCTGTCCCGGGTTCAGTACAAGTTATGTATGTATGCTTGTATATGAACCAGGGTTTGGAAAATTAGCCATAATGAGCATTTAGTGAACTTTGTCGGATTCTAGATATAAGGCAGTTTATGAAATTCCGTATTAGTTTTAATTTGTTGAATTGTAAATGGCATGATCTAGGCAGTAATTTGATTTTATAATTGCCATATGTATTTTTATTTCCTTTTTTGTTAACTTGTAGGCTGTATATTAATGTTTATACGTTCTTTTATTTAATTTTGATTAAATTTAAGACATTTTAAGAGGTATTTCGTTCGTGACGTAATATATTTTTTCTAATGATAAAAATTTATGTGGCAGAAACTCGCACTGTTGGGAGCATTCTTGTTCTAATGACTGGAATATAGATGATAAATAAATTACCACCCTGAAACAGTTCTCCTTGTATTTTAATAATTTGCTTACATTTTTATCTATTTATTTGCTAATTAGTTAATTTATTTTTTCCTTTCTAGTAACTGATCATTCAGTATTTCCTATCACCGTTTGTTACTTCTTTCAAATGAACATCATATTCTTTGGAAGCCTGAATTTCACGGTACTGGCCGCTTTTGGGCTTGTTCCATATGAATAGGGTTCATCTTCTAAATAATAATAATGATAATAATAATAATGATAATAATAATCGTTATTTATGTTGGCTCTATTCTATTTATTATAATTCTTTTATATATACGTGTAATCACTTATTCTTATCCAGGAGTGAATTGGTCACCGTGTATAAGGATAAACTAAGTTTAACTGTATGCATGTGAAAAATGTTTGTGGCAACTCATACGCATAAATTTAGATCTAGCTATCGATGATCCATAGAAATTGCGTCCTTATTTTTATCAATAACCCCACCACAATTCCCATCCCTCCGCTATTCCAGATATTCCCACCATTGTTTGGGTCCCTGGGGATGTTGCTATCCGTCTTGGCATCGAAAAAACGGATAGTACACAAAAACTTTCGACAACACGAATCCCAAAAGATTAGTTTATTTCGGCGAAAGAGATACGAGTGTGCCTCATTGATTTACGATGGAAGTGGAGAAGAAGGGGAGGAGAAAGCTGCTCTCCAAAGGAAAGAAGACAAGAAATGATGACATGCAGAAAAGCAGGGAAAGAGATCGTGTGAATTGAGGCTTGTAACCATCGGGTCAGAGAAGGTTTTGGAATTTTTTATTCTTGGTGTTCTCATGGCAGTCTCTCTCTCTCTCTCTCTCTCTCTCTCTCTCTCTCTCTCTCTCTCTCTCTCTCTCTCTCTCTCTCTCTCTCTCTGCAATACTATTGAGGCTTTCTTGGTAATTTATCGATCACCTAACTTGCTGTTCCCTTGGTAATCTGTCTATCTGTCCATTTATATCAGTGTATGTATCTCACTGAGAGAAATATAGAGAAGAGAGACAGACAGTGTGGTTTCATGTTAGAAACTTTATAGACAGTCTATAGGTATAGGTAATCTGTCTATTGATATCAGTGCATGAATATCACTGAGAGAATTATAGAGGAGAGAGACAGACAAATAGAGAGTGTGGTTTGATGTTTGAAACTATCCCATATAGACAAGAAGAAGAAAAAAAAAACAGGAAAAACCAGCGTCCAGGTCTTCGAAAGACTACGACGCGTGTTGTAAATTGCCTGAAATGATCGTTCCTTGAGCCGTGTGAATTTTTGCCTGAATGCGATGAGGAATCTGGCCGTGTTCCAGTTATTGAATTTGCTTCCAGATTCCTCCTCCTCCTCCTCCTCCTCCTCCTCCTCCTCCTCCTCCTCCTCCTCCTCTTCCTTTTTCTCATTTCTCCTCCCAACTTTTTCCACCTACTCCTCCTCTTCTTTCTCACCCAGAGTGACCAAAACGACCATAAGAGCGATGAGAATTGCTCGCTTCTTTGTCACTTTGCCATGGACTGAAAAAGAGAGAGATGGGGTCGGGGGTTGAGGGTGGGGGGTGGATGCACCACACTCTGACCCCCCATCCCCAGGGTCCCTCCTTCCCTGTATATGACCCCGTTTGCCCCCCACCACCTTCCTTACCGACGTGTCCGTGTTTTTTCTCCCTCGTTTCCCAGGGTCATTTTTCAGGCGTCTGTCGTATTCCATTGCCTGTTCGCCGTTTTTACCCCACACTTCCTTCCGGGATTATTTGTGTCCTTAGCTAGTTATCAGACCTGTCTGCCCACGCACGCCCAGTAAGTGTACCTCTCTCTCTCTCTCTCTCTCTCTCTCTCTCTCTCTCTCTCTCTCTCTCTCTCTCTCGCCGCGTAGGAGGATTGCCGCTTCTTCGAACCTGCCTCATACTTCTCATCCGTCTTTTATTGTCTCTCCCCACCTGGCTGTCCACCTTTTCCAACTTTTTGCCATAATTTTCACGTCTCATCGAACAACATTTTATTCGGATTAGTCCTGTGAGTTTAGGAGTGTCCCTGTAACGTCGTTAAAATACATGATTATATATGTGTGTGTGCATTTATGTATTTATATTGTGTTTGCATATATATATATATATATATATATATATATATATACATATATATATATATATATATATATATATATATATATATATATATATATATATATATACATAATCTTATATACGCATGCATACATGCACACACGTATACAGGACCATGAACATACCTTAAGCAGCCTACCTTGCACGCGTACGTGTGAGTGAGTGAGTGTTACTATATCTGCCTCTCATCCTTCGTCTCTGTGTAATCGCATTTCTATCAGTCAGTGTTTGTGCAATGCGTGTTGACATGGCTTTGTTGGGCAGGACCGAACGGTTGCTGCATCAGCCATGGATTTGTATTTAAGCATTTGCTTTCTCTCTCTCTCTCTCTCTCTCTCTCTCTCTCTCTCTCTCTCTCTCTCTCTCTCTCTCTCTCTCTCTCCTTCCATGGAATACCAAATATATTGATTCCTTTATAAGTTACGTTCTTAGGACATGTCCCTACCAAGCCTTGGTTATTTGTTTTCACTTTTATGTGTAACTACAAAAAACAGTGTAATCCAGAAGGCATTATGATATTTTTATTCGTGTTTGTATATATGTATATATGTTTGTATGTATATGTATATATATTTAATATATATATATATATATATATATATATATATATATATATATATATATATATATATATTAGTGAGTTTGTCTACTCATGCTCATGTATTTATATGAACACCCTTTTTGCATTATTTTGCTTTCGTTCCATTTGTGTCCAGGCTTCCAGGGTGTAACAGGTTCTGTTAATATGTATTACACATTTACGAGGTGTTAAATTGATAGCCTTCTCACACTCTGTATTATAAAGACACTTCCGAGTTAGACACAAGTATACTCCCGTTTGTGTGGGCGTGCTGTGTATATGAGCATATGTTCGGGAATAGTAGATTTTATAAGAAGGATACTGATAAACTACAAATATCTAGCTACAGAATCCAAGAATATTATTAATATATTTAATGTTCTTAATAAAACCGATTGAAAATATAAAACAGTAAGTTTAAAATATAGCCAGTATTTTTCGCTGAACTGCAGATTGCAACACGAGAGCCAAAGTTTAATTTTGTTTCAAGGTTTATGGTGTCAAAATATTTCTTGGAAAACTCTTCGCAATCTAGTTTTTCCGTTTTTAGCCATGGCTTCATACTTGCTCAAATACTAAATGAATTCAGTGTTTTCCATTTAATATCTATTCAAGGGTTTTAATTTAAAATTTGCGTAAGAAAATACTCCTGTGATGTTAAAAAAAGCTTTCAGAGCAGAGCAGCGTTTAAGTTTTCTTTGTTCATTTTAGGTGAATTGTTTTTCCTCTTTTTATATATTTTACTCATGCTATGTGATTATTTGCCATAATGTTTGAACTTTCTTTCAGTGAGAAGTTTTACATCTTTCGATTTTTTTTTATTTTCACATAAAATCAGAATTTTCCTTGGAATTCCTTCTATGTGATTTTATTTGGAAGACTTAGTGAGATACTGACCTTGCTCCTCATAGAATGGTATGACCAAGAATAAACAAGTAAAAAATACGCCGAAGACAATCGAGTTTTCTGTACAGCCGTTACAACATATAATCAAGGTCATCGAAAATAGATCTATCTTTCGGTGGTCTCGGTATAATGCTGTATGAGCCGCGGCCCATGAAACTTCAACCACGATCCGGTGGTGGCCTATCCTATATCGTTGCCAGAAGCGCGATTATGGCTAACTTTAACCTTAAATAAAATAAAAACTACTAAGGTTGCAGGGCTGCAATTTGATATGTTTGATGATTGGAGGGTGGTTGATCAACATACAAATTTGCAGCCCTCTAGTCCCAGGAGTTTTCGAGAACTGAGGGCGGAGAGAAAACAGTGCGGACTGACAGAGAAAGCCGGCACAATAGTGTTTTTTTTTTTTTTTTTTTTTTTCCAGAAAACTAAAAGGACAATGCAATGAGAACAGCCTTGAAGTATTCCACAAAGTCCCAAGAAATCCCACGACACATTTTGAGATCATTGAAAGAAACGGCATCTGTTTTGGATTCCGGCCAGTTCTTGATTATTACTGCATAAAGACCAAAGAAGAAAATGAAAGTAACAAGATTTCCTTCGGTTTAAAGGTCTTAGAATTCTTTTCTATCAAAATAGTTCGTATTCATTGCAGCCAAATGAAGCTATATCCTAATATATTGATGATAAGAAAATACAGACTTTCCATTCGGAAGTTATTCTTACTTATTTTGTAATATTATCGTCGGTATCAGAGTTGGCCTTGAAAGTAATAACATTCAGCTTTATCTTGGCTTTCAAATAATACCAAAATCAGCTTCCGATGTCAATTTACCCCCTGAGTCATCTGTTTTTATGTAGGTGTCTTGGTTCCACTTTCCGCCTGTTTGTGAAGAGAAAAGCAATTTCAGCTCCATAACAGGAACAACCTTTTATTGTTCACTAACGTTATCTTCATCATCTTGGTGAGTATTCTTAATGAAAACAATATTGAAATGTGTTATTTAAACTGGTCATCGGATTTACCAAAAATAACTGATGATAAGGTCATCTTTATGAGAATCCACATGAGTCAAGTGTTTGATTGCTTCATAATGGATAAATACTATTATAATGACATATTCTAACACTTTGCAAAGCTTTAAAATGAAATTAAGGGGAAAGATTTATAGTATTTCCTACTGTAAATAGATTTTTTAAAATGGTATTTCAAGGGAGTGTGTCCATCCGCTCGTTCTTATTTAGGAGTCAAACGTGGCTCTCCATGACTGACACAACGACACTCATTTATATACAAACTTACGTACAGTACATGCATATATAAAATTCTGACTGACTTCGGGATAGAACCCTGGTCTTTCAATTGAAAGACTAGGGCGATGCTAATTGAACCACACAAGTTATAAAAGAAGTTGGAAACTAAGTTCCATTACCTAAGTTTCCAGCTTCTTTTACGACTTGCGTGGTTCTTTTGACAGCGTCTTTGCCTTACGCTGCCAGCTGAACCACACAAGTCATAAAAGAAGCTGGAACCTTGGGTAATAGAGCTTAGATTCCAGCTTCTTTTATAACTTGCGTGGTTCAGTTAGCATCGCCCTTGTGTTTCAATTGAAAGACCAGGGTTCTATCCCGAAGTCAGTCAGAATTTTATATATGTATGTATGTATGTATGTATGTATGTATGTATGTATGTATGTATGTATGTATTCAAATGAGCGTCGGTGTGTGGCTCTGTCGATCATGGGGGAACTACATCTGACTCCTAAGTAAGGACGAGTGGGTGGACACACTCCGTTGTAATCCCATTTTAAAAAATACTATATGTTTACAGTAGGAAAATACTTAATATCTGTGTGTGTATGACTCATTTCTTTGTTAAAAATTACGTAACAACATTACACGAAACTATAGCCTCGATAACGATTACTTACGACGCGCACGGCATGATATAGGTTTTGGAAAATGTCAGATAAACCGATATCTGTTGAGCGCGTGTGTGTGAATGGCAGTCACACTCCCGTGTTTATTTCTTCAGACGATCCTCGTTCCAGATCTGTGCTTGAAATGCATTTTATCGACTTCTTTTGTGTTCGGAAATTCTCTGTGAACTTCGAGACTGGATTTTTCTGGTTCGGCTTGTTCTTGTTCGTGTGTGATTTATGAGTGCTAGTCATTTCTAGCTTAGTGAAAGTAAGTCTTGGTTGTGCTTGTAATTTGCAGTGTTGTCAGGGAATATTTTTTGTGGAATTTAATAAGCGAATTCATGTATGAAATCGTTCCCTTTGTTTATTCAAGTCGATGAGGATAACTATGTTTGTATGTAAACGGGAAGGAGGCAAGTGAATAACAAGGAGAGCTAATAAAACCATTATTTCCAGACAAAATAGTATTAAACGCATTTTATTATGTCACATTCCTCAAAAGGGTTGTTATGTCTTTCCATTATATAAACAAGGCATATAACTACAAGTTGAAAAACCTTGTACGGTTTAAGTCTGGCGTATTTTAGTATATATGTAAATTGCCTGCCATCTACATTCAAGTTTACCTAATTTTCTTTGTTAGCTCTGAAGTTTCCATCAGACTTTTTCCTTAATTTTAATGTATTCACAGCAAATAATACATAATGGCACACTCATACTTTATATATATATATATATATATATATATATATATATATATATATATATATATATATATATATAGATATAGATATAGATATATATATATACATACAGTATATACATACTGTATATATGTGTATATATGTATATATATATATATATATATATATATATATATATATATATATATATATATATATATATATATATATATATATATATATATGGGAGTGTGGATGTGTATTTTGTGTACTGTAGAAAGATTTCTACGTTATACTATATACAGACATCTATCAATACCTACACAATATTATTAAAATATGGCATAACGAATTTGTTCAACTTCCTCATGGCTAAGCATCCACCTCCGCACACACACACAATAAGGCAGGTATAGCTGAAGTGAAATATATATGAACTTAAATACTGAGTATGTAAATTGTCTACGTTCTACACTATTACGCACAAGCATACATATACAATCTCCATAACCTCTTTCCGTAATAATTGCATGGTATATAAACAAGAATACCTTTTTATGGCCCTCTTTAACATTTCGGTAAGAAGACGAATAACTGAGCTAATAAAAACAGCTCGTTAGGCTGTAAATGGCAGGGGGTTAGTTGCCTCTCATAGAATTCCTCTCCTCTTGGAATAAATAAGTACAACGACACCCTTGAGAAAGGTCTCAAGTTTTTGTCGGCCAGTTTTCGAATGGGTTGGATATGGGCTGGGTGGCTTTGATTTATATTAGATTTTCCAGTATTTTTTCGGTACTTTTTTTGTTGTTGTTGTATTTTTAGGCTTGGTTTTAAGGTAAGCCTGACGGGGGAGTACTTTTTCACTTTTATGTAAATTTAATCTTGCCTGAAGAGTATATTTTTATTTACATGTTTGCATAAGCACAGTTAAACTTTTGGAAGCAAAGAGTGTCAATATGACTAATATCATGCACACATATGTGTTAATACATCTGTGAGTATAAGTCACGTGGACGCAGGTGACAAAACTATATATATATATATATATATATATATATATATATATATATATATATATATATATATATATATATATATATATATATATATATATATGCATATATATGTGTGGATATAATATATATATATATATATATATATATATATATATATATATATATATATATATATATATATATATATTTAGTTTTGTCACGTGTGTTCATGTGACTTACACTCACAGATATTTGCCAAAATTCCCCCATAATATTGCATTCACTATACCTTGAGAATAATCATATCCAAACGAAATTACATATGATAAGTTCCTCTGCCCTAGCTTGGATTTGATACAGAGGAGATAAGGAATTATTCAGTTGGTCTTAATAGCCGAATGAGTTGTTCCCTGCTTTCTCTGTATCAAACCCACAAAGTACAGACCCGAATCCTTGCCAGCCCAGATACGCTCATGTACAGTAACTCCCTTTGGGTATGTAATTGCTAAGGTATAAAAAATACAATGTTAATGGGTATTTGAGGCTTACTATATATACCTATTTATATTATACACATATGTATTTTATATTTTTATGTATATATACATAAGAATATATATATTTATATATATGTGTGTATAGGCATGTATGTATGTATATGTGTGTGTGTGCGCGCGAATGTTGTTTCTTGACGTCTTTTCCCCGAATCTGAGCTAAAGGGTTATCGATCTCGAATTGGCTGGCCCACCTGCTTTTCTCATCGTTTACTTCGTGACTTGATTAATTGATAAGCTGGCACTTAGTTAAGACGGTAATTTGCTGGAGCTCCAAAAGCTCCCTCAGAAACTGGTGTTGCTTCTTACTCTCTAAATTTCATGCTTTTTATGATTTTCAATTTACGTTTCTGTCACTTAATGTTTTATATAAATCGAGATATGGAAAGTATGTTTGTGTGTGTTTCTAATCCTTGTATTTCTTACGTGTGTTAGCGAAGCTCCCTCAGAAAATGGTATTGCTTCTCATTCTCTGAATTTCAGGTTTTGTATGATTTTCAATTAATGCTTTTGCCACTTAATTTATTTTTAATAAATCGGGAGAGATATTGAAAGTATGTTTGTGTGTGTTTCTGATTCTTCATGTGTTAGTGAAGCTCCCCAAGAAACTGGTATTGATTCTCATTTTCTAATTTCAGGTTTTGTATGATTTTCAATTAATGCTTTTGTCACTTAATTTATTTTTAATAAATCGGGAGAGATATTGAAAGAATGTTTGTTTGTGTTTCTGATTCTTCATATATGTTAGTGAAGCTCCCCAAGAAACTGGTATTGATTCGCATTCTCTAAATTTCAAGCTTTTTATGATTTTCTATTAAGATTTCTGTCAATTAATCATTTTAATAAATCTGGAGAGAAACTGAGTGTGTGTTTGTGTGTGTGTTTCTAATTCTTTTCGTTCTTATATATGTGTCAGTGGGTCAAACTATCACCGAAATTGGCATGAAGCTCATGAGAACCTAACCATTGTGCGAGTGATCAGTAATGTAGGAGCACCTGTCATATTGATTTAAGAAAATGTGTCAGATAGAACAAATTTGCATGCACGGTGTACTCTGTATCTCCCTTAATGTGTCACCATTGCAAGATTCATGTGTAAATGTACTCTGTTTCCTTGACAGTTTTGTCATGTTTTTATGAAGGTAATTGTTTTTCATCGTACTTATCACGACTTCAGATTACTCAAATCTCTCTCTCTCTCTCTCTCTCTCTCTCTCTCTCTCTCTCTCTCTCTCTCTCTCTCTCTCTCTCTCTCTCTCTCTCATTTTTTCCAGTATTGTTACTACGCAAAATTCATAGCCATGGCAAATGTAAACTTAAATTTCATTGTACAATGATATGATAATTCTTTCTTTTAGACAATATGTAATTAGATTGCTTTCTAGTTTCATTTTTTTTTAAATATAACTTGAATACTTTTTTGTATGTGTGGATCACTCTTTCGAAGGCGGCAGATGTAATAACCCGGCAAAAATGTTTGATTTCATAAAACGTTCTTTTATTTAAACATGCTTAGGAATGGGGAACCAGATGCAAAGAAATTCAAGAGTAAAACGGTTAGATTAATTGAAGTGATATTGACTTGTGGCTTCTTCATAAGAAGAAAAGCAGACTTCAGCCTTCCGTCGGTGGTGGAAGATCAGTCTGGCAATTATTGAACTTAAAAGAAAAGTGGCTAAAGAAATCAATAGTGAGTGTATCATTTAAAGTAATGCAATAAAACTGATCTCAAAGATTAATTTGCTAGCTTGCAAGAAACACACTTGTGAGTTAAACAAGTGTGTTTCTCGAAACACACTTTTCTATCCATGCTAACTTCTACCACCAGAGACTAAAAGGGGTGCAGACCGTTACCTGACTTTGCTGTAAAGAAATTATCGTAAAAAGAGAGTCTGTATAATCACACCTCAAACAAAGTTTCGAAAAATTACCAGCTCCTTGTAATTAACAAGGCGTAGGGGGGAAACGATCGTGACCCAGTTTCTCTGAATGAACTCTTTCCCAGGTTAAACGATTGGGGTCAGGGTCCCTTTGCTTATTCTGTTGTCTGGTAACCCCTTCTGCACTTGCACCTGTGGCAATACCTCATTTGCCTCCGCCGCGCTTTTATCACGGAACTCTTAAGGTGAGTAACATATGGCGCGTTGTGTGAGGAAGTTGCTGCAGCTCTCTCTCTCTCTCTCTCTCTCTCTCTCTCTCTCTCTCTCTCTCTCTCTCTCTCTCTCTCTCTCTATATATATATATATATATATATATATATATATATATATATACATACACACACACACACACATTTATACATACAGTATTTATGATATATATATATATGTGTGTGTGTGTGTAGACCTTTTTAAAGATTAAATTCACTCAATGTCTTTACAAATCTTCAGAAGCCTTTCAATTGCTCTTTTTCATATGATAAGACTTGTGTTATAAAATTGATCTCTTCATTAAATCAGGATAAAGTCTAAAAGTCTCTCTCTCTCTCTCTCTCTCTCTCTCTCTCTCTCTCTCTCTCTCTCTCTCTCTCTCTCTCTCTCTCTCTCTCAGTGAATTAAGTTTCCTTGAGTTCTTATCTGCTTTAAGAGTATTATAATTCAAGAGTGTCTCTGTCTGACTAGGGTGTACATATTTCTGGTTTGTATATATATACATATATGTGTATTAGTATATATATATATATATATATATATATATATATATATATATATATATATATATATGTATGTATATATATTTCACAAATAAATGAATAAATTTGTCGAGCAAAATGAGTGAAATAAATCACATATGTATAAATTCTTTGATTGATAGCATATATATATCTCAAGAGTTCCTCCATATAACCACAAAGACTCCCATGGAGAGAGAGAGAGAGAGAGAGAGGGGTGGGGCGGCTGGTGGTGGCTAGCTTTAGGTAACATCTGTTTCCAGAGAGACAACTAAAGAGAGGAAGAAGATACGAAGTTGTTCTTTTATTCTGCGAAGGAACTTGGGAATGAGGTTTTATGTGACTCCGGAGACCAACTTTCTTGGCTATATCTACGGAAATGGATATGCGTAGTTGGCCTCCTGTTTTATTCTGCTTTTTGCACACATACTTATACATTCATATGTACATACAGTTCATACTTACATGCATACACGCATGCATGCATACAGTCGCTTGTATTGTATCTGGCTCATCACTGATGTATGAACGTCTTTGTTGTATTGCATGACGCTGTAGAGATTAGGAAATAGGTCAGATAACGTAAGAATTCGAGAGCACCGAAGGCATTTTCAGTTGTGTTTAAAGCTTGCTAAAAATGACCGAGCCAGTTTCTGTAAATCAGAGGAAATCATGCGATTTACAATGAAACATCGATAACACCCCCAGGACTTATCTTCCATTCCCATATTAATGGTCCAAACCTTCATCCCTCCACTGTCGTTTATTGACAGTGCGTCTTTGTACGCAGAGAGCTTGCGCGCCATCAGTAGGACCTGCGTGCGTCAAAGCTAGTGACCCAAATACAAACCGAGGGTGATTGTTGCCTTGTGTGGGATCCATTGATTAACATCTGGTCAGTGGGGAGTCGACTTAGCTTACGTTTAGTAATAGTGAAGATCCGGACAGTGGTTCCAGAATGATGTTATTTCCAGTCACTAATTTTTAAAGAAAGAAACAGACTTCTGTGAACTGTAATTTTGTGATTTTGCTGACCTCACCTCATCCCACCTTTAATTCATATAACGCATGGTGTAACGTATATGTTGATATGTGTTTATTTTGTATGTGTATTTATATATATATATATATATATATATATATATATATATATATATATATATATATATATTATGCATTTATATATATGTGTGTGTGTATGTCTATAATATATATATATATACATATACATACATACATACCTTACATAGTATACATACTTACATACACACGTGCATAATTATGTATATTTTTCTGCATGTGTAGTGAGAGATAAAGGGGGACAGAGAAGACGATCTTGATAATTAGGCGTCAGGAAAATCGAACATTATAGTAATTCTGTAAACCAAGACTGGTTTTTGCCGAGTAATTTGTTTTTTATTTGTTGTAAAGTTTTACACAATTGGTTTGCCCAAACGGTCATTATGGTGTAAATCTTTCCAATTAACTCTTACATAATATGAAGGTGGTCAGTTTTAATGAATCTCCGAATTTAGTTTTTATGAAATATTTTTAGAGGGGTTCGGACTCAGGTCGCTGCTGTGAATTATACATCTTCATTCATAATAAACGAAGAAGCTTTTTATGCTTAAATATTTGTTCTGTGTACACAGGGTGTATGCATAAGTATGTGTGTATTATAATTTTACACTTGCAAGATTAATAAGTTGAAATTTATTTCTCTGCATTTTATCATTATCAGTCTGATTACTACATTAGCGAAAAAAATTAAGTCACATTGGTGTCAGGTATCCTTTTTACGTGTCATAACTAATTTAGTGTTTTGTGCAAGATTCATTTTTACTCCTGTATTTTACCATTCGTATTATTGTTTTGACATATTCTTTGTTGAGTTTCCATAGATGAATTCTTACACTTATTCTACATCTTCCAGCTCCACGGTCAGAAACAACAATCACACTCACGAGTCATTCCATTATTATTATTACAGTTGTTATTATGGCTGTTGTTGTACAAGATATGTTGTTATCTAAATTTAGTTCTTGGAATATTTGTGGTAATTGTGTTACCTTGTGGGTACCATACCTCATCTGTTACTGCTGTTCTTACAGTTGTTATTATGGCTGTTGTTGTACAAGATATGTTGTTATCTAAATTTAGTTCTTGGAGTATTTGTGGTAATTTGGTTATGTTGTGGTTATCATACCTCATCTGTTACTGCTTGCGAGTATGCTCTTTTCAATATCCCTCTTTTTACCCTCATACCTTTTTAGTCTATATCACTAATCGTTACATATTTCTTTCTTACCTCTCTCCAACGCCCACGCTCCTGAGGCTGATTTTTCGCTCACTCTCCATTCTTTATCTCGTTCCAGCCCAAAAGAGTCTTATCTAATCATTACCCTTCAGGCTCTAAGAAGCTTTACCAGGGATCAGGCTTTATACGGGATGGAGGAGCGGGTAGGGGAAGGCTGAGGTTTGGGGAGAGGGGGGAGGGGGCCAGTCATGAAAACTTGCAACGTATCCATTCACTCCCTTTTTGTATTCACCCTCTAACCCAATACTGCCCTCTCCCTATACATTTTTTTATATCTAATACAGAAAACTGTACAGTAAAGACGTTTTTCCTTAGGGGGAGGATAAAATTTGTGTTTTATTATGGCCAGCTTTTTTTCAAATGTAATTTAGCTGTTATTTTTTTTCTATTTCTGTGGGAAAACTTTTCGCGGTTTATTTAGGTGCAGCATCGTCTCTCTCAATTTTGGTGCTAATTTCCTTCTCACTTACTTTCTTACTTTCATTCCTTCTTTCTCCTTTCTTTTTGTCATGGCCGTGAAGGTTCTCTTTGTTTCGCAAAAGACTTTCCTCAGCCGAAGGAAAAGGAAGGGAATTAACCAAGTTTTGGGAAGCCGTTTTGTTTCTGTTCGAGAAGCGTATTAGAGAAGAAAGGAAAACTGACTTTACTAGAAGCGGAGTAGAGCCTCGTTCTAAGAGTATTAGTTATTGTAGTATTATTATATTGTTGGTAGTGTCGGCAATGTGATTTGGTATGTATATGTATATATATATATATATATATATATATATATATATATATATATATATATATATATATATATATATATATTATATGTTATGTATATATAATATGATTATTATTCAGAGGATGGACCCTATCCATATGGAACAAGCCCATAGAGGCCATTGACTTGATATTCAAGATTCCAAAGGATATGGTGTTCATTAGAAAGAAGTAAGGTATATATATAATATACATATGTGTGCGTGTGTATATATTATATATATATAATATAATATATATATACGAGTATATGTATAACTGAATCACGAAAATATGGAACGTGATGAATATATAAATAAAGATAAAATCCACGAAGGAAAGGGAAACACTGGAGTGCTGCGAGGCCTTTCGACTCTTTCGTCCTGTACTTAGCGGACTCACGAAAGAGTCGAAAGTCCTCGCAGCACTCCAGTGTTTCCTTCCTTCGTGATTTTATCTTTATTTATGTGTATATATATATATATATATATATATATATATATATATATATATATATATATATATATATATATATATACACACATACATATATGAATTTTTCTACGTTTATTTTTCTCTGTGTAATAAGTTTGTACTCATTCACTTGCTCGGCTGAAGCGTCTCTCCTACTTCCACACCATTCCAATTACGCTTCTGCGAGATCGACCAACTCGTAATGCTGTTTCCTTTCGTTGGAAAAGCATCTGTATTTCAGAGCATTGTGTGACTGCAGCGAACAATTCCTTTGGTGTTTGGTATCCCAGATATGCGCTACATTCATTCCTAAGCTGAGACGGGATCGAGGTTGAATGTAGAGACAGGGGACATATTTCCTTTAGTGACAGGCGAAATTCTCTCTCTCTCTCTCTCTCTCTCTCTCTCTCTCTCTCTCTCTCTCTCTCTCTCTCTCAGACACATACACACACAAACTCACACAAATAGACACATTCTTTAATAATTAGTATACAATATGTTTTTTTCCAGATTTATGTCTTTTATTTTTCAGATATTTCCTTCATAAATATATTTTTCTCCAGATTGGATTGTTATTTCTGAGATTTCCTTCTATTCTTAGATCTTGCCTTCTCTGGAAATACTATTTTCCCCGAAATTTATATTTTCTTGCAACCTTGTTTGTTTCTTCCGACAATTTAAAATATTTCTGTGTCATGTCTTTGAGAAAAGTCCGTTTAAAATAGGGCCTCTTTTTATGATGTAGGTTTCCTGGGGGTATTTGACCCTTCGTTTTTTATAATTAACTGCCTTGATTGTCAATTTTCTCTTGAGATTTATATCTTCACTTGTTGTTCTTTCAATTCTTTTCTCGGAAGTTCTTTTGGGATATGATTCACCTGACGAAACTTAATATTTTTTATGAGAGTGACCTTATTCAATTTTTTTTTTAAATGTCGATGAGATGTGATATTAAGGATTTATTTTTATACTGCATGAGCTCACGCGCTTATCTATAATTTTCGAAATAATTGCCCAATCAGGTTGATTTTGTGACTCTTCCTCATCGACACCTGCACACACACAAGTTTTCTTAATTAACAGTTAGCGCTAAAAGTTGGTAACTAATATTAGCTGGAACGAAGATAAATAACCAGTTAATGATGAAAGATTGGAAAGTAAAACATTATGCGGCCTTAGATAAGAAAGTATGGGGAGGTCTTTTTGCTCTTGTCTTTATTTCTTTCTTTCTTTTTCATTTTTATTTTGTTCACTTATCATTGCGTTTATGGGTTGACTTGAATTTACAAGGTGTGAGAAATCCATAGAGTAAAATAAGAGTTCAAGATATAGGTAATGGAACATGAGTTGTGGAAACCGTAGACTTTTTGCCGTAGAGTCTCGCCGTTCAAGTCTATGTTAAAGTGAAGATAGTAGCAGGAGACATTTTGAAAGCGATAGTTTTAAACGTTTAATTATGCAGTAGGATTTTGCTTCAGTTTTATTCAGAAGCACATTCAGAGAAGTTCCTGTGCATTCCTTGTATATTGTATCGTTTTTGCTTGGACGGAAGGTACGAGCCATTTCCTGTTCTTACAGGGTGAAAAAGAAAGTGAGTCCTGATGTGGAGGCTGTTAGTAGTTGTCAGTGTTACTATACTAATACTATTCTCATTTCATTTTAATACATTTTTATATATTTATTAATTTATTAATTTATATTTTCTTTTTTAATGTTAGATCTCTTCTTTCTGTATTTTCCTTTACTTCCTCTTCTTCCTAATGAACACCATATTGTATGGAAGCTCGAATTTCAAGTCAATGGCACCTGTGGGCTTGTTCCGTATGAATAAGGTTCATCTTCTGAATAATAATAACAATAATAAATTCTTTCGGTCACTAAAACAGCTTAAATCCAGTTAGTCATATATTAATCCTTCAACGGATCTGTCATGTAATTTTTTTCTGCCGTTCAGCTGAGTAGTCACCTTAGATTATTTGTCATTTGGCGGGTTTTCTGGTAATTTTTCGGCTATCCACCAAGTCAGTAAGTGCTTGACCCCGTAGGGGGGTTAGTGCCGTCAGTGCACCTCGTGCGGTGCACTGTAGGCATTACTTAAGGTTCTTTGCGGCTTGCCTTCTGCCCCTAGCTGCAACCCCTTTCGTTTCTTGGACTGTACTTCCTTTATTATATGCTTTCTTCCATCTTACTTTCAACCCTCGGTTAGCGCCGTCAGTGCACCTCGTGCGGTACACTGTAGGCGTTACTTAAGGTTCTTTGCAGCTTGCCTTTGGCCCCTAGCTGCAACCCCTTTCGTTTCTTTTACTGTACTTCCTTTCTTATTCTCTTTCTTCCATCTTACTTTCCAGCCTCGGCTAACAATTGATTCTTAATGCAACTGCGAGGTTTTCCTCCTGTTACACTTTCAAACCTTTTACTGTTAACTTCCGTTTCAGCGCGGAATGGTGACATAAGCCTTTGGCCTAAATTCTATATATATACTCAATTCAGCTTGTCAATAATCAGTTTAGCGACCAGTCAGTCGTTTCGTTAGACATCCACCTGATCGATCCCGTTATAAAGTTTTTATTTTTTTATTTTATTTTGGGACTTGTTTCTGTTATTTCCTTGACCAGTTTAATTACTTTATTGCCCATTTAGGCCATTTAGATTCATCAATCATTTGAGTCGTTTAGGTCGTTAGTATGGCAATTTTTGTCGGTCTGTTTTATAAGGCTTCCTAAGGGACGGACATCATAATGTCCATATCTAGCCCAGATCCGAGGGAAAAGGGGGAAAAAAAGGAAGACGGGAGACAGAATGTTTTATGACTCTGGGAAAACTAAAGTAAAAGGAAAATTCGAAAACTTCGCTGAAAAAGGATATGTGATTTTCACCGATAAAACCGAGTCTTTAATTTCGTTAATCACTCAGCTTCTCTTTTACTCACTGCGGTAGTCTTTCAGTCAAGTCAGTCATATCCCCCTTCATTAGAGATCATTATTTTTGTTCTTGGAATCTTGTCGAAAGGTCTTTCATTTGATTGAACGTTACGTCATATTTTTAGATTTCATAATTATGGTTCCCTCGAAACGCTGGGTTTTGAAATATCAGTTGTATAGACCGTATATTGCAATTACAGTATTAACGATTCTTAATTTGTAGGTAGCCTGGATTTTCGATCCTAAATAAGGAAAACAACAATAACAACTAAATAATAATCATATTAATAATAACCCTTTTCCAAAACAGTGTTTTGCAAACATTTTTCCAAGGTTATGTGTTGCAGCATACTCCAGCATTTTTCCTGTCTATGGAAAGCAAAAAAGTAAAGTCCATTAGCAACTGTGTCAGTTCAAAAAGCCGTTTTAGAAGGGTGCATTTAAAGGATTTTTTCCTTTTAACCCGAAAAACAAACAATCAGTATATCAGGTGTTGGTTATCTCTCTCTCTCTCTCTCTCTCTCTCTCTCTCTCTCTCTCTCTCCACTTCTTGTGGTAATCATTAACGCTCATGACTGGCTGTTGAAACAGACGCGTTGGAATGATCCTGACAGGTGCTCATTAAAGTCTTTTCTTCTGTTGCCTCTCTCACTTCTCTTTGCCTTTGTTCTGGTCTGATTAATCCGCGGGTCGTTGATTGTACAGTTTTTTTTTTTATTATTTAGTTATTCTCTTTTTCTTGTGGGTGTGAGTATTCTTTTATGTCATATCTCTTTCACTAGCTTTTTTGCTTGATTGCCTGTTGTGAGATGTATCACTTTTTTTATTGTTTCCTTAGTGATATTACTTTTTGGTATTCAATGCTTGGTTTTATTTTTTTAACTTGTCTAGGTTTTTGAGAAATTGCATTTTATCGGTGGTGCCTTTTATTTGACTTATATATGAATTTTAATGATTTCCCTTACTAATAGTGACAGTGAATTTCGTATACTATAGAAATCTATATTTTCAGTTTTATTGATTCCATTGTTTTTAATTATGAATCCGTAATTTTAAAGTTCAGTTTTTATCATAGTACATGTTGTTTGTTTTAGTTGTAAGAGTTTTCTCCATAAGATGTATAACTCATCGGAGTGATCTTGTTTTATACTATACTTTGTAATACACTTAGGATATGATTTGAGGAACTGAAATATTTATAGATACATGTCTTGTCCGCTTTTACTCATTTTACTATGATCTACATATTTGCTGTGATTCCTAAATCTTCATATCTGCGTCTGCTGACAATTTAATTTCGTAATTTTGCAATTTTAGTTTTAATACCGTGAATTTTCTGTACTTACTTGTGAGAACATTTCATAATTTTTTTTTCCAGTAATATGCAGTTGCCATAATTTTCTTTACTGTGTTTAGCAAGCAAGATATTTTGCTCGGCTTCTGTTTGAAATTTCCGTCTTCTCTCACGCTGAGAAGTACCTGTCATCAACGTCGAGTAAACAGTTTATACACATTTTTTTTTTTTTTTTAAACTAAAGCAGACCCTGATACCCATTTATAGCTGGGTGGAATGGTGGGCAATGGACTGGGAGCAATTCTTGGACCTATTAAATGTGAATCGTATACGTACATTTACGTATACTTTTTTGCATTTACATGCATTTATTTACATGCTTACATTTATGCCTGTTTGCATATAAATTTGCTTATCTATTTTCCCAAACATACAATCTGTGAACTGGAGAGTTTGGTTCGTCTGCTAATTACATTTAGCGTGCGGTCGATCTATTATAACAACGACAGGCTTATTACCCTCAAGGCTGCGTCCATTAATCAAACGTGGCAGTCTTTGACCCCCGGCCTGGGTGATTACTCATGACTGTTTTGCTCCATAAAACTCGTGGGTATTCATCGGGGGTGATTACCCTTTGGAATGCATTCACGTTGACTCATGAAGATACCTTTCGCCACTCTTGGTGAGGAATGGTGTTGATAGCTTCTTATTACCTGGTGTTCTTAAAATTGTTTTACGTTAGAATTTTTTTCTTGTTGGTAATTGTTTTATTGTTGCCAGTACCTTTTCAGGAATTTTTTTTAAAATTAGGGAAGGGATTAAGTATTTGATAATTTGTTAATCACATAAACTTTCAGCTCATGTATGCTTAAAACTTTGAGTATTTAGTTATGCATATATATAATTTTTTTTTAAGTAAGAAAGGGCTTACTGTAAGTATTTGATAATTATGTTAATCACATTAACTTTCAGCTCATGTATGCAGAAAACTTTGAATATCTACTTATACATTATATATTTTTTTTATTTGTCTCCACTTTGCCAAAATTTCAAGAATGTCACAAATGCTATTTGTCTAAAGGTTTAGCAATATGCTTGGCTCTAAAACGGAATTGGAAATCAAATTTTGATGCGGCCCTCTTCTCCACTTTAGAAAATTTCTTGACAATAGAGAAACGTGAATAGCCTCAATATTCCCATGAGAATTGCCTTCTGAATAAAACTGATTACTCCCCCCACCACAACAAAGGAGAGAGAGCCAGCGCCCAGCGGGGATTTGCTAATCATTTGTATTCCACAAAAGAGCCACCAGGCTTCCGTAACGAAGGCATAAATAGCGTTATTACGTATTGTGGACGGTTTTTTTTTTATATTTTTGCAACAACCGTATTTTCACGAAATATCTGCTGCATTGTTCCTTTGCGCACGTATGCATTTATACACTCTCTCTCTCTCTCTCTCTCTCTCTCTCTCTCTCTCTCTCTCTCTCTCTATCTATATATATATATATATATATATATATATATATATATATATTTATATATATATATATATATGCATACATATAAAAGCTTATGATAGAATCTACAGATAGGCAATATGGAGTGTGTTGAGAGTGTGGCATTGAATATATATATATATATATATATATATATATATATATATATATATATATATATATATATATATAACCTTATGATTGAATCAACAGATGCGCAGTATGGGATGTGTTGAGAGTGTATTGCATAGAAGGTAAGTTGTGAATTAAAAGTCAGTGAATAAGAACATGTTGGCCACAGAGTGGCTGGTTTAGAACCCGTAAACTACCATCCCGCCTCTCTTATGTCACCGTCATGTTTTACAGCATAGATACATGAACTGTTTCCGTGCGATGCGTGGCAAATCGAGAACTGGTAGGGTTAGAAATGTTAAGATGCGTAGCAGCAACAAGGTGAACAAAAGTGCTTCAATACGTGTAGTGTAGAAATGAATGGCGCAGTGTATTTAAGGGGGTAGATGCAGTGCTGAGTTGGCACATGGAGTTCAGTGAAAGTAAGAATGTGGCCTTTACTGTTTTTTTTTTTTTTTTTTTTTTTTGCGCTACCCATTGTTAGTGGGAACTATTTTATGCACACGCACATGTTTTATATATATATATATATATATATATATATATATATATATATATATATATATATATATATATATATATATATATAAATGTCTGTGTGTATGTATATATATATATATATATATATATATATATATATATATATATATATATATATAATATATATATATATATATATATATATATAATATATATATATGTGCATTTTTTATTTTTTTACGATACTATATAGAGAGCGAAGCAGAACTAGAACATAAAGACAGGAGAATGTAGTAATACAGCAATACAGTTTATTCATACAATGATCAGAATTGTACTTCAGTGCAATACATAGGCAAGCAGAAATGGGCAGTCAATGAAAATAAAATTATTATAGTTTGATGCCTTCCTTTATTCATCACATTCACGGCTCCATACATTTACGTGTCTACATATCATGTCCATACATGTGTAGGGGTTAGAGGTAAAAGACAGTACATAATTACGTATGTATGTATGCTCCCGCACGCTTATGTTCGTGTTGATCTTTGTACTTATCTACCCACTATTTCCAAAACCCTCTTTTCACCGTGGAAAAGGATTCAGGCTTGGGCCCACCGATGTAGAAGGCTCATCTCCTACCCAACTACTCCCACGCGTCTGTGCTCCATTCACTTAGTCTATCACTCCTCCTCCCCTTTGTGTGTTCTCTCAATGTATCTGGCCCTCTTCTCGTAAGCCCTCATCTGTGGCAAACAAAAGGCCGTGTGCAAACAAGGCTGTTTCGTACCTTTAGCGACGTGTTACACTACATTACGAGGCGATTTCCCAGAGTCCGCCGTTCGCTATTCACAAACTTTCCCTTCGTGGATCCTTTCTCTGCCAAAGGGGAGACAAAGAGAAAGGTTTTGCGCATGCGTCGTTTGGTGTGTGTGCGTGTTGTGGTTGCGAGAAACGATGAGAAGCTGTAATGAGAAAGAAAGAGAGAAGCAAATGAGCTGGATATAAGGAGGGAGAGAGAGAGAGAATAATTTACAAAGTAAATGGTGTGGAGAACAGAGAGAGAATAACTTCCAACAAACAGTCCATGTTGTTACGGGTGCAGTGACACGTCTTGCATGTGAAAATTATATTAATTATTTCATATGTTCTTTTATTATCCCATTTCACTCTTCCACCCTTGCTTATTCCCCCCTTTTCCCAGCCCTCCCCTCACCCAAAAATAAGATTAAAACACAAATAAAAAGATTCCTATATGCTCTCTCCTCTATTTTTGCTTGAAGCCCTACCTCCCAGTCGATACCCATACGACTTCAGCACGTACAACAGCTATATTAGACAAAGAGATTCTGAAAATATTGTTATTGGGTCACGGGCAGAGAGAGAGAGAGAGGTTGGGGACGGGGTTGACTTCGTTGCTCTGAATAGAATAGTGAGACAGAATGGATAAAAAAGATGGGATGAAAGAAAAAAAAATATTGAAAGGGAGGTGGGATAGACAAGAAGAAAAGAGGGAGATAGGGTAGGATAGGAGAGGTAAAAGCCGGAAGGAAAGATACCGAGTTTTAGGGTCCTTATCGCATAAGGATAAGCTGCAATTCCTTTGGCGGCTGTGATAAAAGATATTCCTTTGACTCGATTTCCGTTTTATATCGCTTTCATAGTTTTATGGAGCCTTTCCTTAACAAAAATAGAGAAAGTCAGTTTTTCTCTTAGAATATGGAAAATCTTTTTTGGTAGATTGCGAGATCCGTTTCATCAATCAAGGCGTGGCTGTAAGTCTTGTCAGGGAACACTCGTGTCTTTTCTGTCCATCAAGTGTCTCTTAGAGTTGATCTCTCTCTCTCTCTCTCTCTCTCTCTCTCTCTCTCTCTCTCTCATTTCCTTTATTTTATTTTTGCAAGAGATGTGGGTAGATGGAAAGACTGGTATAACTTATAGTCGTGCATATTGTGGTATACACACATGTATTCAGAAACACATATACTCAAGTGTGTGTATTTATGTAATGTGTAGTATGTGTAATAAATTTTATTTGCAAATCTTTATGTACACGTATATTCAGATATGAGTATTTTTGTATATATACACGAATATATGTTTCCCACAATTCTCTGCCAGATTATGGGTTCAAAGAAAATGAAAGACTTGAGTCTCTTCGGAATTTATTTATTAAACTGCCGCATCAGAGATAAATCTCTGTGCAGCAAACTGCTAAAACATTAACCTCAATATATAACAACAAAGAAGATTCATCCGCAGCTCGTCAAAAGCTTCTAGACATTCACCTCTGCCATTTAAGCAATCTGTCGTTTCCTGGATATGAAGGACTGTTCGTTCTAAAATCTCTGCCACTCCATCTGTATAGAACTTTATAGGTATCCCTCACCTTTTTCTTCACAACACCTCAGAATTATTGGCTAATCC
Source organism: Macrobrachium rosenbergii (assembly GCF_040412425.1). Taxonomy (NCBI): domain Eukaryota; kingdom Metazoa; phylum Arthropoda; class Malacostraca; order Decapoda; family Palaemonidae; genus Macrobrachium; species Macrobrachium rosenbergii. The sequence continues at coordinate 26,370,108 of NC_089757.1, forward strand.
CCAACTGTCATTCTCCGCTCACTCGAATTAATCTGCATTTCTCACATTTTCGATCTTTCACGCTCTACATCATATACTAGCATACAACTCGTCACTACAAGCATCCACCTGGAATTTATTTCTGGTGATAGAAATTCATTTCTCGCTATAATGTGGTTCGGATTCCACAATAAGCTGTAGGTCCCGTTGCTAAGTAACCAATTGGTTCTTAGCCACGTAAAATAAGTCTAATCCTTCGGGCCAGCCCTGGGAGAGGTATTAATCAGCTCAGTGGTCTGGTAAAACTAAGGTATACTTTTCTTCTTTTATACACATTGGGCACCCGCACTTCGTTTCTATAAAGGGGAGTTGGATCAGCAATTCCTTCTTTCATATCAATTTACTTACTTGGGCTCTCCTCCTCTTTTCCAAATCTCTTTTCTTTTTTTTATCCTGTTACCTTCGTTACTTCGCCTGTGCTGTACCCACCTCTCTCCTCATCTTACCATCATTCGTTACAGTTATTCCCAAACACTTCCATGAAATGTCACTCAATTGCTATTTCATTTTAGTATCAGTATTAACGTTCATTGTTTCATATTACCCTCAGAACCTGAATATTGATTACATATATTTTCAAATTTCTCGTCTTACAGACACTTTCAAACTATTAATAGT
>NC_089757.1:26375764-26383264 GCF_040412425.1 Macrobrachium rosenbergii
GATTCATCACTTTCTGCGTGAATCTTGATCCTAATGAACGCCAGAATTTCTCATTTTATTCCACTTGTTACCACCTTACCAAATATAACTCCTATCCGCCAGGTTCATAGATGTGGCAGTTCGTATGAATCTTGCATGCATTAATAACTGCTTCCGCCAGAGAACTTGTACGGAGGTCACATTTTTCTGTCAGCTGGGGAGATTCCATGCGGATTGGTGGACATGTACTATGTAGTTCTTTATTTAGTTGCTGTGTCTGGGTTTTTCTAAATGTATGTATGTATATACATATATATGTGTGTATATATATATATGTTTATGTATATATATATTTATATAAATATGTATATATATACATTATATATGTGTGTGTATAATAACAGTTTCCGAATACTAAATTCATAAAAATTTATGTAAATGAAATCCCTGTTTTCGTTATTGTCTTCCGGCTTTCACTAGCGGCGCATTAATCAGTCAATTCAATGTCGAATGTCATCGTAAAGGCTTTATTGCAATATAGGCCAGGCACGCACTGTATATGAATCTGTGAAAGGTCAGCTTTTCTCTTCGGCTTAAAGGCTTCAAAGCATAAAAGCTGGGCCGTGAGGAATCTCATACTCACTGGACTGTAAATAACGGTCATGTTCGAGGGTTATTGCTTGTATTGCTGTAGGTATCAACAGTAGAGAAACGGGCAGATAGCAGACCGAGATTGGGGGAGGGAGGGGGGTGAGACAAGGAGACACGTTGAGCGTCAAATAAAATTAACATTTTTATCTGTTATTTATTGGAAAATTTTATCAAACTGGATTTTTTCAGTTTCTTAATCTATTTTCATCATTTGTATCACTTTAACACCGAGACTTCACAATCTGTGTTAAGAATAAATTTCAGTTTTGAACAAGTTTTGTTCTATGTGAACAGCTGTGAATGACAAATTATTATTTTTTTTTTTTTTTTATAAATGTGTGATATGTTTAAGGTGAGCCTTTAAGGTGTGGTTTTCTGCAGAATTTCAGTTGAACCCGGTGCTGTTTGGAAGGATTTTGAGTAGGTTTGCAGCAGGACTGAAAAGATTTGAAAATATGAAGGTTTTCAAGATGAATTCAAAGACATTTGTTAAAGCACAGTTATGACGCGGACCAAGATATATTAGGAAAACAAAAAACTTTTATTGACAAGCAAAATGGCCTTGAAAAATAAATACGGAAAATGTGTGGGTGTGATTATTTTTTAAGTTAGAATATATCACACTTCGGCCAACAGTGTCAGCCTTTGTATTTTTTCATTGTAATTAACAATTATCGTCTTCATTAAATAGCGTTGTGGTAATTTTTCAGATGGAATAATTTAAGCTTTGTGTTTGATGTGGAATGTAGAATACATAATGTGTGGGAGTTGGCTGGGTGTATATGTAGCCATTTTTATTTCATCATTAAAAAAATATTCTATGTTTTCATTTCTTATCCACTAATAATGTATTGCTAAATGATGTATATATACATATATAAGTATGTATGTATGTATGTGTGCGCGCATGAGCAGTATTTGCCTAATTTTTGGTTGTAATTTTTTGTAGCAATCTTAGAATAGGTTGAAGGCTTGCATGATATTGTTATGTCATTCCACTTCGCAGTTGTGTATTTGTGTGTTAGTGTTTAAAATGAATTCGAGCCACAGTAAGAGGATGCTGACTCATCGACTGCTTGCATAATTTGAATGTTTTGCCATTGCCACCCATAAATAAAGAGAAATTCATCTATTCAAGTACAACTTTTTGATTGAGGTTGATAAATGAAATCGAAGAACTGTTCGCAAAGATGAGGTGCTAAACTCATACTTATAGTCCTTGGGGGTGTTGCAGTGAATTTATTCTCTCTCTCTCTCTCTCTCTCTCTCTCTCTCTCTCTCTCTCTCTCTCTCTCTCTCTCTCTCTCTCTCTCTCAGGGAAGAGTATCCTCATAATGTTGCTCTTCAGTATTTCAATGCGCGAAATAAACAAGAACAGACGGCAGATAGACAAATTGGTAGAGAGAGAGCGATAGAGAAAGAACAACGCATCACTTTAATTCTAATTTTACAAGCAGAGCCAAGCCTATTTCCACGGTCCTGAATCGCTCTTCTTTAGGCCAGAGGTCAGTTCCTGGCCTGAGGCGATCGCTCCCCCGTTACCTATTTATAATGAAGCCCCTTTTAAAGACGACCTAGGACTCTCCTCTACATCTCCTCGGAACGAAATTCTTGCTCCTAATTATTCTGGGGAAGACGGTCCCATTAACATGCGTCACACTTGTTCTTAATTAATCACTCCCCGGTATCTCCGTTCAGTTGTCTTTGTAGGTAATGATCGGTCCTTCATATTATTATTATCATTGCATTATTCATAATGTGTCTATATTCATATGGAGCAGGCCAAACATGCCATTGACTTGCTAAGCAGGCTTCCACAGATTGGAATATTCTAATGAGAATTAATGATATGATGGCTGTTTATCTTCTCACCTCATTTTCATTTTAAATTTTGGCATATTTATCATTTGATTGCCCTAATACATTTTTTCACGTCTTCTAATCGATCGACTTTGGGACGCTTTATCCATATCCAATACATGCCGGAATTTCTCATATTTGCCCTACAACAGGGTAGGCTGTTCGTCTTTTATTTCCTACGGTTCTTGGGCATGTTGACGGTGTTTACCAGCCTACTTTTTGTTTGTTCTGAAGTAAATTGAAAATCTTAAGTGCATAAACTTGTTTTTTTTCGTGAATATTTAACTTCTGAATGTTTACCACTTTGGTATGTAATGTTGCTACAATATTCATAACGGTAGGGATAACCAGAAAATTATAAAGAGAAATGTTTGGAAATAACTGCTGGCATCTCAGTAATAAGGATGGTACCCGTAACCTTAGAATCTCGGAAATATCTTTTAGTTTAACTTTTATTGAACGAGGTGCGAGTTCGCCGTCTTATCTGATGTTTTGAGAGAGAGAGAGAGAGAGAGAGAGAGAGAAGGCAATATTGGACAGTAAGTATATTCAAATGCATGCACATATCATCACGCTGGCCATATGTGTGTTTCGCAAAGTTTCCCCGAGATTGTCTGATGTAGGAACGAAGGAGAGGGCGACAGAATAAGAGATATGTGCCTCCTTTCACTCGTTTTACAGGAGTTGCTCAAGTTTCTTTGTGCAGTTTAAAGTTAGTTATGGGGCATTTCATCAATTTTAGAGCGTAATGAGTTTAACCTATGTATACCATGTGTGTATATGTATATGTACATATATATTATATATATATATATATATATATATATATATATATATATATATATATATATATATATGTGTGTGTGTGTGTGTGTGTGTGTAAATTGATGGTTTCCTTATAATTCGGTTACTTAAAATTTAGATATCAAACAACAATATCCAAATGTCACTGTAATTTTTAATTTCTAAATCAGTAATCAGACTGATTTAAAATAAGATTTCGCTTCATAGACTTTAATAATGCATTTGGTTTTATATAAAGCACCCTTTCATGTTCAGCAAATACTAATCACCTTTCTCTCTGCTTAAGACCACCAGCCCCGCAATCTATAATTTCCTCTCTCAACCAGTCTGTCGTACATACATGCTAACTGTTTATACAAACTCAGGATCATCATGTCGTCAACACTAAATTTTCCCATACCATTCATAACATTTCTTACTCTCAACCATTCATAAACTACACACGGTTCGTTGAAATTCCGCTTCTTCTGCTTCTTGCTTTTTCCTTTCGCTGGCATTGGCCTCTCGCATTTAATTTCCATGAAGAAATCTTGGCTCAGCAAACCCTCGATATTTTTTTGCAAATATGGTGTCCTCTGGCGATTTCGTTTTTGGCACGAGGTTAGAAAATCTCGTTGAGCTGCTGGATTCGACAGTGGTGCAGCTTATCTTATTTCCTGCGCCATTTTTAGTATATGATATTAAATACTTAATGTACAAGAGTTAAACATTTCCATTTTCTAACTTTTATATCTTTCAGTCACCACTCTGGTAGTTCATTTACTTAACTTTCTTTTACCAACTTTCTCGTCAGTCTTTGTTAATACTGGCAGGAACTGCGGTACCCGAACAGGCTTGAACATTTTCTTCTTACTTTTTTTAGACTCAGTTGTACATTGTTTCCAGTTCCTCATTGGACGGGTGGGTACTGTTCTCAGCTAGCACTCTGTTCGATTCTCCGACCGGCCAGTGAAGAATTAGAGGAATTTATTTCTGGTGATAGAAATTCATTTCTCGTTATTATGTGGTTCGGATTCCACAATAAGCTGTAGGTCCCATTGCTAGGTAACTAGTTGGTTCTTAGCCACGTAAAATAAATCTAATCCTTCGGGCCAGCCCTAGGAGAGCTGTCAATCAGCTCAGTGGTCTGGTTAAACTAAGGTATACTTAACTTTTAACTTGTACATTGTTTCGGACACATGTCCATTTTCATATCCTGTGAAAATTACATTAAACTATGGAAATGGAAAATAATTGAAAAAGACCATTTTTGGAATCGATTGATAACGATAATTCCCTGGTTGTACCATAAGATGGAAATGATTGAAAATCCATGTTCTATAGACTTGGCTTAAAATTTTGAAGTGAGCGTAATCTGTGATATAAACTGAAAAGTTGAGCATATGAGTTTTCCTCAAATGATTTTATTTTTGATAAAGTAACATTTTTGAAGACATTCTCAAAAACAGTAGTTACGGAAAAGTAACGAACTTTCTTAATAATATAAACAATAAATCGTGCGATATATTTTAGATTTTCATATATGTAAAATAAAACCGATAATTTTAATAGAAACAAAAATAAAACCGCTGACAGAAACCTACTGAAAAGACGTAGGGATTTAAATGGTAAGGGTAGTTCGACGAAACTTTTCCGCCAGAGCTTTTGAACACGCAGGCGTAAGTTCAAGGATTTTTTTTTTTTAACTTCAAGGTAATCCACCTTAGTTCTCCATAAGAGAACTTTGTAGCGGCGTTTGCAATATTAATTTTAATCCTTCTGATTGTAGTATTGTATGTAAAACTAGGTTTAAAACTGAGCTAAGAATATATATATATATATATATATATATATATATATATATATATATATATATATATATATATATATATATATGTGTGTGTGTGTGTGTGTGTGTGTGTGTGTGTGTGTGTGTGTGTATGTATTTACGTATGTATGTATATGTGTGTGTAGATATATAATAATTTTCATTTTTTACTCCAGTTTCATTTTACGCTCTGTTATATCTCATTACTTCCATCGCCGTTTTTCTGGAATATATATATATATATATATATATATATATATATATATATATATATATATATATATATATATATATATATATATATGTGTGTGTGTGCGTGTGTATGTGTACATATCTACGTATAGATATACATACTCTATTTCATTTACGCTCTTATTATATCCAATTACTTTCATCGTCCATCCCCGGACGTGTTTGGGAAAAAGACATTAGATCATTAGAAATATTCCCCAACTTCTCCCATTAGCATTCAGGGTGTGAGAGCCCATTCTGTCTTAACGTAGGCGGACAAAGAATGATTGAATTTATGCAAATATGATTATGTCTAGAACAACTGTGGCGTCGGCATCAGGGCCGTTTCTAAAGCTCATTTTCTTTTACCTTCATTTTCTTAATTTTTATTTTTGTCTTTTTTTTTTACCGGTTTCGGACTCTTCCCGTTAGTTCTCATTGCTGAGACTTATTTTCTTACAGTTCTTTGCTTATGTGTTTTTTTTTATCATTAATTCAATTTCTTGTACTTTGACGTCTAATTTTATTTCTTTTTTTTACAATTCCTGTATATCAACATCCTTTTCAAGACTTTTACAAGGTAAATCTTAGCTTTTAAGACTATATATGTATATGTGTGTATGTGTATGTATATGTATATATAATATATATATATATATATATATATATATATATATATATATATATATATATATATATATATATATATATATATGAATACAATGCTAGCCTTTAAGAAACATTTAACTGTTTCATCATGGTTAAGATTTACTTTCCGTCATCCCTTATCCCTTCCTTCTCATATTCTCTTCGAGTCTGGGCTAGTTAAAAGCGTTCCACAATATTATATATATATATATATATATATATATATATATATATATATATATATATATATGTATATATATATATATATATATATATATATATATATATGTATATATATATATATATATATATATATATATATATATATATATATATATATATATATATATATATATATATATATATATATATATATACTGTACATACATGTGTTGTTGAAATCATTAAATATATTTAACTGAATTTGAAGTGTAGCCTGTAAATTTATTCATGTATATAACCAAACACAAACGACAAAACAGGAAAGAAATATTAAATCGGGGTGTCATTTGGAATATCTGCTTCGTTTTCAGATGGTGGTGATGAACGAATTCACAATAAATGAAGGACTTCCTTCATAATAAATGAAGGGCTTCCCTGGCTTTTTGTGCAACAGAATCCTTGACAAGCTTTCTAAAAGCTAATTCGTGTAACTTTCGATGTTCATTTATTTGTAATTTATACTTTATAGTTTCTTCAAGTTGTCACACTGTGTGGTTTAAGTAGTTCATGTTTTAAGCGTCTAATTTTTTTTATCATTGGTTGCAAGTTAAAGTATTAAAAACTGTTAAATTATCCTGTATTCTCGAGCATAATTTCAGTGCAAAAGTTTTACTTTTTCTACTGTCATAAGCAGAATCGACTTTTTGGGAAAGTTTTTCTGTCAGCCAGAGATTGTAAAATTACAGACCCTTGAAGATAAAGATGAAGCAATCATCAAAGTAATGGGGACAAAAGAGGGTAATCTCTCTCTCTCTCTCTCTCTCTCTCTCTCTCTCTCTCTCTCTCTCTCTCTCTCTGCTTCTCCAGTTGTTATGAAACGAGGCGTCGAGTGCTTTTGTAAGTTGTGTTGTGGAAAGGGGCCGGCAAAGAACAAATGTCCTCCATCATTTTCCTCCTCTCGTTATTGTTCCCTTGGCTGATTTATGAAAGTATTTTTCATTTCTGGTGATTTTACTTCGCCCATTATTCTTCTGGGCGAGGCTGAGTTCGTTTATCAGTTGCTGTTCATCTTTGCAGGCATTGCCCCAGTTTTTTGCCGTTTTGACGAAGTTTAAATGTGATTTATTAAGGTAACTTTGTTGTCTCCCCCACTTACTTGTGAAATGAAAGATTTTTTCTTTTTAGTGATTAACTCAATACTGATATTTGATTAAAATATTGTTTCTCTTCATAGTGACTAGGAAAGGTAAAACTTCTTCATTTTCTCTCGGTATTTATTGGATGAACTTCTCATGATACACCTACTATCATGATCATGAATAAGATTTTATGGTACCGAATAAAGAAGATAGCACTCG
>NC_089757.1:26385764-26445764 GCF_040412425.1 Macrobrachium rosenbergii
GACATGCTTTATGAAATTTTTCTAAGATGAGTTTTCATCTATCTTATAAGGAAGGTCTTTGCTGATGGAAAAAGCATAACTTTTGGAAGCAAAGGAAGCATTTCATTGTAATATTTGTTATCTTCGTGATCAATGAATTTTACAAAGATTCATTGTTTTTCAGTTTAGTTTATTGTTGATTTTCATTAATTATGTACACTTAGTTTTGCACTTATCGTATTCTTCCCTGGTTAATTCAATTTTTTTATACTTAATGGGTGTGTGAAAGCTGTTCGGGAAATGTGCCTGTAGTTTTCCCCAAAAGATTGTATACATTACATATGGAATTATGATATAAATTATTAATCCTTCATTGTATAGTTCTAACTGACTGAATCATATAAAAACACCAGTTTATGCTGGTACTGATGAATAACCTGCGCTTATAAATAACCCACTTTTTCATGGCTATTTAACTTATAAGAGAAAGAAGGGCTGTTTTCTAAAAAAAAAAAAAATTATATCGAGAAATTGCTCAAGACCTACGCTGAATGTTTCTGTTACTGTTGATAACGCGTGTCGATTATTTGCCTCCAGCCATAGCTAATTTCATAGCGAATTCACGTCGTCTCTGTTTTAATATGCCTTAACGAGAGGAAGAAAAATAGTGTCAGCGACAGAGTTTTTCTCTCTCTCTCTCTCTCTCTCTCTCTCTCTCTCTCTCTCTCTCTCTCTCTCTCTCTCTCTCTCTTATAGGTATGCGTAGCGGTATACTTTGTAGGCTTGCATTTGTAGATACTTGGGTCCAACTATATTCGAAAAATGTAAGAATAAACGTTTTGTATGTGTATTTCTGTTATTGACCCCTCACCTACGACAGATAATTGGTCTGACGTAATTCACCAGTCCCTGTGTTTTTGTCTGTTTGTTTACAGTATGTAAAAGGTTATTGATGGATTTCAATGAACAATAATTGCATGGGTGTCCAAGGGTCTAAAAAAGGGTTAACTTGAGTCTCGGACGTCTCCAGGTTTTCTTAATCTTTAGTGGAGATATATGCACTCGGAATACAATTCTCATTGTATTTTATAATTAATTACATTTTATCCATTTACTGATTCATTTGTTAATTTACTTTTCTTCTCTAATAACTGATCTCTTCTTTCTGTATTTCCCTTAACACCTCCTTACTTCTTTCTAATGAGCACCATATTCTGTGGAAGCTTGAATTTCAAGTCAATGGCCTCTGTGGGCTTGTTCCATATGAATAGAGTTCATTTTCTGAATAATAATAATAATAATAATAATAATAATAATAATAATAATAATAATAATAATAATAATAATAATGCTAAGAGATTCACAATTTCGCGAAAAACTGTGTAATAAAAATCACAATTATATAGTAAATATATTACTATGTAAAATAAATAAAGACTTTCGAACACTTGAACAGTGTTTCTCATCAGTGCTAACGCTAAAAATTTTAACGTTAGCACTGATAAGGAACACCGTTCAAGTGTTCGAAAGTCTTTGTGTATTTTACATAGTAATATATTTACTATATAATTGTGGATTTTATTACACTAATAATATTAATAATAATAACAATAATAATAATAATAATAATAATAATAATAATAATAATAATAGATACTGTAGTTACTCACTAATAATACTCATGGGGAGACAACTCTTAAGAAAATCCCAGTGCCAAACATAAATGAAGCAATATTCGAAGGGAGGCAGAACACACGAAAATAACGCTCACTGGGTGACGTAACTTGCCGTGAATCTCAGTCTCCATTGCAGGGATATTGGCGCCTTCGTATATGCTTTAGTGCAGCAATCAATTTGTCTCCAGATGGTGAATGACCGAGAGCCACATACCTCCAAGTTCAGTAACTCTCGCATTGTCAGGGCCAGCGGTCAAGAACACCGCGTTACGTAGTGTATGATTTGCGGTGTCTGTACTGTATGCACTTGGGGGTGCAGGCGTCCTAGGTCACTCAACTTATCGATGTAACCGAACGCCGAAGCTTTTCGTTGTTTGCTTGCGAATGCATATATTGGTGAGACAAGGTGGAGAACTCTCTTTCTCTCAGTCATGTGCATGCACTGTAGATATATACATACACATATATATATACATACATGCATATATAAATGTACAGTGTATGTGTATATATGTATGTATATATATATATATATATATATATATATATATATATATATATATATATATATATATATATATATATATATAACCTCTCCCATTAGGCAACATCATTTCAGGGCATATTACTTGTAACATATGTATTTATATAATATATACGTTGTGTATATATATATATATATATATATATGTATATATATATATATATATATAATATACTGTATGTATCTGTATATATATATATGTATATCGATCCACATATATTAAGCCACAAATAATCATTTAATATCGAAGTGCTATACCTTGGGAATAACTTACACCCAAGGCAATTATAATTGATAAGGGCTCCTGCACCAGCCAGGTCAAAGTCACTGTCTTTCACTGTTTGTAAACCAGGCCATGGTTCAGTTCTTGGCCGATTCAGAATTGCTTATCAGTTATAATTCCCTTTGGGTGTAAGTTCTTCCCATGGTACAGTGACAAAAATTCTGTTATACTCATGCATGTGCACAAACTTACATGCTGTGTATATTTTGTGTGTATATATATATACATGTATATATACATATATATGCATATATATGTATCTATCTATTATTATAAGAAATAGTACTGCGGCTGGAGCTAGATTGTGTTATGGTTATTGGTTTATCAGTTGTGTTTTGTTTATTAAAAAATTACTTTGCAACTTGCTAATAGACGAAAAATGTTTCTCGTAATCATTTCATGATGTATGTTTTTAAATATGTATTGATTATATATTTTTTACACCAAGACAGAAAATTTTGGTTTTATACATCCAAAAAATAGTGAAGGTTTATGATCACATCTTAGAATGTCAAAGTTTGTTGGGGTGGAACCCAGTCTCTTGCATAATGACCATTCTTTTTCCTGAGGTTCTACAATAAGAAATCCAATTCCAGTCCGAAGAAAGTCTGAGGATAACGGGAATCTTCTCACGACCCTCTGAAAGCTATAGGTACTTGCCTATTGTGGACTGGTTTAAATTTCAAGTGGTACTATTATTCCATAGGCAGTGACACTAATCATGTTGGCTAATGTTGCTCGTATAGACTTTTTAGTTTCGTTTTTTTTTTTTTTTTTTTTTTTTTTTTTTTGCTCCTTTTGTTTTCCATGGAAAGCGTCTACATCATTATCATTGACATCTCGACATATTATTATTATTATTATTTTTACAAGATTGGGTCTTGTTGAAGGGATGAAAGGGGGTTTTTATTTAGTTACTGCCTTAAGGAGCCAACAAAGAATACCAACCTGTAACAAAATGAAAGGGAAAAGGACAACTTACCTTGATATTACCGTTAGTTAAGTCGTGATTGGAAGGTCGCCATGGGAAATGATTAGCAAATTACGTTAAATTGAGTTTATTTACAGAAAAAACGACCAACGAGGTAATCTGAAAGGCTGATGATACAGCAAGTAAACTCAAATAATGGGAAAAAAATGCAAATTGGCAATGCGTCATAATTCTCTGCATATAACGAGGTAAATTCGTCTTGACTGATCAGGCTGTCTTGTGTGGAATGGAAAGGGGGAACAGATTATTGTTCCGGACTGCGGACTAGAGAATTCTTTCGTTTATGTACTTTTAAGATGATTTGAGTCACAAGGCTTGGTCGACTAAGTAGATAGTAGCGAGTACCCTGGAAGAAAGGTCCAGGAATAGCATTCTACACACAATGAAGTTTTCCTCTCACTACTAAAAAATGCACCATGGAGGAGTTGATCAGTTAGATTTGATTAGCCTGTGGTAACACTATGGAGGGAGTAATCTACTACTGATCCCTGAATTGAGTTAGCTTGAGGTTTGGACAAGTCATGGCCTGGGGGCGAATTCTGGGCTGCTTTGGCGTTAGGTTCTTAAAAAAAAGTATACCTTAATTTAACCAGACCGCTGAGCTGATTAACAGCTCTCCTAGGGCTGGCCCGAAGGATTAGACCTATTTTACGTGGCTAAGAACCAATTGGTTACCTAGCTACGGGACCTACAGCTTATTGTGGAATCCGAACCACATTATACCGAGAAAAGAATTTCTATCACCAGATATAAATTCCTCTAATTCTTCATTGGCCAGCTGGAGAATCGAACGCGGGCCCAGCAAAGTGCTAGCCGAGAACGATATCGACTTGTTCAACGAGGAACTGTGCAAAGGGTTTGGTTTAGAGAATGAAAAGTGAAAAGTCAGAAAAATTAGAAAGAGAGAACTTCACTCAGAGGAAAAGGACTGGCTCGAGGACTAATTGCTTCTGACGTACCTTTTTAGGACTGTGGATGTTCGCGCTTAACATACAAGGAAGGGTCATCCGACGCCCTTAGTCCCTCCAGAAGAAAAAAGGAGTGGAGAGCAGTGCGACCTTTCGCGTCGCCGTCTGGGTACCGAGTCCTCTGTGGTTTTCGAGGCAAGATGCGTATCTGGCGTCGTTGGCGTCCGTTGGCGTAGGTCAGTCATCCAGCAATTTAGTCATACAGCCAGCAAAAGTGTGGAGAAAAATAGGTCTTATGGTTAAGTACTTAAAGGTTAAGTTCCTAGTCTACCTCACAGCCTGGGTTCGCCTATATCACTAATGGAGGGGCATCAGCTACTGGACATGTGATAACAAGGTGGGGTCAAAGGGGTGCTATTGTCTTACCTGGGTTCAAAATAGGCCGCTCCCTTCTTTCCCGCCAGTAAATCGAGCCTACCAGTTAACTGGGAAGTGTTTTTGTTTAGAAATTCGAATTATTTCCTGGCTGGCTAAGAGGGAGGAATGAAAATACATGAAATTATTATTATTATTATTATTATTATTATTATTATTATTATTATTATTATTATTATTACTCCTATTTATCATACCTAAAGATGAATACATCATTTCATCATTCAGTTGTCATGAAATGAGTTTGGTTTATTTGTTTATTTATATCTACACGCCTTTGTTTTATTCAGACCATGTAAAAATATAAATGGTTATTGCGTCATCTTTCCATGTTCATTAGTTACATCTTTTGTGGAGAATGCAGTGTTGCAGTGATTATGATTAACGGCGGCAGAGTAGTAAAATTGTTTTCGTGATGGACGAGAATTCATAAACATTCAATGTATTGTGGCAGGGGTCAATGACGGAAGAACTGAAGGTCAGCAAAGGTTAAGAAACCGCAGCATATTGGATATGTCTTTTATATTCCTTACATTGTATGATTAGGATCATTATTTAAAAAAAAATCTCCCCCCCCCCCGCCACTGCTCCAAGACATAGTTGGTTAAATTGTTGTCGTTATTGCATCGCCGACAACTTATAACTATTTCCAAAAGAGAATTCTTCCCGCACAAAGCAGCCAAACTTCCATGGCGAAGTTTGCATTGAAAAGCTTTAAATTGCAGCTGCAATGTCAGCGGCATCCTGTCAAGCCTTGTTCCTGGGGGCCGCCGGTCAGCAGTGTGCCGAAATGTAGGTTACGTGAATATTTCATCGCTGCGTTCGAATTTTACCCCTCCTCGGTTCGCAATAAGCGATAACTCTTTGTTGTTATCACACCCTACACAAGCATTCCTGAATACTGGCAGGACGCCGTATCTGGTACTCTATTTATCAGCATCGATTCTTTATCGTGTCATTTTTTAGCCTCATTTTATAGCGTGCTTTTTGTTTTGCTTCTGCCTGGTTGTTGAACTGCTTTTATTTTTCGGTCTTTTACTTTTGAAGGTAGTTATTTTGTTCTGCTTAATTTAGCAACATTTATTTTACGGCTAATTCCAGACTCATGATTTAGGTTATTTCTGTTATTTGACTGCTTTTAAGTTTAGCCTTGTGTTTCGATTATGCTCCTATGAACGTATTGTTCATTTTCATGTCCATATTTTATTCCTAGTTTTATTTGTTTCCTCTTCTTGATGTTGATTATACTCTACCTTCATACGGTGTTACCGTTACGTCCTCTCATTCGCACTTTCACTATTTGTTATCGTTATTTTTGTATTTATTTTTGTTTTAACCTTTTCATATTGAATTGTGTTGTTTTTTTTATATTTGGACTTAATTTGATGTATATCAGTAACCGTTATTGTTTTCCCTTAATTGTTAATTATGATATTTCATTCGTGTATACTAGCCCTTTTTATCCCCTGGATATTCAACAGTATATTTCGTTGCACCGATCTAATTGGACGGGTTGGTATCATTCTCGACTAGCACTCTGCTGGGCCCGTGTTCGAGTCTCCGCTGGCCAATGAAGAATTAGAGAAATTTATATCTGGTGATAGAAATTCATTTCTCGTTATAATATGGTTCGGATTTCACAATAAGCTGTAGGTCCCGTTGCTAGGTAACCAATTGGTTGTTAGCCACGTAAAATAAGTCTAATCCTTTGGGCCAGCCCTAGGAGAGCTGTTAATCAGCTCAGTGGTCTGGTTTAACTAAGATATACTTAACTTTGCACCGATTTCTGTACCCTTTATCGAGCCGTCTTATTTAAACTTTCCATTATATCTGTCCACCTATTTTGTATTCTATAACTCTTTCCATACATTCGTCCAGTTCCCCCTAACTCAATCTGCTGATTCACATGCCCTATGTGTTTGTCCATCCAATATTTTACTCCGTACCCCTTCTCGGTCACTATAACCCCTTACTCACCCATCCCTTCGCCTCCTACTCCTCCCGTCCCTCACCCCTACAACAACTGCCTCCTCTCCCCACCCCCTCCCTGCCCATTCCCACACCACCTGTCCAACGCATCGAGTCTGTATACAATTGAATTATGCGCGCGAGCCTCACCAACAGTAAGCCCGGTAGGGGCAATGACCCTGTCTGTGGCGAACATCGCACCGTGGCATTAATTTCGGACAGTTTCTTGGCGGCGAAAGTATCGGAAGTCTACCTGTCTGAATTGATTGCTCTGTATCAATTGATACGATAACGGTAAATGTTTGCTTGTCTGCAGTTGCGTGTTTCATATACTTTTTCGTGTTTACACTGTCAAAACTCTTTCGCAAGGAGTTCCTCTTATTTCTTCCTTTCCCCTCCCGATGTGCGTAAGCCTTCGATATTATTCTAATGTGCTGTATTATTCGGTGTCTGTTGCGTGTTTTCTCCCGTCGCTTTACTCTGCTTCCCTATCGATTCGCCCCCACACTTAATGATAATCCACCTGCCGCAATCGCTCTACGTCGCTGTTGCTTTCCCTAATCTTTAGATGTATGTTCTTTGCTCATGTTGTGCTTTCAGCTACGATATTGCTAATATTGAAGTGTTGATGATTGTAATATCGTGAATTTTTATGACAGTTACAGCAGGTATAATAATAATAATAATAATAATAATAATAATAATAATAATAATAATAATAATAATGCCACTGAAGCAATTAATATGTCTGTAAAAAACCAAGCAAGGACATGCCTATTCGTGCAGCTATCCTTAAAAAAAAAAAAAAAAAAAAAAAAAAAAAAAAATTCACCGTCATCAGTGTCAGACGACCCTCTCCTCTTTGCCAGTTCTATGCACTTTATCGCTGGAACACAATATGTGTTTGTAGATCCAAAAGAGAACATTAATTTCTCAATTCTTTACACGTTTGTTTGCCTTCGTAGTTCTCGAAGTTAACCGCTGAAGTGAAATGGTAAGACCTTTTTCGTGACTGAACACTTGGCGGAGTGTGGCGCTGAATAAAGTTGCTGGAATGTATGACTCAGAGCAAGTCCTCTTTGGACATTAATGCACAGTTAGATTTTGCATGTCTTGCGATGCAATTTTTTGTCAAACGGATATGTCGGGGAATTTCAAAAGAGTGTTATTTTATTTGGTCGATGTATGTCTGCAGTTTCCGTCTATATGTTTTGTACATTTAGAAAATACAACCTCAGGTGTTGCTGGTGTGTGTGTGTGCGTATATATATAATATATATATATATATATATATATATATATATATATATATATATATATATATATATATATATATATATATATATATATATACATATATATATATATTATATATTATATATATATATGTGTGTGTATGTATGTATGTATATATATATATTATATATATGTGTGTGTATGTATGTATGTATATATATATATATATATATATATATATATATATATATATATATATATATATATTATATATATATATATATTAAACTGCATTTTATAGAAACGAAGGACATTTATAAGACCCAGAAAAATGTCATGTAGTGGTGGTACGTTCCTGAATAACTGATTTGACTGGAACTCAAATTAATTACAAAGCGAAAGTAGGCGTGATACATCACCGATGTTCATAGCATGACGAAGAAGAATGCAATTACCGATACCAACAAATATCAACAACGGAAACAACTCCAGTCAAAGAAACAACTCGGCAACAACACCGGGAAGAGCAAATGTGGGCCGCACTTGACGAAAAAGAGAGAAAAAAAAAAGCATCAAAACGACATCGCCTACGTACACGTTCTGAGCACTCACCTTTAACGAGAGAGAGAGAGAGAGAGAGAGAGAGAGAGACGGGAGGAGAGACAGACTCAACAGCGTCTGAAAGCAATTGTTGGAGAATTTGGGTTTAACTTTCGCGTGTTCTCCGTCGCCTTCTTTTCCTCGGCTCCAAAACTCTGGTTGTTCGTGCGTCCCTCAGTGTGTTCAGTATCTTTGCATAATGTTTTCCTCAAAATGTTCGTACTGGAAGGGTATCAGATGCTGCCATGGGGAATGTGGAAAACAGTGTCACCTTTTGAAGTAGAGTTAATGTGTTTTTCTTTATGTTCGACGCTTTAAGATTAAGTAAACATCCATCTGTTTTGCTGCCACACTAGAATCGGTCCCTTTTCTCTGTTTGGTATCACTGAATATATATATATATATATATATATATATATATATATATATATATATATATATATATATATGTGTGTGTGTGTGTGTTATATATATATACTGTATGTATGTATGTATATATTGTTATGAACGAGGTTTTCGGCCCTTAAGAAAAACACAGGATCTTTATAGATGGAAAAACTATTGGGCTGCTCTGGCTAATCGGTAGCTCGCACACACAAAGAAGGAGGAATAACAAAAATACAGGGAAATGGTTATAAAAATAGATTTATTAATATTAAACTTAATAATCTTAAATAAAAAAAAAAAAAACCATAACAAAATGAGCCAGGTCGGGCCACGAAACACAAAAATAAAGCAGTATTACTTTATATCCAAAAAGAAGTACCAGCAGCAGTCGATACGAAAAAAAACCATCTCCAGCGAAGTCCACCAACTAACGACGACAGGCCCGTATTATCACGACGTCCTGCTGCCGTCTCGCCAAATACAAAGGACACGGGGCCACTGCGAGCCAAAACCGCCGACGGGGTCTCCACCTGCGGCCAACAAACAACCATCTTCGTTGGTGCGCTGCTCCAGCCTGGGCCCAAACACCGGCTGCCCAAGAAACGTCCTCAAAGTCAGAACTGCTGCTGGTACTCAAAGTTCTCATCCCCAAGAGAACAACCCGTTCGCTACTGCTGCGAACCTGACTAAAAGTTGGCGCCACGCCACCACAGACGTCAACAATCCTGTGAAAATAAGAGGGGAGAGGATTAGCTAAATAAATAAACAGGTAACTACCGTACCGCCCATAGAACCACCAAAGATCCTAACACCTTCCCCCCCGACAGAAAAAAAAAAATTAAAATTTTTTTTTTTTCCAAAATAACCAACCTCCTCCTCCAATGTGGTGAAAACTCCGACAACCAGAGCAGAGCCAATCCTGTCACACGGTCGCCAAGGTGCGCTGCTCCAGCCTGGGCCCAAACACCGGCTGCCCAAGAAACGTCTTCAAAGTCGAACTGCTGCTGTTACTCAAAGTTCTCATCCTAAGAGAACAACCCGTTCCCTACTGCTGCCCGAACCTGACTAAAAGTTGGCGCCACGCCACCACAGACGTCAACAATCCTGTGAAAATAAGAGGGGGGGGAGAGGATTAGCCAAATAAATAAACAGGTAACTACAATACCGCCCATAGAACCACCAAAGATCCTAACATATATATATATATATATATATATATATATATATATATATATATATATATATATATATATATATATTATATATATTTCTGACTCACATCAGGATCAGGCAGGTCTTTCAATTGAAGACAAGGCGCTACCCACTAGGCCATACAAGTCTTGGGTTCGATCCTGATGTAAGTCAGAAATTTATTTCTGTTCCACACGTGAATGATATATATATATATATATATATATATATATATATATATATATATATATATATATATATATATATATATATATATATATATATATATATCATGTATATCATATGTATACAATGTATAGGTATACCTTTTTCCATTTTTTCAACTTCAATTTGTTTCTGTAGACAGGGGGTCGCTAAAGCGGTCACTGTTGCAGTTATACTTACACTAACTTGTGGATGAACCCCATATGGAGAAAACATACACATCATCAGCCTCTTTATACGCTTACGCAGATGGCGCATCAACAGTATGTTGAACCCCTTACACTCCTTTTCAGTACCCTTTTCATGCCATTCATCCAGTTTCACTTAATCTGACCTTTTTGAGGCATTTCCGGATCTTCCCGGGTCTCATCCTTTCAGTTCTTGTTATGTTGCATATATTATACAAATGATTCAGCATATTTCTTTTATTCTCATTCGACATTCACACTTTAATTCCGTGATGGAGAGTTTGCTTGAAAATGCTGTCATATAGTATAACGTTGGTTTCCTAAGCAGTCCAGATTTCACAAGCTACACAATAAGCCGTAGGTCCCGTTGCTAGGTAACCAAGTGGTTCTTAGCTACGTAAAATAAGTCTAATCCTTCGGGCTAGCCATAGGAGAGCTGTTAATCAGCTCAGTGGTATGGTAAACTAAGGTATACTTTTTTTAAGCTGCTTTCATCACTTAACTATTAACCAACAACTTTCATTTCTACTGTTCTGATTAATATTTTCCTGGTTTTTAACATTGCTCTTGCTCACATTTACTCTCAACTTTCCATTCCTGCCAACACTTTCAGACCTTCGCTAGTTTCTGTCATTTGTCACTATCTCCAGTCATTACAGTATCATAATCAAACATTAACCATTCCGCTCACCATGTACGATTCATTTTCAAATTTATAACTCTTCGGTTACATTTACTTTTCGCCCTCTGGCTGGCATCACTCGATTCATAAAGATATTAAACAGGTTCGGAATCATAACACACCATTATTTCAGATCCACTTTTACACTTTTCACTCCCGTCTACACATACACACTTTGTGCCCCGAAGACGCGTTAAAAATACACGAAAGTACTGGATACTGTCGTTTCATTTTGAACTCTCCCAGTGGCTTCAGCTAATATATATATATATATACAGTATGTATGTATATATATATATATATATATATATATATATATATATATATATATATATATATACTATGTATGTGTGTGTACAGTATATGTATGTAAACATATGTATGTGAATGTATGTATGTGTGTATACATACCCCACTAATTGCGGCCCTAATACTTGTTTTCGAAATTCAACTGCAAATGTCTCGTTTAATTCAACGCGGACCATGAAGCGTTCAAAATTGGTGTGGAAAAAGAAGAGTCCGTTCATAAAACCCCTTTTTATGAGGAAATCCGGTTGCGTTCGAACGTGGCGATTGGCAAATTCCTTTTTATCGGATTTTTATCGACATGTGTCAGCTAGGTAATATGGGCTCCGGTATTAATCTCTCAAGTGAACCTTTCCTTGTAACCTATAATATCGGGATCGTTTGTTCGTGGAATTTGTACTTGTGTATGTGTATCCTCTTGAAAATTATTATTGAATGAAAATGATGTAACGTAGTTTGTACACTGTACACAATATACAAGGCGGTACGTTTAGTGCAAGAATATCTACAAACTCCTATAAATATACTTATAATAAATCACTAAATATGTGTATGTATGTACGTGCTTTTTATGCTTTCATATGCATAAACATATATAATATATATATATATATATATATATATATATATATATATATATATATATATATATATATATATATACAGATCGATAGATGCATATATGTGTGTGTGCATGTGTATGTTGACATATGCTGTATGCATATATATATATATATATATATATATATATATATATATATATATATATATATATACATACATACATATACTGCCCTAAAATGGAAAACTGGAGTATCTGCAAAATTTCAGAAATTGAGATATGCCACCTATAGGGCTCCTGAAACACTAATATACAAGTTACTGCAGTTTCAGAGTGATTCTTCAATGCTTTCCACGAGCATTTAGGGGTCCCATTTGCAGTTTCTGCAAAATCAGTAGTAAGGCAAGGAAAACTGCAGTATCTAAAATTTTCCTCAGTTATATTTTGCAGATGCTGCAGTCTTCCATTTTAGGGCAGTATATATATATATATATATATATATATATATATATATATATATATATATATATATATATATATATATACTACTCTACATATATAGTGGAATTGTACACAAAGTTATTGTGAACATGTGTAAGTTCTGCAGAATATCCATTCGTTCTTGCTGTTATATAATCATTCTCCTACAGCATTATCCAAAACAATTCACTTTAGCCTTTCAGCAAATCTCCCAAAATGGGATGAAAATGGGACGAATAGTTTTAATGAAATCCAACAAAGTTCTAATAGTCACCATCCGACTACGAGTTCTTGGCGACCTCCCATCTGACAAATTGTCTGTTTTCCCTCTCGTTATAGTCTGACATGGAAGTCTGTTGTTTATAACCTTGTGTGTAAATCTGTTTTGTCGGCTTACTTGTAAAGGGGGACGCGTTGGAAATAAAATTGAAATGATGTTCTTAAATTATGTTTATAATTATGTGCGTGGCGGTGTTTTTATATGATTGAGTTAACCTTCATTTGTATCGTGTTGATTTTATATCCGCTTATATATATACACTATATATATGTATATATTCTTCTTGGTAGAGAACTGTGATAAGGGAGACGAGAATGAATATAGATTTGTGGAAGATAAAGCACAAGAAGACACAAGTGACGAAATTTCACAGACCCTCAGCTCCACTCAACGATGGGGGCAATGATTATATATATATATATATATATATATATATATATATATATATATATATATATATATATATATATATATACATACACATATATAGTGTATATATAAATGTATTTATATATGTATTTAATTATATGTATGTTTGTTTTCAGATGACTAAGATGAACAGAAGCATTATGATGCCCACTCTAGTTGTAGTGAATAAAAGAATAGTACGTATATACTTTTAGAATATTTTTCGGTAATGTCGCTCTAACCGGAAGCTCATGGTAATATATCTCTTGATAATGTCTCCAAGTGTCAAGCTCACTAACATCCGCCTGAATATAGAAATAGTAATGCCTGCTGCAATATTGACGTGACGCTTGATGCTTGACATGCTACCGAGAAAGCGATGTTGAATCAGTGGCATGCAACTCTTAACGGCAGTGCAACGAAATACATATATATATATATATGTGTGTGTGTGTGTATGTATACATATATATATGTATGCTTACATATATATATATATATATATATATATATATATATATATATATACATAGACAGAGAGAGAGAGAGAGATAGATATACAGTTATGTGTTCTGTGCAACATTTCAGGCGGCAACTCTCTCTCTCTCTCTCTCTCTGCTTTGTTCTCTCTCTCTCTCTCTCTCTCTCTCTCTCTCTCTGTGCTTTGTTCGTTCCCTTTTCGTTTGGCAAAGTCTTCTGGTGTCCTCCATTGTTGTGTTCCTCGAATCTTTGTTATTTCAGTGCGTGGAGGAGACTGGATGTTCATCCCATTCAACGTCCATCCTATTGTTTTACCTTTTGTTTGGTATTTTAAATCCGTTAGACTGGAGTGTGAGTATGGAGAAGAGTTCCTTGTGATCTTGATTTTTCTTGTGTATTATACGTATACATATATATATATGTATATATATATACATATATGTTATATATGTGTGTATATATATATATATATATATATATATATATATATATATAATCTTAAACGTGTTTGTATTGTCAGAATATCATTGTAGACTAGTCTTTGGTATTATACTTATCTCTTTATTTCCCTTTTCATATTGGTTTACTATTTCCATATTTATCTGCGGTTTGTTTTGCGCTTTTTCTTATCTATTTATTTATTTATTTACTTATTTATTTATTTATTTTGTTTTTTTGGGTGCGCGCTCTTTGTGGAAAGACACAAGTAAGACGCCGATACCGAAAATTAGAAGCCAATTAAGGCAACTTGTTTCCGCCCGATATTTCTTTTTCAGTCTTTCGATAAGAACTTCCAATGTTTTCTTACATTTTCTTTGAAGTTTGAGATTATTTTTTCACCCTTTTCATATTTACATTCTGGGAAAAAAGAAACTAGACCTTATAAAATGCACAGGAAATGAAACTCGGGAAACCAGAGCAAAGTATGAGTTCCATTTTCGGCAAACATTGGCCTGGAAACCTAATGGCCCACCGGTATTTGTTTGTTTTTGTTTTTGCTGGGAAAGCCACTCAAGGAAATGACGTTTCTTGTCATTTCTCCCTCAGTTGTTTATATTACTAGTTTACGGTCCTGACCTCCTTTTGAACGGCTGCATTTCTCAGAAAGCCAATTTTCTTCTCCTTTTGGCGTCGTCCTTGTCTAATATTCTCGTTCACCTTTTAATCTGGTAACTACAGTCTGTTATTAAGGTTTTACAGACATTCTTCTGTTTTATACCTGTTACATGATGGTGTAAGAAATATATTTGCGTATATATTTTTTGTATTTAATGAAGAATTCATTTATTTCTTCTTATATGCTTATTCTCCTTAGAGAATAAGCATATAGCATTCTCATGTAATAGAGAATAAGAACATAGCATTCTCATGTAGTAGAGAATAAGAATACAGCATTCTCATGTAGTAGAGAATAGAGAATAAGCATAAGCATTCTCATGTAATAGTATGTTATGATACTTCCCTTCCCTTCTTCTCTGGTCCTTGCGGTGACTCACTAAAAGCTACTTAGCACTAGGTAACCACTTCCCTTACTAGGTCACCAGAAGTACATTAGGTTTTAATGGAACGCCGCCGTATCCTTCCGTCATTTCCCCGGTTTTGATGCCCACTACACCAAGACCACACACCAACATACACACACACACACACACACACACACACACATATATATATATATATATATATATATATATATATATATATATATATATATATATATATTATATATATATATACATATATATATACATTATGGTGTATGTGTGTGTTGTAAAAAGAATGAGAGGGAGAAGACCACAAAAATTTAAAACAAGGAAGGTGTAACGATTTGGGCAAGAAATGGGGAAGACTTGGAACTTCCATAGAGGCCAAAGTAAGAATATGTGAAAGAAATACTGAGGCATCTCCCTTTATGAAAGGGAATTGTGGATGATGAGCGGAAATGAAAGAAACAGATATAAGATATTGAACTGAATTTATGTGAATACTATATGATTACGTAAGAAGCCCTGAAGGGTGTAAAGGTTAAGATAAGTATAGTGGGAACAAGGATGGTGTAAGTGAAAGGATGGATCAGAGTGCATTTAGATGGTTAAGCCTCGTGTATAAAATATAGGATGATTGCTTAGTCAAAAGAGTTTATAATTTGGAAGGGAGTAGGAGTGGAAGGACTAGAATGCACTTTAATATGCAGTAAGCGTCAGAGTGTTTGTAAGAGATTGGTGAGTGGGACAGTATGTGTTGTGAATTCGACATTCTGCTAATGGCCAAGTGTGGTGGTGTACGCAGTGGCTAATGTTGTAGAAGACTCCTTTGCCAAGGATTCATCCACTGCTTACAGCAGTTGAAAGAGGCGATGGCTGTTGTTTTTTTTTTTTTTTTTACCCACCCTCATATTATGGGAAACTGTTATTATTACACACACACACACATATATATATATATATATATATATATATATGTGTGTGTGTGTGTGTGTGTGTGTGTGTGTGTGTGTGTGTGTGTCATACTTCTCTGGGTTCGTCTAATTTCAGTTTCAGATACACCCATACTGATGGAGAATATTCACTTATCTCCGATCAGTAGCCATTTTCTTGTCATTTCTAGCAACCAATTCAGTTAATTGATTTTTGGTCCATTTTCCTTATCGTCTTAAAAAGATTCTGGAAACTCTCAAAATCTCGAGTCCAGTAATCTTGAGTGTCGGCCTCTTGTTCTCGCACCCTTTCGCATTAGTCTTTGAATGGAAAAACAAATGCACAGTTATGTAACTGGACAAATGCATTTAAAATAAAACTCTGCAGAGAGCTTTCGAGAATCTGTACGATTCCTCTTTTCAGGAATTGTACAGATTCTCGAAAGCTCTGTTAGTTTTACTTTTGAATATATTTGTACAGTTACATAACTTTGGATTTATTTTTCCAAAATGTTTTTCATCTTCTCTCTCTCTCTCTCTCCGAACTTCTCGAAAGCTCTTTATAATTTCATTTTTAATATATGTGTACAGTTACATAACTGAGCATTTTTTTTCCAAAGTCTCTCTCTCTCTCTCTCTCTCTCTCTCTCTCTCTCTCTCTCTCTCTCTCTCTCTCTCTCTCAGAACCTCACTTTCCCTCCCACGCGTCATCTCACTTCACCGCCGCCTTCTTCCTCTTGCAAATATTATTGGAAGCCGTGTTCTCCTCTCTGCCTTTCAGTCGGAAATTTAATACCCTTTGCAGAGTGAATAAATTTCCTCGTGTGTCCTCTGATGGTCGCCAATCTCTTAAGCCGACTGTCTGAGGCCCTATAAGGTGATGACACGGATGGCTGGAAGATAAATCTCAAAGAGGGTTGGTTTTGTGGGGTTCTTTTATTTCATTTGGTCGCGATAAATGATTATTTTTCGTGGATTTTTTTTCTTTTTTATTTGGTTTTGGTTTTGGTGGTGAGTTTCTCATATTCTTTTACTTACGGTAATGATTTTGTCAAGATTTTGAGGCTATAGATTCAAGACATTAGGAAAACACGTCAGACTATTGATTGTCTGTCTATGTAGATACCCTTCAAACTATTGATTGTCTGTGTAAGTGAATACCCTTCAAACTATTGATTGTCTTTGTATGTAGATACCCTTCAAACTATTGGTTGTCTGTTTGTATGAAGATACCCTTCAAGCTATTGGATGTCTGTGTGTATATGCAGATACCCTTCAAACTACTGGTTGTCTGTTTGTATGAAGATACCCTTCAAGCTATTGGATGTCTGTGTGTATATGCAGATACCCTTCAAACTATTGGTTGTCTGTGTTTATATGTAGATACCCTTCAAACTATTGATTGTCTGTGTGTGTGTATGTAGATACCCTTCAAACTGTTGGTTGTCTGTGTGTCTGTATGTAGATAGCCTTCAAACTATCGGTTGTCTGTGTGTGTATGCAGATACCCTTCAGACTATTAGTTGTCTGTGTGTATGCAGATACCCTTCAGACTATTAGTTGTTTGTGTGTGTATGCAGATACCCTTCAGACTATTAGTTGTCTGTGTGTGTATGCAGATACCCTTCAGACTATTAGTTGTCTGTGTGTGTATGCAGATAACCTTCAGACTATTAGTTGTTTGTGTGTGTATGCAGATACCCTTCAGACTATTAGTTGTCTGTGTGTGTATGCAGATACCCTTCAGACTATTAGTTGTCTGTGTGTGTATGCAGATACCCTTCAGACTATTAGTTGTTTGTGTGTGTATGCAGATAACCTTTCAGACTAGTTGTCTGTGTGTGTATGCAGATACCCTTCAGACTATTAGTTGTCTGTGTGTGTATGCAGATAACCTTCAGACTATTAGTTGTTTGTGTGTGTATGCAGATACCCTTCAGACTATTAGTTGTCTGTGTGTGTATGCAGATACCCTTCAGACTATTAGTTGTCTGTGTGTGTATGCAGATAACCTTCAGACTATTAGTTGTTTGTGTGTGTATGCAGATACCCTTCAGACTATTAGTTGTCTGTGTGTATGCAGATACCCTTCAGACTATTAGTTGTCTGTGTGTGTATGCAGATACCTCTTCAGACTATTAGTTGTTTGTGTGTGTATGCAGATACCCTTCAGACTATTAGTTGTCTGTGTGTGTATGCAGATACCCTTCAGACTATTAGTTGTCTGTGTGTGTATGCAGATACCCTTCAGACTATTAGTTGTCTGTGTGTGTATGCAGATACCCTTCAGACTATTAGTCGTCTGTGTGTGTATGCAGAAAACCACACACTTGTGTGTTTTTTTTTTTTTTATCAATATACTTTCATGTTACGTCGATAATTTATGTAACCTATGCTAAAGTTTGTGACCTCGTGACGGAAGTGTATAGATTAAATCAATTAATATTCCTCAGTTAAAGGATAACTGTATATCTTAACTTTCATAATGACATCCCGTAAAATGAGCAGATCATGAATTAATTAACGCACTTTCCACCGTGTGATTTCTGTAATCTCTCTGAAACGGTATAAATTCTCCAACTTAATTCCTGAGCATTTCGGTCATGGGAATCTTAGATGACGAAAGTCCTGGAACGAGGAATCCATGACGGGAGGAGAAACGCTGGATAACGCAAGATGTCTTTCAATCGAGACTACAAATCCATTTTCAAAGGGGATCAGATAAATTGTTTTCGTCTTTGGGGATCCAGGACGAATTCAATTCGAGAGAGAGAGAATTAGAAAATTTAAAGGAGTCGGAGCAGTGGAAGTGTCTTTGAATTGATATAATGCACCATGATTCAGTTATCGTGGTATGTCACTGAATGCTGGTCTTTGATGGGTAAGCCCGGATTATTAATACGGCATTGATTTAAATGGTATTAGAGAATTAGTTAATGGGAATGGAATGAATCTCGGATTATTGCTGAGTGAATGGGTCGAGAGGTAATGGCTAGACTAGGCTAGTAAATTAAGTCTTATCAGAAGATAAGGCATCGAATTATAGTCTTTAGAGGTTTTCAATATTTTTGAGTGTTGATGTAAAGGTAGTTTTATCGGTAATTTATGGAAAAGTCAATATTATGCTGTAATTACATGTGAGAATGTTGTGAGGTTCACTGGATTTAACTATTACTTCCTGAGAATTCATGTTTTCTTCTGTGTTCCCAGTCTTGACTCTTCTTTTATGGAAATGATTCCGAACGAAGGAGAATATGGATGAAGACGTGAATGGAAAAGTCACTGAAAATAAGAATCATAACAGAAAGTAACGAAATAAACATAAAAAAGAATGGATCATTACGTCGACAGCCAATCAAAACGCAATTCAGAGCGTTCGGGAAGTGTTCCGTCCCTTTTCTATCGTCGTGTTTGATTAAACTTGAAAACTCAGAGTTAATCCAAACACGTTTGGGCCCTCCATCTTACATAAAAACCGAAATTATTTTTACGGCGGGTGATGACGAAACGAAATTGGCTTGGGATGCCTCTCTTCAACCAGCCTAATAAAAGTTCGGTCTGAAGTTTGGTCATTTTTTATCTCTTCTCCTTGTTATGTAATGGTCGTAGAGAGCAATGAACGAGAAGGCGATCAAGAGAAACCCTTTCGTGTGTTTGAAGTGGAAATTGGTTACTCGATATTCTGTGTGTGTTACTTGGAAAATAAGGAACCCTTCAGCTAGCTGTAGATCTGGACTGAACTGTAGTTCGTTTGTGGGTGGGGTTGTGATGTATGACCCCTTTCGAGTTGTAAGTTAGGACTGGAAGTGTGGAGCCTGTTGGTGGCCTTGTACTAAAAGCAAGGAATTAATTTTTTGTGGTTTTAGGTTTGGAGTGGCATTGTGAAGCCAGCTTTTGGTTTTGGACTGACAGTGGGAAACTGGTTGGTTTTAGGTTAGGACTAGAAGTTTGAAACAGTTTGTTTTTGGAGGCTTTTTAGGGTTTGTGTAGAATGTTGAAAATACATTTTTAATTTCGATTTGGAATTAGAGAGTTTTTTTTTTTTTTTTTAGTGTTTGGGATCCTCTTGTGACTCTGAACTTGAATCATGGAACCCATTTATTGCACTGGATTGGAAGTATAGAACCTGTTCATGGATTTATGCTAGAAGTATAAAACCCATTTCTTGATTTGGACAGCAAGTTTTGATCCCAATTGCAGTTTTGGACTGGAAGTATGGAACCTAATTGTGAGTTTGGTCTGGAAGTATGGAGCTTATTTGTGAGTCTGGAAGGAAAGAGTGAAATCTATTTCCAGATTGGGACTGGGAATGTGGAACCCGTTAGTAGGTGTGAACCGGGAGTGTGGAACCTGTCGGGAGGTTCGAACGATTTGTGTGTTTTGACTGAAAGTGTGAGAACCCCATTTATGGATATAAACTAGGTAAGGAACCTGTTTGAACTGGAAGAGTGGAGCTTGCTTGGTAGTTTTGGACTGGGCGTTCAGAACCAGTTTGTGGGTTTGGACAGAGAATATGCAACCTGATTTCATTTTTAAACTGATATATGGAACTTGTTTGCGAGATTGAACTAGGAGAATGGAACCTGTATGTGGGTTTCACTGGGAGTGTGGAACCCATTGGTACGTTTGGACTGGAATGTGGAATCTGCAGGTTTAGACTGTATGGAAACTAATCGTAGTTTGAACTGAGAATTGGAACCCATTGGCAGATTTAGACTGAAGCTGTTGAACATGTTTGTGGGTTTGGACTGGAATAGTGGAGTTTGCTTGTAGGTTTGGATTGGAGTGTGGAATCTGTTGATAGTTTGGACTAGGAGTGTGGAATCTGCTGATAGTTTGACTGGAAGTGTGGACTCCATTGTAGCTCTGAACTGAGAGAATGGAACCCATGTGATATTTTGGAATGTAAGTATGGAATCTGTCTGTGAGTTTGGACTGGAAGTATGGATCATATTTGTGGGTTTGTACTGTAAATGTTGAACTGGTATTGGCTTTGGACTTTGAATTCTGAAGCCCAGATATGTTTGGAGTGGAACTAAGGATATTGTAAGATTGTGCTGGAAGTTGGTAACTTGTATATTGCGGGATTAATTCAAAGTAGGAAAAAATTTTGTGTATTGTGGTTTCGGACTGAACGTAAGAAACTCGCTTGTTGGAAAATGTGCGTTTTTATTCAAAGTTTGGAACTGATGTGGGTTGCAGGGTTGGGTTGGAATATGGAACCCGCTTGTTTATTTTGACTGAAGGCCTGGAAACTCATGTATTATGGTTTGAGACGGTGATTTGAAAATACCTGTTGCTGAGTTTGAACTAGAAGTGGACTTACTGATTGTGGATTTAGGTTCTAGCGCAAAACCCATTGGTTTCAAAATTGAAATTTTAGTCTACGAGTTTAAAAATATATATGTGATCGTAATACTTAGTCCTACTTTTGATGTGACCTTGGTATAAATAATTGGCTAATGTAAGTAATATAAAATTAAAAATTTTTGAAGAATGACAGACAAGCAAGCCAATCTTGGTTATCCAGTATGTAATTTTATTAAAGAACCTTCTATCAATAAAGACCTGTGTCATAAACAGAATTTGGATAAATGTCGCTGGTTTAAAGTTGCTTTATTTGTTTTAGTAGAATCGTGCAGTTTATTAATTCTAAGAATCTTTATGATATTTAGACAAAATAATATTTCCCGTCACTGCGTCAACTGTGATGCTCCCGTATTGTATGCAGGTTGAGTATAATAAAGAAAAAGACATAAGATTTCAGGCTTCCGTATTTTATGGGAGCTGGATTATTATCACATTGCCTTTCATATACACATTGAACGTTACATTCTTGCAGCAATACGTAAATGAAACGTGTTTGCTCTGTAATAAAAGTCAAAAACATAAATGTAAAGTAAAAAGTGGCACACGCGCAAATTTTTGCAGATTTTCTTGAAATTTTAGTAAGAGAATGGAACGCAATTTGCAATTATGACCATAAACATGGAAAAACTAGCAAAAACTGAGCTTACATGTCTTCATAAATTTTAATTGTTTACGCGCAGTCCCTTGACTTGTGAAGCAATACTGTACACGGTTTAACTTTACCTACCGTTTTTCAGAGCTTGTAAGAACATCGTACCCATTGCTAGCAACTCGCTGTAATTAAACTTGGAAATAAAATAACATTTCATCATCGCCTCTCTAAAACAAAAAGCATTTGTAGGATGGAGTTAGATTTCATTTTAGTGTCAAGATTTGAAAGTGAGTTTATTTTCAGTAGAACTAAATATTCACTTTTGCTCAGCTTATTTCAAGTGCATGTTGCATTTAAAATTCGACCATCAAACATTTCACTAGTGTTATGATTCTTTGCCGTAGGCAGCTGTATATAAATACACACACAACACACATACATACATATATATATATATATATATATATATATATATATATATATATATATATATATATATATATATATATATATATTGATGAATTCCACTATTGAATGAAGGAGAAACAACAGAGGAAGAAGAAAATACAGGAACAAGTTAAGATTGAATTCCCTTTCGTCCTTTGTTGCTTCATTGCGGAGTACACCGATATATTTTATTTTCGTGACTGAGAAGGATGCATTGAATATATATATATATATATATATATATATATATATATATATATATATATATATATATATATATATATATATATATGTATATATATATATATATATATTATATATATATATATATATTAATGTGACGAATGTGTGTTAAACCCCTCAAGTAAAAGTAAACAAGTGCCTGGCAATATCATGTTGCGCGTCTACTCAAGCATTGTTGACAGGTCGTTTGTGCTGTGTTGACATTCCACGTTATAAAAAGGTTCGCCAGTTTTCGCTCTGCTTCAGAGATTTTTCGTCCTGCTTCCTCGAAAGACTTGATTGTTTGTCTCTCTTTTTATTTGCGATCATTGTCGATTCCTCGAGTACAAGGTTTGGTACCTGTAAGTCGTTAGCGTTTAGTTGGAGGCTGGATGAAAGTGTAGTATGTGTTTTGTATTCTCTCCCTCTCTCTCTCTCTCAGTACATGTGTGTATGTATATACACACATATACATATGCATGTATGTATATATAGAAATATTATCATATATAAATATATATATATATATATATATATATATATATATATATATATATATGTATTAATATATATATACATGCATACATACATATATATATATAAATATATATATATAAATATATATATATATATATATATATATATATATATATATATATAATGTTATATATATATATATTATATATATATATTATATATATTATATATATATATATATATATATATATATATATATATATATATATATATATATATATAATGTCTGTAAATTTATTTGGTGTTGCGAATGATGAGCGTGGGTGGCGTGGATGTAAAAGAAACTGTCAAAATGTTATACTTAAGGAAAAATTTAAGTATTTCATAAACTTGCAGGTGAATGGGCAATTGACACGCTTTTTTTTCTTGTGTGTGAATCAGTTTCACCTGATTTCATCCAAGGATGGTTTGGTCGATTGCAATAAGAAGTCTGCTCAGTCTTTGTATAGACTGAGAACGGAACGCTAAAACTGCGTTAACTTAGATATTCCAAAGAGTTACATATGAAATCCCTTGTATGGTTGTAATTTTCTCCTTTACTATATTTCGGTTTGAATTTTTGTATATTCAGAGCTGAAATCAAACAGTCAAGTGTTATGTATTTTGTTGAATCAGAATTTTTACTGGGAGTGAAAAGTTGACTCATACATAAAACCTTTTGTCATTGGAAAGGGTAAAAGATAGGCCTCTTTATATCTCATTACTATTTCTGATTATTTGTATATAGATTTATATCTTTTAAGATTGAATTTGGACACTCGTAACCATTTCAACAATACTTTTTCCTCTTTTGCAGATTATTCGTTCTTCGACAAAGCCTTCGGGAAGGAGGCCTCACAGCAAGAGCCTCAGGCGAACCAGGGCAGGAAATCTCAGCGCCTCTCTCGCTCTCCCGCTGCGAAGGGACGCCGAGGTCATCCAGTAAGAAGCCCCAAAGCCACTCGATCCCCAACCCAACCACCCGGAGGACCACCCCCAAGGGAGGGAGAAGGAAGAGTCCAGGCCACAGAACATCCACCCACCGGGCAAAGGCATCCAAACAGAAGGGCGCTACAGGTCCTGAAAAGGATCCACGCCAACGCCCTCCCGCAGAAAGAAGAGCAGGAGGCTGCCGCGCCCCAGACAAAGGGGGCGTCCCAGTTATCAGAGCAAGAAAGTGATCCTCCATTATCACAGGGTCAGCCTTGCCCTCTGAACTCCGTATCCTACAACTACCTTCAGATCTTTAGCGAAAACCCGGAGGTCCTTATCGAAAAGAACAGCACATCCTCTAAGCGGGAGAGTTCTCCTCCTTCGGGAAGCACGCCGCCGCCCAGTCACAATAGTTCTCAGCTTCAGGAGATCCTGTACGGCGTGCCCAATGTCCTCCTACGCCCAGACGATTCGCAGAAACACGCACGTCGCCACCTCCCGCAGCAGCAGTTTCCTGTCGCCTTCGGTGTTGTAGCGGAAGAAGGAGAAGAAGAAGAGGAGGAGGAAGGAAGGCAGAAGATGACTACGATGAGACACGGCTCTCTCCTCGAACGCAAGAAGAAACAATGGGAGGAAGAGAGAGGTAAGATTAGGATTGTGCTTCTCTCTCTCTCTCTCTCTCTCTCTCTCTCTCTCTCTGTAGCATTCCTGTTGCAGTTTACCTACAAATTCAGTTTACATGTTTACCTACATGGAGTTCGTAGAGTGATGTCACTTTCATTCATTTTTTCATCTTCGGATGGATCTGCCGAAATTTATATTAAGACAAAATTAACCTATTAGTATACACTGTAGAATTAACTTTACCTTAGGAATAACTTACACCCAAAGGGAATTATATAGGATTGGTCTGACCAGAATTCCATTAATTCATACCTGGGTGACTGACATTATCAAATTCTGCATCAAGGTAATTACAGAAAAAAAACAGCGTACATATAAGTATGTTCATACACACACAATCGCGGGGATACTCAACACAAACATTTTCCTGCCTACCGACAAACTTATCTTCCATTTCATTTCCTCGTAACGTCCTACCAGCATTTTCTTTTTCTCGCCTGTTATATCTTGATGATCATTTAAGAAAATCCCTGGGCTTAGTGGCCTCGTCAGAATATACCTTCTCTGGCATTTGCTCACACGGCTTTGCGCTTCTCTCCTCTTTAAGGATTTTCAGAAAAGGAATTTTATTGGACGGCGAGACTTTTTCATTGCTGACAGATTTCGATACAAGAATTGTTGCAGAAATAAATGGCAGATTGCTTGCGTTAGTTGTTTCTTTAAAAGAAAATTCTAAAAAACGCATAACCTGTGGATACAAACACTCACACACATACATATATATGTGTATATATACATACATATACACAGATACATACACATATATCTGTGTGTATATATATGTATGTATGTATGTACATGTTTATATACATACATACACACATTTATAATATATATATATATATATATATATATATATATATATATATATATAATATATATATATATATATATATATATATATATATATATATATATATATATATATATATATATATATAATCATTAATACGTTTCCTCCGACTTGGGTGGCTGCAGAGAAAGCAACAGTCATCATTGCAAGTCTATCCTTTTTTACTGCTTAATCATAGATTGCAGAAAGTTTTCACACCATGTGATACATCATATAACGACACTGACCCAATTTCCTAATATACACTGAATACCTTTTGCGTGCCTTGCATACAACCGCGATTCCTGGATTCTAAGGAACCCGTCGTCCAAACAACTTTCTCTTCATCTAGTCAGCATTTTCCTCCATGTCTCGTCCCATGCACTTCTAAAAACTTACGAATGATATACATTTATTTTCAGTCTGCCCGTGCCTGAAACTCACTTTTATACAAAGCAGTGTGTTTCCCATCTTTAAAGTTTCGCTGTAGTCACAAAAGCATCAAATGACACTAAACAAATCACCTTTTATACGAGTATTTAGCGTCCTCAGCACCTTCTACATCATATATCTGACAGCTCCCCCATAGGCTTTCTCTTTGCTCATGTACTAACAAACGTTTTAGTTTTCTGTAAAAGAAAACTATTGTGCCGGCTTTGTCCGTCCGCACTTTTTCTGCCCGCCCTCAGATCTTAAAAACTACTGAGGCTAGAGGGCTGCAAATTGGTGTTGATCATCCACCTTCCAGTCATCAAACATACCAAGTTACAACCCTCTAGCCTCAGTCATTTTAATTTTATTTAAGGTTAAAGTTAACCATAATCTTGCGTCTGGCAACGATATAGGACAGGCCACTACCGGGCCGTGGTTAAAGTTTCATATACCGCGGCTCATACAGCATTATCCCGAGACCACCAAAAAAAGTTAGATCTATTTACGGTGGCCTTGATTATACGCTGTACAGAAAACTCGATTGCGCCGAAGAAACTTCGGCACATTTTTTACTTGTTTTATTTACTCTCAAACTTCTCGCGCAACTCTTCCGTAAGTGATACTTGATCCCCGCACCGTTTGTTTTCTGTTTTATGTTTGCCAGCCAAATTTTTATCATAAAACTTCCTAGTAAATTAAGTATTGTTATATCCTAACGAAGTTTACAATCACCTTATGACGTTCTTTTGATAAAAAGGAACACCTGTTCGTTTCATACAGTCCTCCCGGACCTACTTTCATCCTGACGCCCATTGCACATCCATGTCACCCATTCTCACTGTTACTACCATATACTGTAGCATCTGATCAGTTCCTTGACCCTTAGCATCCTAGAACTTTAAGTGCCTTCTTACTTCCCAAACAGCCACTTCTATAAGCTCTTTCAAATTTACTTAAACTATTCCACTTTAGTATTAGTCATATCAACTTTTTTTCACGCTCAGCATTAATTTTAACAAGTAAAAAATCCGCCGAAGTTTCTTCGGCGCAATCGAGTTTTCTGTGCAACCGCTACAGCGTATAATCAAGGCCACCGAAAATATATCTGTCTTTCGGTGGTCTCGTTATAATGCTGTATGAGCCACGGCCCATGAACTTTAACCACGGCTTGGTGGTGGCCTATCCTATATCGTCGCCAGATGCACGATTATGGCTAAATTTAACCTTTAAAAAAACTACTGAGGCTAGAGGGCTGCAATTAGGTATGTTTGATAATTGGAGGGTGAATGATCAACATACCAATTTGCAGCCCTCTAGCCTCAGTAGTTTTTAAGATTGAGAGGGCGGACAGAAAAAAGTGCAGACAGAGTAAAGTGCGGACGGACAGACAGAGCCGGCACAATAGTTTTCTTTTACAGAAAACTAAAAACTCCTCAAAATGCTTCTACCTCGCTGTCGACTGCTTCTTTCCATATGTGTCTTTTAATAGGAATTTCACCTACTTGACATTTCTCTATGCCTTTCATTGTTTCCGTTGCCTTCTTTCCAAAGTACCTACTCGAACTCACTCCCAAATTTCCAGTGACCCATTCTTTCCTCTCTTACCTTATTTGTCCGTGACTGACTTACGCATTATCTTGTAAACCTCTACGCGATCACATCTGTCATGCAACTGCAATTTAAACACCCCTCATTTTTTTTTCACCGAACCTATGATTTCTTTACCTCACGAACATCCTTTT
Organism: Macrobrachium rosenbergii; assembly: GCF_040412425.1. Taxonomy (NCBI): domain Eukaryota; kingdom Metazoa; phylum Arthropoda; class Malacostraca; order Decapoda; family Palaemonidae; genus Macrobrachium; species Macrobrachium rosenbergii. Next base: position 26,413,760 of record NC_089757.1, read on the forward strand.
TTTTTTTCCCTCCAGTGCGTGTGTAACCGCAATGAATCTCTGCTGACATATTGGCCTTATTCTTGAAACTAGCTTACTTCTCATCTGTCTTCCGCTAAAGTATGTGTATATATAATAAATGATATTATACATATGTAAATATATATATATATATACACACACATATACATACATACATACATACATATACTTTTGGGCGTCGGGATCAAGGAAAATGTAAACAATTGTTTTTCTCCATTACACTATCTCCTATGGATGAAAATCAGTCTATGCCTTGGTGGTAAAATCTTTTCCTGTCTTCATAAGAGCTCTTTTTCAGTTAGTGTACAAAACCTCACATACCACAAAATTGAAAGACGGTGCTCGTACACCAGATGGCTGTTGATTGAAAATCCACGATGGAAATGGGCCTTCAGAGTCGGTTTTTTCATTAGTTTAGTAGCCTTGAAAATGGTAATTTCAGCTGGCTTATATGTTGGGTTAATTTTGGTCCATACACTACAACTTGATCAGACGTGTTTGACGTCCTCCGTAGGGCATAAAAGATATTTTGGGCAAAATGTAAGCATCCTAACGCACCCTTTTCTCTCTTACTTTCTGTGTCCATGGCTAACTTATTTATAATCTGTAAACATCTACACGATCACATCTGTCATGCAGCTGCAATTTAAACACCCCTCATGTTTCCTTCACCAAACCTAAAATTTCAGTACATCACAAAATCCTGTTTTTTTTCCCTTGATGGTAGTGTGATTCGATGATGCAATAACTCGACAGAACACGGAATGATAATATCATGACCAGCATTGTGTCTACCAGAACGAGAACCTGACAGGATATCTGAAATAAGTATATGCCAGTTACCACCCTTGACTTTGGTCACTCACCACCTTGGTTCTCGTTCGACTGGCCAGCATTGATGTAACTGCCCGATGGCGTGTGACAGTAGTGAATTGCAGTCCCAGCGACGGATGACATAATTTTTTGCCTTACTGCAGTTATTGCAATTGTCTCATCCTCGACAGGAGGATTGCAAATCTTACTGCCATATGACATCTGACACCTGAAAGTACTTGACAAGCATCACACCCTAAAAGAATGGAAATCATAATCAGTCCCACTTAATACAGTTATCATGGGCACATCCTGCAACGAAGGAAAATCATAAGCAGTCATTACAGCTTTCATGGGTACATGAACAAACAAGAAGAGCTGTTGGACATCCGTGATTGCGTACCAAAAACAACTTTAAGGCGATAGGCTCATCGCAAAATTTTTTTTTTTTATCCTTTGTGAAGACAAAAGAATTGACAGATGGAAGTGAGCATCGACCTCCTCCTCCTCCTCCTCCTCCTCCTCCTCCTCCTCCTACCATTTTAAATTCACAACCTGTTGCTCCGTTCTGCTCCGCTTCCTTTTGGCCGGTGATATTCTTCTGTTTGTTTGTTTGCCTCATTCCTCTAATAGTTTCCTTCATGTTTTAGTCTCGTTGTAAGTATTTTTATTGTCGCTGAAGGCTTCTAGTTACATCTTCAATAAAATTTAGAATTTAAGACCCTTACAAGAATAAAACTATAAATATAAATATATATATATATATATATATATATATATATATATATATATATATATAAGTGCTTATATCAACATCATTAAGGTCTATATTGAGACTACTGTAGTTAAGCGACAAAAATAAAAAAAAATAAAAATATGTAAAATATCTTTGAAATTGAAATAGTCAACAGTTCTCAAAAACAAAAAAAGGCGGAATAAAATACGAAAGGAGGCCCATACCAAACTCCAATCTGAGGTTTATTTGACCAGCTTTTTTACTTGCATTGTGGGTGGTCATCTCATTCACTGATTTGTCTTGCTATTCCCCGTTAGCATTACTTGCCCAAAGGTTTTATGATACCTACAGTCAGTCAAATTTCCTAGCCCTCAAGACTGTGAGAATAAAATCAAAATCAGAGAAAAACTCTTTAAATACTGAAATCTTTTGGGTAAAAGAGCATGAGGAAAGTACCCAAATACCTCAAACACTAATGGTATCAGAGTATGGAGGAGAAAAAAAAACTCTCCAAAATATGGTTACGAAAAGGTATAAAGGAGAAAAAGTCCCAGTGAGATTGTCTAGTACTTCTAATTATAACTGATTATAGCGAGGAAAAAGCTTTGGTGAAATCCCTGGACATAATCTCATCAGACGGAAAAAAGAGAGAGAGAGAAAAGTGAGGGGGGAACTGCTCCTGTAACCTAAAAATTCGAGGAAAATCCCCTAAATCTGATTATTAATTTACCGAGATGGCTGAGGAGAAATCCCTAGACGCTTCCTCTTTATAAGAAAAGATACTTGGAGCAGGAGAGAGGAAAGGGGCGAATGTGTAAGAGGAAATTAATAGTTGAGGAGAACAAAGATAAAATAACGTACCTCTGCATTAGACGTACCCCGTAAGTAATCCAATTAAAAAATAAACAAGATGGGAGAGAGATACCCCCCTCCGGTACCCCACGCCCCTCACCCCCAATTTCACCATTTCCGTCTATCTAATTACGCCCTGGCGTTCACATTCTCTCTCTCTCTCTCTCTCTCTCTCTCTCTCTCTCTCTCTCTCTCTCACAGACACACACACACACACAGCCGGCCGGACGCACTTTGCGAAACGAGATTCGATAAAGTGAAGGAAAATAAAGTTGTGGTCAGAGGCGTTCCAGTCCTTCACTTGTCCTTCAACTGTCATAAAGGGTGACATTTATCTCGAGAGCGACTCATCCATTCCGGAGGGAGAAAGAACGGACAAAGGTCAGAGGTGAATTCGGATTAAAACTTAAATACAGGAAAATGAAAACTAATGTTACGAATGTGAGAGGCAAGGGTACGTAATGGTTTGCAAATTTACTGAATTAATATCGGAGTATAAACATTAAAAAGCAAGGTAGAGAGTGGGAGGACAACAGGGAGAGGGTGAAGAGGGAACTGTTATAATGACGGGAATTTGTATTTCTAATTGCTTACACCATATGCAAAACCGTGTGTATGTATATATATATATATATATATATATATATATATATATATATATATATATATATATATATATATATATATATATATATATTATATATATATATATATATATATATATATATATATATATATATATATATATAATACCATAAGGAGAATGAAACAGAAGATATGTTCTTAACTGTTTCGTCTGTTGAGACTTATCTGAAAGACTGGGACATAATATAAGAAATTTACATCACATATGTTAAGATGAAAGTTCAGTACAGGCGAACATGCAAACAGCTAAAAATGGCCGTTGACACCCACAACGAATAGACAGCTATTTTTTTTTTTTTTTTATAGAGAGAGAGAGAGAGAGAGCGGGTGTGCTCCTCATAAATTCTGCTTTCGCATGAAGCCTGAACAGGAATATTTTGTCATTTGTACCCAGCTTAACTACACTCTTTAGAACCTATTCGTTTTGTGTATTTCTTTTGAAGCAAATGTGTCAGCTTTATACATTCCTAGGCCGATATTCATTTGAGCCAGAACGCTCCACAAATGACTGCGAGGATTTTGCAGATCCATTTTTACATGGACATGTAAAAATGTTCTGTATGAAGCTAAAATGGACCCAGTTACATTTGACATTTATTGTGTCTGTAGTCTCAGAGTTTTACGTATAGGTTCGCCAAAATTTGTCGGAAAATGAGGCTTTCAACTGAAAAATGTGACCACCTCCAAAATATGAAATGAGGAAATCATATATTTCCTTTTCAGATGCAAATCTGGATGAATTCACCCGTAGTCAAATCAGATGATCAAGCTGCTTTTGCCACGAGCGCTACCAGCAGCACCACTGCATTGTAATTATTTTCTTGTCGCCACCACCAACGTGATTTTTATTTTCATTACTATGACATTAAATTGCGACCGCAACAACATAAGTATTAATATTGAAAAAATAATCTTAGCTATATAATGCTTTGTGCTTTATGCTGTATGTTCTTCCATAAAACTAACAAACATGTCGGTAAATTTGTAACATGATCATAATTGTTATAAAATCCACAAATATATATATATATATATATATATATATATATATATATATATATATATATAAATATATATATATATATATGTATATATATATATATATATATATATATATATATATATACATACATATATATGTGTGTGTGTTTGTATATATAATATATACTATATAATATATATATATATATATACACATACATACATACATACATATATAACGCCTGTGTTTAGCATATTCATGAATGCAACAGACCTTTGCCAGTTACTAAAGTTTGACGGAGACTACAGAAGGGACAGCATCCTCTGTAAAATAGTTTCAGAAAGCCTCGTTCTAGAAAGGAATTACACATGTGGGTCTTGCTGTACTAGCCAGACTAATGTCAACAATAATACTCAATTAATCATGTGAGGAATGAGCATCTAGTCAAAGTGCTCTGTCTCCCTGTCGTCGGGAAGAGACAAAATGGAAATCAGATGAACAATAACTCTCGAAACAAAACCGATAATAACCGCGATCGCTGTATCTCATCATCTCATTTCCTTCCCTTGGAGTGCGTAACTGAATTGTCTGATGAACGGTCGGCAGCAATCAGCCGACTCTCAAGGCCCCATTCCAATATTCCCTCGAACTATTGCGGGGGGGAATAATAAGCATCTTGGCCTTATCGGACGTCGATAACATATTGAAACTATGCCAAGCACCTGGTGTGGGAGTTGGAGTGGGGCTGGTGGTGGGGGGATGATAAGAGAGTCTGTTTTTAAACGAATAGGGGAAAATATTGTTTTCAGTTGCAAGAGACAGTTGTTGAAAAGCAGGGGATTTGGCATAGGGGAGAGAGAAACTGAGTTTATTGGTGAAGATTAGGTAGAATACGAATTGCGCAAACGAATAGTGGCCAAACATTAGGAAACCGAAGGCTTTTCGGAAATAATGATGATAATAATAATAATAATAATAATAGTAACAGGTTTTATTGATAGTGATTGCTACGTCAGCTGCATTCAATTTATGTAGAGTTCTCTCTATATAAGAAAAGTCAGCAATCACTTTCAATAAAACCTGTTGGAAAGAGAGTCTACTACCCATATATAATTATAGTAACAATAATATTTTTTAATATAAAATCAAATATACATTATTTTACACAAATATACATTATTTAAAAAAAATGGTGCCAAGAGGCTACAGTTTTCATTTATTATAAAAAAATTGCAGGGAAAATAATAGAAATATAAAAAACGAGGTCAGAATGCTTCCCATTTTGTATCTTACCAGTATAAATAAAAATCTTGAAAGGTCAGACAACAAATGTATTATGAGCATAATTCTATAGGAAGATTATTTCCATAAGCATATTTCTTATCATGTTATGGTCATGTTTGTTTATTTTAGAACCTCGTCTTGAACAGCACTATAAAAATGATTGTTATGATGATCTAACCGTTTAGAAAGAGAACATAATTGTTTAAATATCCGACTGGCCAACAATTTAATTATTGGGTGTTTTAGTTTTCTGTAAAAGAAAACTATTGTGCCGGCTTTGTCTGTCCGTCCGCACTTTATTTTCTCCGCACTTTTTTTATGTTCGCCCTCAGATCTTAAAAACTAATGAGGCTAGAGGGCTGCAAATTGTTCTGTTGATCATCCACCCTCCAATCATCAAACACACCAAATTGCATCCCCGTAGCCTCTGTAGTTTTTATTTTATTTAAGGTTAAAGTTAGCCAAGATAATGCTTCTGGCAACGCAACAACACAGGCCACCACGGCCGGCTGAGAGTTTCATGGGCCGTGGCTCATACAGCATGACAAGTATATCGAGACCACCAAAAGATAGATCTGTTTTCGGTGGCCTTGATTATAAGCTGTACAGAAAACTCGATTGCGCCGAAGACACTTCGGCGCATTTTTTACTTGTTTTTCTTAAAAGCAAATATCCATAAAAATATGAGTGTGAAAATATCATAATTACCGCAGGGATCTAAAATGTTTCTTATTATTATTATTATTATTATTATTATTATTATTATTATTATTATTATTATTATTATTATTATTCAAGTCCCTTTAAAGATATTGGTAATATTATCATAATTACCGCAGAGATCTAAAATGTCTCCTATTATTATTATTATTATTATTATTATTATTATTATTATTATTATTATTATTATTATTATTATTATATTATTGTTATTGTTCAAGCCCCTTTAAAGATGTTGGTAATATTTAATAAATTTTGGAATGGCGTCATACTTGTATCCGGTATAGTGCAGTATGTTGCTCTGGATTTTACCATTTAAGAATTTGGGATAATTACTTGCTTAAGTCCGTACATAAAATGTCAAGTTCGCGAAGTCACCTAGAGTAAAAATATATGGAGACATTACAGGTCATATGATATGACTAATATATATATATATATATAGAGAGAGAGAGAGAGAGAGAGAGAGAGAGAGAGAGAGAGAGAGAGAACTGAGGACCTCTACTGCGGCCTGGTTCCCGCTAGCCACACAGATCGGAATATTTACTGCCTTTTGTTTGTGTTTTGTTTATGCTTATGTCTTTTGTTTATGTTTATGGTATTTTCCATCTTTTGCTTATGTTCTACGTTCATCCCCAAGGGACTGGTACTAAACACAGCGCCCATTTTCCACCTTGACTATTAGTTACTAAAACCAGAGGGGTGCGGTAGCAGTGTTCAGTTTTACCTATATATATATGTGTGTGTGTATGTATATATAAATTATATATACATGTGTGTATACACATACACTTACAGTTACGTATGACTACGTACATTGATGCGCAGTAAGAAAACGGTAGTAAGCGAAGCGAAAGAAAACGATACAAGCAAAGAAAGAAAACGGCAGCAAGCAAGTCAGGAAATGCATTGATCATGCGTAAACAAAAACCAAAAAAAAAAAAAGCATAATAAAAGTCTCGAAGTATCGCCGAAAATAGAAACTTCTTTAATTGTTTACTTAATTACTGGGATATAAGAATATTCGCTTGTTGCAAGAGCTTGGGTACGCAACCATTTAAGCGGAAATGATGAAGCCTTTTCTTGAACGTAAAAGGAAACAGCAATCCTGGTTTGCTGGGTAATGATAAAAATAACAGTTCTTTCAAGTTCACTTCCAAAATGGAGCAAATTACCTAAGACAAAGCCCACATTCGTGTTGGTCAGCAAATAAGTGAAAATAAGAAATAATGGAGGGGGGCGGGGGAGAGCGACGCCACTAAATTCCACAAGAAAAAATTGGGCAAATGGTTATTTTTAGGTGCCGGTGCTGATTGCGAATTCCGGCAATTGTTTTCGACGCTGTGCCCTCCCACTACAATGCCGCCATTGTCAAAGGGGTTTATGTTTCGCCGAATTCTCCTCGTTATGTCACGAAATGTTTCAGCATTGTGTTTCGACAAAGCCTGCCACGGGTTTCGCCAAGCGTTTCACCAAATTACTCAAGGAATTTTACGCTGAAGTTTACTTGAGGGAGGTTGTCTTTGTCTGGCCACACACACACACACACATATATATATATATATCGTATATATATATATATATATATATATATATATATATATATATATATATATATATATATATATATATATATATATATATATATATATATATTCAGTATATGTACTAGGCAGCTAATTCTGTTTAATATCGAATTCATACTCAAGGAAAAACTTGTGTGTATATATACACACACATGTATATACATACATACCTACACACACAGATGTATAAGATCACAAACGCCATCTAATATCGAATTCATCAGACTTTGGGAATAACTTACACCCCAAAGGAATTATAATTGACAAATGCTTCTGCACCGGCAACGATTCGAATCCAAGCTGGCACAGAGGAACTTATCAATTATAATTCCGTTTTGGTGTCAGCTGTTATTCTCAAGGTATATTGTAAATTCCGTATCAAACGGTATTTTGGGCATAATATATGTGAATATAAAAAACCCACTTGTGAATAAGTGAAACAGATTTATACATAGGTAGTAATATATATATATATATATATATATATATATATATATATATATATATATATATATATATATACTATACAATACATAGGCATGTATTGTATATGATTTATATGGCGATGTGACGTTACATACGTAGATGTACAGTCACACAAGCCCATGTTTGAAAAAATAAAAAGCTGTAAAATTTTGCAAATGTGTCAAAGCGATAACACAGAAATATTGTTTGTGATCCATTTAATTTGATTTATTTTGTTGCGCTTGACTTAAAAGAAACGTTGCAAAACAACAGCGGCTGTATTGGTGCACATGCATACAGGATTCGCTTTAGATTTCTGTGACCTTTTGTGCATTTTCTTTTTGTCTTATCGCGTATTTTTTATTCTATTTTCTTTTATTCCAATGTTCTTTACACTTTTATGACACTGGAGAAATACCGTTTTTAGTTTCAGTATTTGTTGAAAAAAATTCTTCTCCAGATTTTTTTTTCTGCGATTCGTCAGATGAGTCACTCATTCATAGTGCAAAATAGGATTTGCGTTGAGTGCCCTATTTGTTTCCACCGGATGTATCGATAAACAAATTCTTTCAGCGCTAATTGCTTCCATTACCTGACTTTTTAGGGTCTTTTCGCTTTGACGTCCGTCGACATATTTTAACAACACCGGCGGATTATTTTGGGATGCCATTTATCTACACCCTTCGAATAGATACCTGTTAAAAATTTCGGATCATATTTCTTAATGAATGTTGCTTAAATTGTCTCTGTATTGGCTTTTCAGTAACTGTTATTAATATATTTTAAGTATTACTCAGTCGACATTTATATCCTCGAAGCTTGACATATGATGCTATTTTAAACCATAGCATTTACAAGTAAAATATTGCAGGTTCGTGCAAACACATTAAGTGCCGACTTTTCGATTGTTTCTAACACGAATGAAAGTCACATAAACTTCATAATTTCCCTTAGAATTTATTAGAAGAAATCAGCATTATTTTGATATACTTGAAGGTCGTCAGGGGTGGTTGACCACCGCTGACCTTGTGTCATGAAAATCTATGTAGAACTCTCTCTCTCTCTCTCACGTTTTAAAGCTTCATTATATATGTGTGTGCTTGTGTATGTATGTATGTATGTGTGTGCGTGTGTTTCTGGATTTTCCGGTCATCCCCTTTGAACAGTGTCTTGTGTATCTTGTATAAATTTATGTATTTGATAAAAATACGATTATTCCCCCAAAGATCTATAACTGAAATGCTTATAAAAGCGAGAATTGACGTTGCAGTAAGTAATAAGGATATCCCCTTATAGAGAAGGCAAATAGATTGAAGATGCTTTTGAGATTTTAGGATGAAGAGACCCTCATATTCAGGGATACCTGAACTGCAGTGAAGATGATGAGAGTGATGTATAGTTTTGGAAGGGTGAAGAATATACATGTGATAAGCATTTGCGTGTTTTGAACGAAGAATGTATTTCATCTAAATAAGAAGGTAGAAAATAAGTAATATTTCAAGAGAAAACATTAAATACAGTTATATAAATATGTTGTATGTGTTTAAGGATAGAAACTCGGATTTCGTCTGTTGGGTTCTCGAGTTTGAATCTTCACAAGACGATGCTTGGATAAGCTCGAGGGTTTAGTTACCTGATTTCTTGAGTTCGGATCTTCCCAAGGCAAAGGAAATCTAACGTCAAGAACTTAGAGTTATGTTTCCCGTGTCAGAGCAGTAATAGGGTAGGGGCCTGATGCTTGCTTCACCCCTCTTTATAGATATAGATAGTTGTAAACAGAAAGTTCTTGCTTTGTGTAACCACTGTGATAAGGAGAAAAGATCTTTTAGCTAAGAATGGCATTAAGAGCGACAGAGAGCTACACAGAGTCGTAAGGTAAGTATTTTTTTCATGAAAACAACACAAGTCGCTGGTATTAAGAAATCTTAGCTCTTGGTTCTAATCCGGGTTCTCATTATAAAAGGTTTACACTCTTGGAAACTTTGGCATATATCATTTGACTTTGATTTCAAACAAGTTGTCTGTACAGCGTATAATCAAGGCCACTGAAAATAGATCTACCTTTCGGTATAATGCTGTATGAGCCGCAGCCCAGGAATCTTAAACCACGGCCTGGTGGTGGCCTGTCCTATAGCGTTGCCAGATGCACGATTATGGCTAACTTTAACCTTAAATTAAATAATAGCGACTGAGGCTAGAGGGCTGCAATTTATCGTGTTTGATGACTGGAAGGTGGATGATCAACATACCAATTTGCAGCTCTCTCACGTCAGTAGTTTTTAAGATATGAGGACGGACGGACAGACAAAATCGAACAGAATAGTTTTCTTTTATAAGAAGACTAAAAAAGAAGGCTTATCTTACCTTTGCACTTGCTAAGGTCGTACAGCAATAAAAGAACTCTAAGATATCCCGAGTTCCCATTGCTATCTCAAAGGCGCTTGAAACGCTTCCTGTGCCTCTTCGCTGCAAAGAAGAAGAGTTGAGGCAAAAGCATCATGAAAAGATGTGACTGCTGAGAAGAAGGCAAAGTAAAACTGAATTTCTCGTATATTAATTCCTTCTTATTTTTAAAAGAGCACATTGCACAATATCCTGCATCAGAGATATATTGCATATTTTCAAAGGCTATATATCAGTGATATTGCATATCATTTAGAGAAGCAGGCGTCTGTATGCCTTATAGTGACTGGTCAGATCTGATTTATAAGGATATTTAAAGCAGCTTTCTGTTTTCATGATTTTAAAGAATCATAAAATAGTAGTGTAAGTGTAAATGTTAGATCCGTCCTTTCCACGCATCGTGCTCAGTTTCAGACTTTTAAATTAGGTTATTTTAACATTTATTTTAAGTCGAGTTTCACTTCCTTCTTTGTCTTATGTTTATATTGGATTCCATGTACAAAAGTTGAATTTATCTTGACTTCAAAGAGGCCCCCCGCCCTTTTTTTGTCAACGCTCATTCGTTGCATTGAAAAGAACAATTTGCCCAAAAACCTTAATTTACCTTCATGTTACTCGGGATGGCTTCACACAAAGGATTTTACAATTGCTGGGATTATAAGGGCATCAGTTAGCAGCGGATTAGCATAGCCTAAAATAGTTTTTTTTTATTATTTTTTATATCATCAGATGCCATTACTTGCCTGCAACCACTGCAAGTTTTTCTTTCCATAACTTAGATAATAACTTGATGGATATTGAGGTTTACTACCGCTCATTTGGGGAGTTCAATTAACGAAAGTTTTAATTGCTGAATGTACCTGATAAATGTCCTTACTGTTATGAGGTTTTCGTATAATCATTAACTTACAGCTTAGTTAATTACACGTTACACTCAACTAATTACATTACGTTTGATAGATAGAGATCGATAAAAAAATCTCCAGTCGATTTTCACATTCTATATTTTGATCTGATTTACAAATCTTTGTTTGTGGTTACTTTTTAGTTAATGGTACAAGAAAGAAGTAAGGGTATGGTTGGGTTGTTGCGCACACGCACATATGTATGTGTATACGTATATATATATATATATATATATATATATATATATATATATATAGAGAGAGAGAGAGAGAGAGAGAGAGAGAGAGAAGAGAGAGAGAGAGAGAGAGAGGGCAAACGGAAAAAAGGAATATAGAGCCAAGTCAGGCATCTTTGGTCGAGAAAATCTGCGATTTACGAGATGATGATTGGTTAGGACAGGCAAAGTGAGGGCCATTGAACACGCGCCTCTCGCTGAGCGGTGGAGGTCTTTGTCGAGGAGGTGGAAGAGGAGGAGGACGACGACGACGAATTTGGTAGCTTGCCTTTTGACCTTTCAGGTTGTCCAGGAGGAGGAAGAGGAGTTCTAGCACCTTGACACCTTGGAATAGATCCTGGGCAAGCACGCAAGCACGCGTATTCTTGGGAAAGCTTGCACACACCGGCGAGTGAGTTTGTTGCATACGGACGCTTCTGTAACGTTTCCATATCTGCATAGCACAAGTACATTAATTGAGGTTAAATTAAACTGATCGGTTAGGGTCGTTTAAACAGAAATTTATATGATTGTTTCCGTAAACTGTACATACAAGTGTTTCCATCACTTTGGAGAGTTATATGGCAAACAAACGTCCCAGCCAGCTCTCTTGTTTACCATGTAAATAGAAAATGACTAACGAGCAACTAATCAAACACATAACCGTAATTGGTATGGAAACAGGGTTGGAGCGGTTCGAACTACTAGCTTTTAAAAGCAGAGCGAAACGCGTTGGGTGTTGAAAGCGGTAACGGCAGTGCATGCAAATCCTTTTAAATCCTATTATTTCAGTACATTTCCGGGCGATGTTTATGAAGGGCTGGATCGATGCAGACTATTGTGACTGACAGGAATCCTGGATGAGAGTAGGGTAAAGACCCAGTGTGATAGCCCGCCTTGTCGAGGTAGGAAAGGCTGTGTGATAGCAATCGGTTTTTTCTAAAGGAAATCCAGAGTGACAATATAAAGGTCTCCGTGCTATCAAGCCCTGGAAGGCCCGTGTGATAGCAAAGTGAAAACAACAGAATCTCCAATGTTCATAGGTAATGTAATCTGGGTAATGTTTTGGAAAACAAGATTTCTAAATTTTTTGGAAAACATCTATACAATTTTTGGAAAACAGGATTTCTGAATTTTCTTGGAAGCATTTCTGAATTTTTGGAAAACAAGATTTCTAAAATTTTTGGAAAATAAGATTTCTAAATTTTTTGGAAAACATTTCTACAGTTTTTGGAAAACAAGGTCTCTTAATTTTTTTGAAGCATTTCTGAAATTTTGGAAAAGAAGATTTCTAAATTATATGGCGTAAATTTCTAAAGTTTTGGAAAACGAGATTTCTAAATTTTTTGGAAAACAAAATTTCTAAAATTTTTGAAAACCAAGATTTCTAATATTTTTGGAAAACAAAATTTCTAATATTTTTGGAAAACAAGATTTCTAATATTTTTAGAAAATAAGATATGTAAAATTTTTGGAAAACAAGATTTCTAATATTTTTAGAAAATAAGATATGTAAAATTTTTGGAAAACAAGATTTCTAAAATTTTTGTAAAACAAGATTTCAAAATTTTTTGGAAAAAGATTTTGAAAATTTTTTTATTAGGGAATAGCAATCTTTCACTAAAGGGGAAAGTTATGTAGAGAAAGCCGTGATTAGAGAAAGCGATCGATGACGGTGGGAGAAAAAGTGGAACAAAGGCATTGGCAGTTTCCTTCCTATAAGCCATGAGTTTGGAAGGTCCAGGGGTAAAAGCGAAAGAGAATTCTTTCGGTCAACTTGATACTAACAGGGGGAAATATTTGCTTTGTATTCAGGAAAACTTTATTGGGAAGGGAAAATCCGGCGGGAAGAAGGAAAGATATATATATATATATATATATATATATATATATATATATATATATATATATATATATATATATATATATATATATGTATGTGTGTTTTGTACACATATATACATCTATACACATATATAAATATAATGTATATATGTATATTTATATTTATATTTATATTTATATCACCCTCTCCTGTCTTCCAGCATTTTGCGATTAAACATTATTACTTAAAAAAATAGTGTTATGTAACTGGATCATCCTGCTTCAAAGATGCCCTTCTCTTTAGGTACCGCATCCATTTCTTCTCTGAGCATCTCACAGATTTGTGTGGGCCTTCATTTAATTCACATTTACTTACTCCTAAGTACCAATAGGAATCACCTACTTCCATTCTTCCACCATCCATAACAACATTCTTTGCTCCATCTTCTTGGTTTTCATTCCTCATAACGCACATATGATTTCACTCGTCCCTGCAGTTTCTCTTCACCATCCCCAGTCAGCCTTTGCTAAACTCACCTACTCCACAATATTAAAAACTACTTTGCTTACAGCATTTGACCATTGGACTTTTCCATCAAATTGGGTATAAAGTAGTATTTTGAGCCGCTAATCATAGATATGAATTAAAATTTGCACTTTGCTTTCAGACAGTTGAATGGAAAGAAGAAAAGTAATCGGCATCTATATCTGAAAAATTTAATGAGACCACTTTTATGCAAGTCTGACGTAACGTAAAACTAGAATTCACTGGAATTGTATGCCTCTGGCCTATCCACCTATAGCAAACGTACAAATAAACAAACCTCTGTCCAAGTTCGTTGGCGAAGGTATCACAAATCAATAAGGAAAAAAGCCATTGCAGTTGGGAAATCCGACAATTTAACATCGCTGTCGACTCAGTAATAGTAAGTTTACAGTTCAGTCTCAAATACAATCCGTATTAGTGCCAGAATCCTTTACAACAAAGGTATGACCCAGTAAAGCTCGATAAACTGGTAATCTCTCGGTGTAAATGATGGAAATATCGGAACTCCATCGTACTTGTGCGGAAATCGCGCGACAAAGGTTAATTATCAAACTTCATCCATGACAAACAGGCCCTGAAACGCCAAATTTGAGTCAGAATTATTTCGTTCAAATGGAATGAAGAACAAGCCGACGGAGTTGATGCTGAGTACAGACGTGTATGTTGCATAGATATGTGTATATATATATATATATATATATATATATATATATATATATATATATATATACAGTATATACATACATATAAACTTACTGTGTATTTTGCTTTTTTTCTTTCCTGTATGTACGTATGTATAAACAACCACACACATATATAAATATACATATACACTATAAACGTGTATATGTATATACATGTATGTTTATATATACATACATACATACTTACATACAGGAAAGAAAAAAGCAAAATTCATTGTGAGTTTTCACAACATTCCCAACTTCATTTCTTAAATCCATCAAATTAACCTATAAAGGCTTCACTAAGGAATACGTAGTTATACTGAAAGAGAGAGAGAGAGAAGAGAGAGAGAGAGAGAGAGAGAGAGAGAGAAGACATGTCCACAAATCATGTTAATCTAAAAGTTTGGTAACACATGATGGAGGTCCATGATACAAGTTCTGCTATTGATTTCCTCTCATTAGCAAAGTAGTATTAATGGCATTTCCTTATGAAGAATTTTCAAGAGATAACTCAAGTAGCATATTGCAATTTCAGACCTAAGGATTATTGTCATTATAACAGAAACAGTAAGTAATTATTTTTTCAGAAAAATTACCTTTGAAAATGAAAGTTTATGCATTTGGTAAAAGGAACAAAATGTGTGTGTGTGTGTGTGTATTTATATATATATATATATATATATATATATATATATATATATATATATATATATACATATACACATATTATATATATGTGTGTGTGTATGTATATATATATATATATATATATATATATATATATATATATATATATATATATATATATATCTTTATATACATACATATAAAGTGCCTCAAGGCATTTATGTAAAATCATTTTATAATCTTTAACATAATTGATAAAGAATATGTTACTATTTTAGTTTAGAATGTTTTTAAACAAGAGGTCTCTTTGTGGTTTTTCCTGGAGATTTGATTTTTAAAGTTTTAGTTTTTTTTTTTTCAAAAAAATAAGACTGAGCATAAAAGTACTTTTATCCTGCTAGCAAGGTTTATCAAAACAAACTCTTTAAAAATTTATTCGGCTTCTGCTCCCTATATTTTGAGAAGCTGCTCCTAAAACAATTCATGTTTGCTTAACTTCTTTTGGGTCGCTTAGAAAGTTTCCTTCATCTTAACCTATTGAAGAGTTCTCATTCATCGTTTGCCCTTTTTCTTTTATTTTGTGTAGCTCTGTCCAGACCATTGTAACATTCTTAATATATCCTTAATATTTTATGTTGAAGGAAAACGGTACTGTACATGGAGAAAGCACAATTTTTGTTATGAAATTGAATCTCTCTCTCTCTCTCTCTCTCTCTCTCTCTCTCTCTCTCTCTCTCTCTCTCTCTCTCTCTCTCTCGTTATACATGTATGTATACATGTAGAGTCTGCTGGTCGCTTTTTGCAAGATAGGTATGTAATTGTAATAATCACAATGCTCTCTTAACCTCTTGAATTCTTTACACATTTTGGATATGCTTGTCACTACAAAGCCAAAGATCCAAATGCAACAATATGAAGAAATTCTGATTGCCTTAGTAGGATTCGAACCCTCATCCGGATTATCAGAACGAGATCACTTGTCAAGAATGCGAGAAGAGGGCATCGTGGTTATTACAATTATATATATAATATATATATATATATATATATATATATATATATATATATATATATATATATATATATATTTATTTATATTTTGTGCGTGTCTTTGCGTTTGTGGGCTATATCTGCAATGGATTATTTTTCGTCAAAATTCTTGTTGTAATTTTACTCCAAGTATTTTGATTGTCTCCAATACCATGAGAATTGCTTCTAAGGGAAAACATTTATTAGTGATCATACGTTCAGAAGGAAAAAAACAGCAGTATCGAATCTTGTAAACCAGAGAAAGGTAGCCGTGAAATGTAGGTCACTCCCAGCCGAGTTCTCGGAGTTGTAATCGTTTCATTCGAATCCTCTGTTGATGGGTTTCAGATACGAGGACCCGTTTCACTATTTCTTGGATGTGCGTTCTAGTTTCAGTTTGCGATAATCTGGAAAATATCAGGTATCGTGAAGATCCGAGTTTTAGGACACGACGTTGATTGTTTTTATGAAAAACGAATATTGCGGTAATACTCGTATTGGCAGTCAGTTTGTGATCAGATTTTTATTTTCTGTTTTTCTTGTATCAACCCTTGTCCATTATAGGCGTATATGCGAGCATTGTATTATTTTAGAAAAATATTGTTAGTCTTTGTTATCATGATTTCAGCTGTTTGTTTATATTTGATTATATGTTATTGTTACTTGTAATAATTGCAATAGTATTTGTTCTAGAAGCCCTTATGGTGGCAACAACGGCCGTATAATTTGGTGACAAACAGTATTCGAAAACAACCATGGACACTGACAATGATATTAATTATTTTGTTTGTTTGTTTGCCAATATATTAATATTAATGGGTACTTATGCTCAAAGGATAATTGCGAAACTGATTTAGTCTATTTTCGCTGCTTGATTCATAATTTTAACAAAAAATGCAGGTGAAGACGAATGGTTTTTCTCATTCTTTAGTAGATGCGGTTATTACAACTTTAAATCTATTGGGATGTTTTTTTTAATTTTCGTTTCTTTTCTCATTATTTTTCATCATAGAAGTTGTTCTGTCCCCTTCGTTTTTCATAACTTCCTTATAAGTTCCCACTCAAAGGGTCTGCCTCACAGAAAATAATGTATCCTACGAAGGACGTGAATAGGCTATAATATAAAATAAAGGACTCTGAAAGGCTTTATTGAATAGTGCTGTCAACTTTTGTTTATTTTCATTGTTCACTCTCCTGTTATCATCCGTCAACTATGATGTATGTTACTGTTATTTTGGTAGTTATTTCCGCCATTTTGTAACCCGCTGATGCAGAAGGAAAAGGCGATTGTCTGTCAACATCATATCGTAATTTTATGTAATTTTCGGAGAGGGTCCCTTTCTCCGAACAGGAAAATTGAATATTTGATAGCGTCAATTTACGTCACCTCCCAGGAAGAATTCCTTCGTCCTCCCTGACGGCAGAAGACCGAGAATATGACGTCTTTCACGTCTGTTCGAGTCAGTTTCTGATTTTTTATTTACATATGTGGATATTTCTCATAAGAGGGAAATACCTGATGAATTGGTGATATTGTTTAGCGTTATTTACCGTAAAATGTATATCTTGGGAAAGAAGGACTGAGCTGATAATTTCATTTTTCTTTGTTAAAAGTCCATATTTTCTGTAGATTTTAAAAGTCCATATTTTCTGTAGATTTTCTTGGGAGAGAGGCTGCGCATTGGAATTATCTAATGCAAGAAGCGATTTATGCCAAGAAATTTCCCTTACGTGGAAATGCAAATCCGAGTCGAGAAGTTTTTAGTTTCTTTGTGTAATTTTTAGAGAAAATAAACCCCGCTGATGATGCCGTGTCCACGAAACGTCTCTTTTACAGAACTGACCATTGATGACGTCATCCTAGGACTGCAGAGCTGCGTGTGTTTGCGAATTTAATCAGTGACAAGATTTACATTCCCCGGTGGAGTTAGTAACCTATAAGAGAGGTTTATTTCCATTTATACTTTGTTTGTGAAATCTCTCTCTCTCTCTCTCTCTCTCTCTCTCTCTCTCTCTCTCTCTCTCTCTCTTTATGAATCGGTACTCTGGACCAGTCTTGTACAAATGGGACTTCACGAATACAGTCTCTCTCTCTCTCTCTCTCTCTCTCTCTCTCTCTCTCTCTCTCTCTCTCTCTCTCTCTCTTGCATCTGTAATCTGGACTAATCTTCTGTTTAACTTTGGACGCAAATGGGACTTCATAAATGCATGCAGTGTATCTCTCCTCTCTCTCTCTCTCTCTCTCTCTCTCTCTCTCTCTCTCTCTCTCTCTCTTTTGCATCTGTAATCTGGAACAATCTTCTGCTTAACTTTGGACGCAAATGGGACTTCATGAATGCAGTGTCTGCCTTGAGTTGCGCATGAATGCATTGTCTTCCTTCAGTCGTGCGCAGCATCGTGCATGGCGGCTGCAACGATGATATGATCTGGAGTCGTCGTGTGTGCATGATCAAGAGATTACTGAAATTACTGAGAGATTACTCACCAACGCCGAAGTTCTTGGGAGTTGAAGTCAGTGTCAAGGTTAACGTAGCACCTTGACGCGCCTGAAGATCATTAGCTGCGTGCCTTTCGGATCTAAAGGCCTAATCTTATTTCCTCTCTCCGGATTATGCGGCTCGCTGGGAATTTTCATCGGTTAGGATTTGATTATAGGATTTTTGATATGGTTTTTTTTATTGGTCTGGATATAGGGATATTACTCCTCTGTATACTTCACGGTGAATAATTGAGTGATGTCGGTAACGCTTGAATTTGAAATTTTTTAATTTTGGTTTTAGCATTCACACACCCTCACACACGAACATAAATATATGTGTGTTTGTGTGTGTGTCTGTCTGAGTGTAATAAATGTATAAAACTAGAAACAAATAATTCACAATATCAGATACCAACAAAGGCTAACATTTACGTTGTGAGATATATATAATTTATATATATATATATATATATATATATATATATATAATATATATATATATATATATATATATATATATGTATGTATGTATATATGTATGTATGTATATATATATATATATATATATATATATATATATATATATCGTAAAACTACAAACGTCGTTTAATATCAATTCACGCTTCTTTAGAATATCCCTGATGAGAATTATCACCGAAGGGAATTTATAAAGTGATAAATGGATCGATACTGTCCGGGTCTCGATCCCGCCAGCGACTTTATTGCCTTCAACGGCTCAGTCAACGCTCTACCCACTGAGCATCAAGATTGAGACCAGCGGTACCGATCCATTTATCATAAAAATTCCCCATCGAGGATATTCCCGAAGTAGCGTAGATTGGATATTAAACGACGTTTGTAACTTCATAGTTGTATATAAATCAGGGTGTGATAAAAGTTTCATATATATATATATATATATATATATATATATATATATATATATATATATATATATATACTGATATACATACACACATATATATGTACATATACATACATATAAACTGTTAATGATGTATTTCACTTCTTATAAGGCTGCGTTTTCGTGGGGAAAAAAGGTAATTCGATATGGCTGCAAAAATAGCAATAGCAAATGTGTATGAATATCGTGTTGCGTGGACTATCAGCGAAATCATTTGTTCACGGAATGTTTGACTGAAAAATCATTCTGTCTTAATCCTCTATAAATTCGACGTCCGCTGATCACGTGAGATTCGTCCTTCTTGTAATTTGCGTTGTTTGCATCGGTCAGGATATTTCTGACATGCTGAGTGTTTATTAAGATGTATTTATATTTTCGAATTTTAGCTTCAGTCTCTTCTGGTACAATGTCATCATGCTGTGAAGGTTTAGGGTACAACGTGAATTAGACACTTGCGAATTTCATTGAAGACGATGGAGTTTATAAGACATAGACAACTTTCCTCATTTATTCAGTGAAAGGCGGCGTCACATTGGTTTCTCTCACGGCGTTCAGCTCAACGTGTTGCTCTAGCGAAGCATTTTTGGGCCCCCGTGTTTAATCAGCCGTATTGTTTAAACGTTCGGAAAACATGTTGCTTTAACTGGGGATCTTTCCTATCATGCTCAGCGCATTGTAAACTATCCGACGTCCTAGCAGAGTGTTCTATATATTATTTTCTTTTAAGCAAGGTAACGTTTCTTACAGAGGATAATTTCATAAACGCTAACCATAGTAATATTGTGAGTGAAATTGTGCTGAAAAGGCTATAATAATAACTTATCTCAAAACTTGACAGGTTAGCGGGCATGGCATTTGCCTGATTTAGACTCGTTCAGCCTTCTTTTTCTTGCCAGCACTACCCTAAAAGGTTGAATCGCCTGATGAAGAAAACATGTGAAACTTCCCCAGAATTGTTGTTTCCTTCATCTGACACGAACAGTTTTGCTTTAAGTGGAATGTTAGCCGAGGCCATGTCGCCTCTAGGATTCTGATTTTGAAGTGTCCGTCTACGCTTTGATTACGTTGTTCTAACAACACTAACAACAAGTGTGACATATTCCGTCTTCTCTGAGCCATCACACTGGGCTAAACGCGGGGTGAACCTATTGTAACCTAGCCTAAAGTATAATATACAGGAAGAGTAAATTACGAATAAACAAAGAACGGCAGAAAAACTTGATAAAATTCAAGAAACCAACTACGAAGATGCAAAGCACATAAGATGCATCAGCCATGTATTAGGATCTAATAGCAGGTTGTTTTAAACCATTTCTCTAGCAGTTGTTAGCGGTATTGGGAGGGGAGTTGAACTGCTAAAGGACTTTGGAAAAGGATTTTGTGAGCGTATGATACTAACCTCTCGCGACTTACCATATGTGACGATTGATAATTTTACTTTCATAGCCGGAATATCTGACGATGAAAAGTATTTAAAGATATGTGTAATATTAGACTTTGATATGTTAATTGAAATCGCTACATTTGCATCCTATCCCAGTCATCTTTGATCTAATATAAGTGAAAGATATTTAATTAGTCTTTTCCCTTACCAGCAAAATTCCTTCCATGTGGAAGCAATGTGTAATAAATATGGATTCCATAGTATTGACAGTTAATTTTTAAAGACGGAAAATAAACTATAAGGATTTAATAAAGACGGAATATAAATATATATATGAATACAAATGTATCATGTATACACACGTAAGTAACACTAAATGTTTTGCATCTTCATTGTGAATTATATAAATACATCGTATTTATATAATTTTCCTAAAAGTGAATAACAGAAATTAATGTATTCCACCTCCATTCCTGATATCATCCATTCACCATTCCCGCCTTTCAGATTCCCAGGGTCTTTAACCTCAGGACTTTGCAAATATGCTGAACTTGCCCGAATTTTTGCCGGCGCGTCTGTCAATGTCGTGTGAGGATATCATAGAAGTCCTTCCACGTAGGATCCAATCTTTACGCTGGATGTGTTTTTCCACGACACGATAACACCCTTTTGAAGGTGCTGAAGGGTTATTGACCTTCTCTCTCTCTCTCTCTCTCTCTCTCTCTCTCTCTCTCTCTCTCTCTCTCAAGTATATTGGGTGTGAATGATAGCATTTTATGGTATTTATTTTATGTTTTATTTATGTTTTTGAATTGCGTTCATGTTTTCTGGATTTGTGTAGGAATCCTGTTCGTTGGATAAGAGAAAATAAATACTTTTTGTTATTAGAGTTACAAGTAGCAGTAACAGTACTAATAACAGCAGTAAAAATTATATAATGATCATTGTTACTGTTGTTATGTTTATTATAGCACAGATGCGTTCTTACTTTTCTCTCGAATTATTTGTGATGAATACATTACCTGTTGCAAGACTTATGGCCCATAAAATTCGTGATATTGATGGCGTGTAGCTTCTGACATGTTTGCATACCTTGATATGTTTCCTCTTTTCCTCAGCTGCCATAACGAATATCATAACTTTACCCCCTTCAGACAGCCCTCACGTTATTGCATTGATTACACCCTCGAGATGAGGTAAATGATGCTCATCCTCATCAAACTTGAGAGAGGATATGATACCACTTGAAAGAAGCATACTTCAATGCCTCAGTTTTTCTTAACTACTGTTTGTGTATGCTTATGTTTCTTTTTTATATACTGCACCTTTATTTTCACCTTTATTGAACTTTATTTCTCTTAACAGTTTTCGCCTTATCTTTCACGTAAGAATAATAAAAATAGAACTTACGATAGTAGTAGCTTGACCTTCAGTCTGTAATAGTATTTTTAGTTTGGTTTCTCTTTGTTGAAGTAGTTTGACCAAACACAGATTGAAAAAGCGCAGATCGTTTTCCAAGTAGATATCAGTTATCCGAGATAGAGATTATATCAAGTTGGTTGCTTAATCAAAGTTTCTTCTGTTCCTTAGGTTTTTATATCAGGCTAATGGTATTCTTTGAATGCTATACCATATACTTTGAATTTCATACCGTTCCCGTGAGCCAGTACTTAATAGAGGAAACGGCTTATTGTTTAGAAAAAGGAAACATGAATTTATGCGTCCAAACATGCACACACACACATATGAATGTAAATTATTCTTTCACTTATCGGCAATAAAACTTCTTATGCCTGTGTACATGCCTTCACATTCATACACAACATACACGCACGCGCACACATGTATATTTGTATGTGCGTGTTTGTTTGTGTGTGAATGTGAATGCATGTACATACGGGGTTTTATTGCAGATAAGTGGAAGAATAATTTACATTCATAGCAGCGGGCTTTGCGCGGCTCTATTCACAGATGATCCAATTATCCCTTATTTGTCTGAAAGGATTCGCATTCATGAAGCTCTTCAGTGATATTAATTAATAAGACTTAGCACAAACAGTCCCTCTTCACCTGAGACATGTAGGGTAAACTCAGCTTAAATATTGGTTTGCTGCACTGCAAGAGTGGATTGCAATCTGTTATTGAATGCTTACTCAATCGATATTGCCATTCTCGTTCAATTGGACGTTCGGCTTTGACTGGGATTGCTGTTGCCTTGCTCCTGGGATTTTAATGAAAAATTCTTCTTGTTTTGTTTATTTGTGTATGTATGTATGTGTGTATGTATATATATATATATATATATATATATATATATATATATATATATATATATATATATATATATATATATACTGTATATATATATATATATATATATATATATATATATATATATATATATATATATATATATATATATATGATTATTATCACTTTTGTACGTGATTCATTTTATCACACATTACCACAGGTGAAAAATAAGAAGAAGGTGTAGGTCCTGACGGTTTCGACTTTATTTCCAAGCCATTGACGAAGGACTGATGATCAGTCCTTCGTCAGTAACAAAATAAAGTCGAAACTCAATCAGACCACACCTGTTTCTTATTTTCACCTGTGGTAATGTGTGATATATATATATATATATATATATATATATATATATATATATATATATATATATATATATATATATATATATACATGCATATATATATTCATATAATGTGCCTATATATTCATATGTATATGCATATATATACATATATATAATATATATTTATATTGTGTGTGAAGAGAGAGAGAGAAAGAGAGAGAGAGCTGGATGACAGCAGTTAGTATGCATCCTCCCAGTTGACAATCCAATAGGATCCGCGATGAAAATGTTGGCCTTCCTTCGAAATGTCGGCTTTGGAATTATTCATTTGCTTCTGTGTTCCAGACTATCCCCTCCCTTGTAGGTAGGCCTTATTTCTTTACTTTAACGCATATTGATGCGTCATTCTTTTCCCTAACGGATAAGAATTGCCACGCGAAGATTAGTGCAGGTTTTAGAGGAATGTATATTATGGAATATTACCATTACATAATAGAGCTACATGTTAGGGTTAAAATATGCAGTTTGGCCATTACACTGTACAATAAAAGATACATTTGGACGACAAATTACGGACATTATACAACCATGACTTCATAACCTCTGAACTTTATGATTTAGAAATCACGGGACTTTATATGTGCGAAGATTACTGGAATAAGATTCATTGCTGTCGCAGCATGCGACAGAGTGCAATAACCCCGGAAGGTATTGAGAAAAGAAAGTACTCTCAACACATCGGAAATCGCTTTTATAAATAGCAACAGACGAAACTTGTGTAAATATGTCACCTTACTATTGACTATTGTTGATGTTCCTTCGCTGGAAGAGAATAAAAGAAATAATCTATGATTTATCTTGGGGTCACAAATAGAAAAAACGCTATATCGGCTTTAATCTTTTTGTTATTTAAGTATGTATTTTTTTTCTTTATGAAAGGGTGCTATTTTCAGAGTTTAATTTAAAGAAGTAATATATCTTCAACGTAATAATTTAAAGAAATAATGTATCTTCATCGTAGCAAAATACATTGAAATTCTTAATTCCATATACAGCCCACAATGTAATAGCTTTTGCGTGAATAATTATTTGGGCGAGCGGATTAATGCGCAATTAATGAAATTAAATGTTTGCATAACCCCAGGTAGCCCTGCTTTTATTTTTCTGTTCATTCACTTTTATGTAGATATTATCAGCATTGCATGTCGTCACGCATTAAAACCTTTGAGTTATTTTGAGTATTGTCTTGGCGTGAGTGTTCTAGTTATTGTGTATTCATTGTTTAAATTGTATACCATTTCATGTGTGGGTGTGAGTGTTCGTATGGATATCAGTGAACATGAAATCTGATCTATTTTTGCTTTTTGGAAACTGCAAGAACTGTTAATGGACTCTCTTCGTAAGCGATGACACACCTGCATCTGAAAAAGATATATATAAAAGGGTTTAGGAAACGCAGAGAAAGACATAGTTCCAAAGTCTGGAAGTGGAAGGTCTTCAGTGATGGTCTAACCGGTTGCCTCTTGAAATCGTGTCATTTGTAAATTTGCCTGTAGCACCAATTATAGTAATTTTTCCACTAGTGTCATTTGTAAATTTCCCTGTATGTCCGATTATAGGCATTTTTCCACAAGTGTCATTTGTAAATTTGTCTGTATATCCGATTATAGGCATTTTTCCACAAGTGTCATTTGTAAATTTGCCTGTATGTCTCATTATAGGCATTTTTCCGCTTCTACAAAATCTTTCCCATTTTCTCCGACAAAACAGCGCTGGAAGGTTAACACTCTCTGGGTTCGCCCACACAGACTGGGAGAAGAGTTACAGTTAAAAAAAAATTACAGGATATATAGTTTTAATCATTGTTAACACGTGCTATATATTAAATGATTATTTTTTATGGAAAGGACAAAGTTTGGCATCCTTATGCTTTTATTTAGCGCAGACTTCCCGGAAAAAAAAAGAAAAGGAAAGAAAAGATACAAAGAGTGGGGTACTGGCTTCAAGGTAGAAATGGATATTAAGAACTTCGATTATCAGTGTGTAGAAATGCTTCAGCTGCCTGAAAGTAACCCTGATTCTTGTTAGTAGTCATACTGAGGCCCTTACCTTGACCTTGGCTTTCCCTTTTGGACGTAGTGTAAAGTTTACAATGCTATTCTCTATGGGCATTATTTAAGGTTCTTTGCAGCGTCCCTTCGGCCTCTATCTGCAACCCCTTTGGTTCCTTTTACTGTACCTCCTTTCATATTCTCTTTCTTCCATCTTACTTTCTACCCTTTCCTAACAACTGATTCATAGTGCAACTGCGTTGGTTTTCCTCCTGTTACACCTTTCAAACTTTGACTATCAATTTCCTTTTCAGCACTGAATGACTTCATTGGTCCCAGTGCTTGGCCGTTGGCCTAAATTCTATATTCAGTCTATGGGCATAATTCACGAACTTAACCCGCTGTCATAGGCAAGATCTTTGACAAACAGATATTGTGTGAACTTGAGTTTTGGTTCACTTTAGTCACTTTAAGTGACTTGGCCGCCCAAACTTTGAGAGTGAATAACTGACATCTATTAGGGCACCGGATAACCTAATCGCCATCAGTGTACTTAACATTATGTGACCTCAGTACATTCCGAGAAACCTCAGGTCACTAATTTCCTACAAATATTTTTATTTTACCTACAGTTAGCATATAATTTTCATGTCTGTTTTATTCAAGCTATATTCGAAATAGTTACTTTAAAACAAGGTAGCTATATGATATGCTTTAGAGGTGTTTTTATTCCTCTGTGATTTCTGGGTAAACGAACTGAAATTAAGATATGGATGGTTTTTCATAACCTAAGCATACTTATTGATATTTTGAACATTATTAGAAACACGCACACACACACACACAGAGAGAGAGAGAGAGAGAGAGAGAGAGAGAGAGAGAGAGAGAGAGAGAGAGAGCTACGTTTTGCGAATCGTGTCATGTGTGGAATGATCATAAAAGGAAATTCAATTATCAAGAAAGAATTAACATGCAATTTCCTCGTAACATAGTTTGCATGTGTATAACTGTTGACCTAATTTTTTTATTCCCTTTATTTTCCATCACTACACTGAATTAGAACTTTCTGTATGGTCATTTATTCAAACTATCTCTGTCGTATGGGTCACCTGTTTACAGTTTCGTAATCAAGTCCAGGTAACTCATCCGAAAGAAAACTTATTCGAAATGACTGACAGCTGTATTTTTTTACTTTATGTGTTCAAAACTCGTTCTTGTTGAACAGATAAGAACCTTTACTAACCTTTTATCTCACCCGCAGTTTGAGTGACCTTGGCATACTTTTCAAGGCCAATGACCTGTTTTCGGGCCAAAGTTCGAAAGTCACATTATCGGAGCTGTAATCTGAAAAAAACGACAGTGGATTTTTGTAAAGTTGCAAAACTAATATCTATTCGTATTTTCTGTTGTTGAAAGCGTAATTTTGAAATACTGCAAATGGTTTCAGGTTCCTTGGTATTTTAATGTGCGTAATATGGAGAAGCTGGAATTAATATTGAAACGTGAATATGGAATACGTAAAGTTTTATCTTTGATTACTAATTATGGCTAGGATTGGAGGAATTTGATGAACAATTATCACGGTTAATTACTGTTATATTGGACTGTTTCATTCTGCTTCCGCAGTTTGAATGTTTGTGCTTTCATAACTTTTCGTCTTTTTCAGTTTACATATTTCTGTTATACTGAAATACATATTGGACTTTTCGTTCTGTGTCCTCTTTTGTTTTACAGCCGCGTCTCTGCATCTCAGTTATGTCACTTGGCGTTTTCCTTTTCATTCCACATTTTTAAATCGCGATATTGGCACCTCGTGTGACTGGGCTCTTGCACCTGACGTATTTCATAAGAAAGGTTGAGTGAATTTTCTACATTGCATTACGTCCCGTATTCTACGTATGCACAGTGAGTTTGTTTCTCATTCATCACGGTAATTTTCAGTGCTCGATCGCTTTTCTATAGATAGCGTCATTGTAAAAGACTGAAATTTTCGTTGAATATCAGAATTATTAGAAAAAATAAGATTATCCTAAAAGCGTGATATTCGAAAATGAAACGATAAGGCGAGTGGTAATTAAACTGGCACAGTTCCAAGGCAAAGAGAGACACCCGATCTAAGGAACGCAAGACCATGGGCTCTCTGGTTACATGAGCTTGGTGCTAAATATGTCATTCAGACAGCAGGATAAATGTAAATAATGTGTTGAAGTCTCCAATTTTGACAACTTTTGTATTGGATCACAAAATTTTATAATAAACTCTGATGACGAGCAGATATAAGATATTGCTAACGGAAACATTAACTTTAACATGAGATGAGACTATTTTTCTTCTGGTCGTTTTGTTAAAATTCGTTATGTTTTTGTGAAATTTAAATATTTTTCATAATTATTATTTACAGATATTCACAGTTATACACTGAGATGTCGTATAATACATAATACTGCATGCTTGTATAATTATGCATTTAAAGTACATTTTTACGTTTTATGAATTGCGTAAGATATCTCATGTAACAAAGGGTAATTGTACACTTGGAGAGAATACGTTCTTTTCCAAAAACAACAAGTGTATAACTATTGCTATTACCTTTAAAAAAGTATGGTAGCGGATAGATTCATAATATGAGGTATTGTGAAGATACCTAGAATTTGTGCTGACCTCAATCTGCATGAATCCCCCGTGATAAATAAACTTCAATCAGTATTAGAGAGAAAATAAACATTGAAGAAAAGGAAAAAAGAGCATCTGTGTGCCCTGAATATCAAGCTACAAGCTCCAAGCTCCATGAATAGAAGCTCTTTTACTGACGCAATGTTGCAGTGGTTTGTTTGTAAGCTATTTCGTTGCTTACTCGTCTTCTGGCTTGGAGAAGCAATAATGTTTCTTAAGTCAACTGACATGTTTGACATCCATTACCCAGTGTTGTTTTTCCTGTGTGTTTTATTATCTCTTAAGAATTCATCTACCGTGCTTTTGCTTTTATCCTATCTGATAGTGGTATTTAATTCCATTTGCATTTACTTTGTTATTTAAGTTCGCGGCATACTGTGCACATTTTCATATATGTGTAAAACTGAAGTAATTGTATTGCAAATGTAGAAGCTATATTTACAGGGGAAAATATTTACTTACAAATGTACACGCATATATGCTTCCACTTTATAGTGAAACAGGATGATAGGTCACAAACATAAGCAAACGCGTGCCCTCACACACACAGATAAATATATATATATATATATATATATATATATATATATATATATATATATATATATATATATACGTGTGTGCGTGTCTGTTTTTAAAATGCTACAAAAAAGTAATCAAATAGCTACTTATATTTTATCTGTAGGGCCAAGTTCCTTCCTCTATCATAACGTGATACGGTTAATGAAAAGTAAAACACTTATGGTTTATTCTCTGTATTTGTTTAGTTCGTCTTCTGCTGTGCGAATAATCGCTCTCTCTCTCTCTCTCTCTCTCTCTCTCTCTCTCTCTCTCTCTCTCTCTCTCTCTCTCTCTCGAGTAGGTTACTTATCAGCTTCGGTGCGAGGCGGCTCCCCTGTAGTAGAATATATAAGCTTTATTGATAGTTCTAGCAGATAAGTGTTACACAATATCGACATATTTCTAAGACTTGCACGTCATCTCATGGCACAGAGAAATCAGATGTTGACTGAGTCGATATTTATATAAGTACCGTGATATTGTGAAACTGTATAAATGGGACAAGCAGTTAGTCTTTTTGTAAGAGTTGCGTAAGCTTTCTTTGATATATATTTTTTGATTGTTGTTTATAACAGTTTTTTTCATAAGCTTCTCGAACGTAAGTATGTTTTTCTTGCTTGTTCGTTTGCGTTTTGCCGCTTAGCGAGCGAAACCAAGGGCTGACATTCAGCACTGATAGGTAAGTCGATGCCAGAGGGTACGGTACGGATTTCAAACAGCATTCTTTCATTTTTATTCGAATTTATCTCTCTTTGTATGCACACATGGCAGTAAACTTTTTAACAAGCTGAAAAGAAAAATTGGCTCAATTACCGTTGATAGTCAGCATGAATTCCATTATGGATTGGTACGTTTTCAACTCGAAGGGAATTAAAGTAACACACACATGTATGTGTACACACATATATGTAAAATATGTATATATATATGCATATGTATATATATATATAATTTTTATATATATTCATATATATATAATATATATTTGTATGTGTATGTCTGTCTGTTTATAACGTAGAATTTTAATTCTGCGTTTACACCGGAAAACGCTTGTGCATTGATATTCTACGCCCAACGTTTGTGCATTGATATTCTACACTCATTATTTATATGGCATAATCTATTTATATAATATATATATATATATATATATATATATATATATATATATATATATATATATATATATATATATATATATATATATATATATAACGATCTTCTGAAGATTTATATTCCCTTGACATATCGTTTCTGTTTGTATGATTTTGTCACAGATGTCTGTTCCTTGGAAGCTTGCGAGTTCAGTTGATGACCTTTTTACTGGATTTATAAGAATGTATGCACAGTAGCAGTGATTT
Source organism: Macrobrachium rosenbergii (assembly GCF_040412425.1). NCBI lineage: Eukaryota > Metazoa > Arthropoda > Malacostraca > Decapoda > Palaemonidae > Macrobrachium > Macrobrachium rosenbergii. The sequence continues at coordinate 26,444,130 of NC_089757.1, forward strand.
AAATGACCGATGGGGAGTCGTGAATAGAAAACTTGATTTAATAAAGATGATTGGGAAAATGCTGAATGCAATGTCATTGTCTTCTCATTTCACTTGAGGGTGCAAGTGAACTAACCATTTAAAATACACGGTCTCAATACATACAATTCATCATAGAAATAAACTTGAGAGTAACCAGTAGAATTTTCTCCTAACTGAGAAATTTTCTTCAAACTTTCTATTAGCTGAAAGCACTGCATGACTGTCATATTTTATACGGAAGTTATTTCATTTTCTCGGTACATTTCAGTATCAGATACAGAACATATCCGTACCTTTGTTGCTCACTGATATTTTTTTCTGTTCGTACTCCACCTCCATTTTTTCTGGCCGTTTTGTTACTACTGTTTTTTTTTTTTTTTCCGTATCCCAACTACTAATTTTATTCTGGCCGTATTCCAACTACTGTTTTATTCTGTCCGTATTCCAACTACTTTTTTTTTATTATGAATTTTTTTTCTCTCCGTATTCCAACTACCATTTTGTCTGTCCGTATCACAGCTACTATTTTTTTCAGTCTGTATTGTAACTACATTTTTTGTCCGTATTCTAATATTTTTTGCAGTCTTATTCCAACTACATGGTGTCCGTATTCCAACTTCTATTTTTCTGTCCGTATTCCAACTACGATTTTTATTCTGTCCGTATCCCAGCTTCAGTTTCTTAAAATCTATATTCCATCTACTATTTTTTTGCGGTCCGTATTCCAACTACTATTTTTTCTGTCCGTGTTCCAACTATATACTATTTTTCTCTGTCCATCTTCCAACTACTATTTTTTCCCTGTATTCTAACCATAATTTTTTTATCCGTTTTCCACCTATTATATTTTTTTTTCAATCTGTAGTTTGACTACAATTTTTTCAATCCGCATTTCAATTGCTATTTTTTCAGCCAGTATTCCAACAACAATTTTTTTCCATATTACAACTACTATTTTTATCAATCCGTATTCCAACTACTATTTTTCTCAATCCGTATTCCATCTACAATTTTCTTCCTGTCCATATTCCATTTCATCCTTTTCTGCGAAAACACAGTGGCCTCCATTTCCGAACATGAGAGCCACGTGGTCAGCAGAGTCAAGTGCACGTGGTCCTTCCCCATTGATATGACACTCCTATTGATTGAAGTGAGCCAGGCAAGCGTAGAAGCTTGCTCGGGAAATGTGAGGGGAACGGGTACAAAAGTATTTGCCGTATGGACTCACCTTCTGCTTTTTTTTATACCAGTGGTTATTAATTTCTTTCTCTTCTGGACTTGTTATTCATGCATGCCATATGTTGTTTATATACCCCAAAAATTCACATATACTTAAAAACACTGACACACACACACATACATATATATATCTATATATATATATATATATATATATATATATATATATATATATATATATATATATATACATACATACATACATACATACACACATACAAGTCGACTTACCAATTCGGCTATCAAGAGAGTTAGAAATATCTGAGGCATTTTATATACATATATATATATATATATATATATATATATATATATATATATATATATATATATATATATATATATATATAAAAACCCAATATATCTCAAGTAATC
>NC_089757.1:26448264-26505764 GCF_040412425.1 Macrobrachium rosenbergii
TGCGGAATGTGAATTCTTAAGAAAGCCATATGTTTGTTTGGTAGTTCTCCCGGGAAACAGCTTTGACATTTCATTTTTTTCCGTAGCTTTTGAGAATGACTTTTATCAATAATAATGCCAAGATTTTCTCGTTTTTCGTAATTTATTTTTCGTTTGTTTTATCGATATATTAACATTCTAAATCTCTCACCCTGAGTGTCTGAAGTCGTTGTCAAAAGGAGGACAGTTTTTTATATATATATATATATATATATATATATATATATATATATATATATATATATATATATATATATATATATATATATATATATATATATATATATGTATATTAATGTATCATATATACATATGTGTGTATATATATATATATATATAACATGTATGTATGTATATATCATATATACATATGTGTATGTATAATGTATATATATATATATATATATATATATATATATATATATATATATATATATATGAAACTAAACCTATGGGTTGAAAGTATTGTCTTTAATATGTTGCGTATGATTTGAACATGCAAGTTGTTTTAACATCATCACATATTTTCTGTTTATATTGTGTACTTTTTATATTGTGTACTTCGGGATCTAAAATTACGAATATGTAGTTGAGTAAACCCAAAATATAAAAAAAAATCATATTAATTATTATTGACCTCTGCATATATGACATTCTTGTACAGTACATTAGCCTTAATCGCTCTGTGTAACTATTCTGGAATTACTGTTCGATTTTACAAAATGTTAATAGCATTAGTCTTTATGGCCTTAATTATTTTAACGGGAAATCATTGTACCACAGTATATTCAAATCTCTTTGCTCTTTCATGTCTGTTATCATGGATGCCACTTGGCACATTTCACTAATTGTTTCGTGAAAATTTGGTCTAACAAACAATTCTTGTTCTTTAAAAGGGTTTTGATATTTTCAATAATAGTTTAATGTTTTTTGAGCTATTAGTAATATTTTTTCATGACAAGTAATTTAGTTTATTTAATTTTCATTCCGTAATATTTCGTTTTGCTTGTCTAAATTAAACGTCTTTGACATGCGTAATTCAGAAGTAAATTTGGATGTATTACTTGGTTTTAATGATGAACTAAGTTAATGAATAAATAGATTTAATAGGGACATTTAAGATTAATTTCCCGCGTATTTCATCTGCATATAATCTGGTAAGTCCACAGCTAGACATGCAAATAACCAATAAATGTGAAAATAGCCACGTTACGTAAAACAAGAAAGTTTTATTTCTGAGACATCTTGTGTCACTGCACGTGGCCTCTACGTTTATGTAACTGGGAAGATTTTGTACACATATTCAAAGGAGGCCAAGTCTGTCTCCATCGCTGCCAGAAACAAGTAAAAAATGCGCAGAAGTTTCTTCATCGCAATCGAGTTTCTGTACAGCGCATAATCAAGGCCACCGAAAATAGATATGTCTTTCGGTGAATCTCGAAGCTAATGCTGTATGAGCCGCGACCCATAGAAACTTTACCACGGCCCGTGGTGGCTGTCTTATATCGTTGCCAGACGCACGATTATGGCTAGCTTTAACCTTAAATCAAAATAAAAACTACTGAGGCTAGAGTGCTGCAATTTGGTATGTTTGATGGTTGGAGGGTGGGTGATCAACATACCAACCTTCAGCCCTCTAACCTCAGGTCTGAAAGGGCAGTTAGAAAAAAGCCATCTCAATAGATTTCTTTTACAGAAAACTAAAAGGGGTTTAAAGAAAAGTAAAAGAATTATATAACTTTGCTTCTTTATTGCATACGATAGGATGCCTAGTTAGGATTTGACAGTTTCGAGTATGTTTTTATTATTATTATTATTATTATTATTATTATTATTATTATTATTATTATACTCATCTCTAGTTTTATAATCGAATACATATCAAATTGCCAGGAAGGAAACCACATTAATACAAAAGTCTATTACCAGCCATTCCTTGCACATTAACTGATAGAAGGATGACAGATTGGTAAAAAGAGTGTGCTGTTTGGAAGTTTACACACACACACAGACACCTTCACGCTTACATATATATATATATATATATATATATATATATATATATATATATATATATTATATATATACTATATACTATATATATATCTATATATATATCTATATATATATATATATATATATAGATAGATATATACTATATATATATATATATATATATATATATATAGTACATCTTTTGAATAAAAAAACCTTCTCTTTTTATCCCTTTCTGTGAAGCTAAAACGGAACTTTTTATTCCGGACTGGAGACACTTCCTCCCTATGTAAATAAAAAACCCTCACTCCCCGATCAATATTCTGTGTTGACGATACTCAGAAACTGAGGTGAGATCTGGCCTCCGTCTGAGGCTTCTCCTGCTGAAGTGCCTCTCGTCTCAGCCTCTCCATTACTTTTCTTTTCCTTTCCTCTTTGCTGCGCACCTTTCAACTGTTTGTAACCATCCTCCCGCGCCTCTTAGAAGATCCCTATCCTCTTCCCATCTTCCGACCCTACATGGGGTTTCTGTACGTCTGCCCGGTCCCCTGTGAGATGCTGTGCAGCCTATATTCACGTCTATCCACTCTAGAGCTTTCTAGGGCCTCTTTTTTTTATTTCTTTGTATCGGGTATTTATATTCATCGCTGAAAGAATCAGTGCTATAGTTTGGTTGTTGAAACATTCCTTCTTTGGTTACTTTTTATATGTGTGTATGTGCTGTGTATATATATATATATATATATATATATATATATATATATATATATATATATATATATATAATGTGTGTGTAAAAATAAATATATAAAGGATCCACGATATTCACGTAAATAGATGATATATATATACATATACATATACATATACCCTGTGGACATATATATATATGTATATTACTAAAAGGACCTCATTCAAACGGGATGGTATCTAATGGAGTTTTTATTCAAAAAGTTACAAGCTTTCTTGGACAAACAGTCCACATTATCAAGTATCCGTACAATGAGCAGACGCGGATTAAAAGTACCCAGCACACAGATATAAATACAGCCGGACTACGCGCCTGCTCATTGTACGGATACTTGATAATGTGGACTGTTTGTCCAAGAAAGCTTGTAACTTGTTGAATAAAAACTCTATTAGATACCATCCAGTTTGAATGAGGTCCTTTTAGTAATTCTACTAATGCACAGAGCAATTGTGTATGTGATAAAGTTAATATATGTATATATATATATAATCCATAATTATAGTCACGTATGTAGATTGAATTTAAACGCAGTGGGCTTTTGAGTACCACAGCGGAGCTTTTATCAAAGTGCAATAGTTTGAAAAAGTCCACAGCGGTGGAGGAAGGCTTTCTGCGTTATATATTTCATCTATTCACCTGAATACCATTATGGGCCCTTGCTACATACTTTCAGTGGGATAATGTACTGTATTTTTCAACTGGTATATAATATATATGTATAAATATATATATATATATATATATATATGTATATATATATATATATATATATATATATATATATATATATACCATAAATATTGGTATCCGATTATGAGTTTTACTAAAAAAAAAAGTACGTCTAGAGACTGGAAGTTAAAAGATTAGTAAAACGAATATTAAAAAGCGGTAACGCATTATATATATATATATATATATATATATATATATATATATATATATATATATATATATATATATATATATATATATATATATATATATACCATAAAATATTGGTATCCGATTATGAGGTTTTACTAAAAAAAGTATGGCTAGGAGACTGGAAGTTAAAGATTAGTAAAACGAATATTAAAAAGTAAAACGCATTATATTATATATATATATATATATATATATATATATATATATATATATATATATATATATATATACATATATATATATATATATATATATATATATATATATATATATATATATATATATAGGTATATATATAATGCGTTAACGCTCTTTAATATTCGTTTTACTAATCTTTTTACTTCCAGTCTCCTAGACGTACTTTTTTTTTTTTAGTAAAACTTCATAATCGGATACCAATATTTATGGTCCCAGTAAACCGTCTTATCTCTAATGAGAGTCACAAAGTTTTCCAGATTTACTCTTTCCCTTTCCATTCCATCACCAGTCATGTTTATCTGTGCCTCAAATGACTAAATTATCTGGGCAGTTACTTAGACATTTCTTCCTGAATATTAACTCGGTCTTCGTTGCAGCATTTGACAATATATTTTTAACCAGTTCTCCATTTTCTTTTATGTTAATACTTACACTAGTTAGTTTTCTGTAATAGAAAACTATTGTCCCGGCTTTGTCTGTCCGTTCGCACTTTTTCTGTCCACCCTCAGATCTTCAAAACTACTGAGGCTAGAGGGCTGAAAAGTGGTATGTTGATCATCCATCTCCAAGCATCAAACCTCCATATTGCAGCCCTCCAGCCTAAGTAGTTTTTTATTTCATTTAAGATTAAAGTTAGGCATAATGGTGCGTCTGGCAACGATATAGGGCGGGCCACCACCGGGCCGTGGTTAAAGTTTCATGGGCTGCGGATCATACAGCATTATACCGAGACCACCGAAAGATACATCTATTTTCGGTGGCCTTGATTATAAGCTGCAGCGGCTGTACAGAAAACCTGATTGCGCCGAAGACTCTTCGGCGCTTACTTTACTAGCTTCTGTTGGTAGGGGTTTCATTAACTGATGTAACTTGAGCATGTCTTCGTTGTTAAGAATTTTTTTTTTATTTTTAGTTTTTATTTTAAGTTACTGTGTTCCGGTAATTGTAAGTTAATATCAGTTATGTCTCCTTTGTTGGGGTGTTTTGTGAGTCATGATTAAGCCGGTGCTTTTTGGGTATTTTCTAAATTTTAAGCACCTTTTTTTATTTTCTATTGAACAAAGTCTCTATGCTTGGTTTTATAAGTGAATGTTCACCGTACTCACCGTACTGGTAAGTTGATTAGCACAGCTGCCATTTTGGTGCTGTTTTAGTTTTCTGTAAAAGAAAACTATTGTGCCGGCTTTGTCTGTCCGTCCGCACTTTTTCTGTCCGCCCTCAGATCTTAGAAACTATTGAGGCTAGAGGGCTGCATATTGGTATGTTGATCATCCACCCTCCAATCATCAAACATACCAAATTGCAGCAATCTAGCCTCAGTAGTTTTTATTTTATTTAAGATTAAAGTTAGCCATAATCGTGTGTCTGGCAACTATGTAGGACAGGCCACCACCGGGGCGTGGTTAAAGTTTCTTGGGCCGTGGCTCATTCAGCATTATACCGATACCACCGAAAGATAGATCTATTTTCGGGGGCCTTGATTATACGCTGTACAGAAAACTTGATTGCACCGAAGAAAGTTCGGCGCATTTTTTTACTTGTTTCAATTTGTTGAACATTTAGCGAGTAATGGTAAAATCTAGTCTATTTATTACATTTTTATTTAATATTAATAATTCTCAGGTTAAAGTTATTTTATGAATTGTCAGTATCACAGTCTCGGAAATCAGTAATTTTACTCTTGGCAGGTGATGTAAATATCTCGGAGGACTTGGCCTAAAATTTGCCGGCATATCCATTAAAACCAGAAAGCTTTGGTATACTTATACTCAACGAACATTAGAATCAAAATAACTGGGTCCCTCCGGCAAAAATTAACTTTAACTTCTCTGGAGAGTTTCTGATGCAATTATGTAACAGTGAAAGTGTACATGAGTTGCGTTTCCCAGCCCTCATTTCTTTAGTACCTTATAACGTAATTTTTCTCATTTTTCCCCCATTGTGTTTTTGCGTTATGTCATAAATTTCCTCGAGTTATTTTTAAAATTTTTCCCGTTTTTTTTGTGTGTGTGTGTGTGTGTGTGTTGTGTCATAAATTTCATGAGATGATCATGGCACAGGTACATTTAACGCAACCTATTATTCGGAAGCATGTTATGAGAACTTGTTTTTTCTGATACACTATAGATTCCATTTTCGTTTGTGATGTTCGTTTCCTTTTTTTTTTCTTTAATGCCTAGAATTGTCTGCTGTGTGCAAGGAGACCACGACGGAATAGACATATTCCAATTTGGATTTCAGCAACAAAATAAGCTCACGGTGATAGTCTCACTCATGACCTCTCGAGTACCGTAAGCTCTTTTCCGCAGCCGTCAGAGGTTTTAGAGCCCTCTGTTATATTTGGATATGAAGTAAGGGCTGGAATTGGAATATAGAATTTAGACCAAAGGCAAAGCGCTGGGACCAGTAAGGTCATTCAGCGCTGAAAGGGATACTGAGAGTAAAGGAAATTTTATAGGTATTATAACAGTAGGAAAACCTCGCAGTTGCATTATGAAACAGTTGTTAGCAGAGGATAGGAAGTTAGATGGAAGAACGAGAATATGAACGGAGGTACAGTAAAAAGGAATGAAAGGGGTTGCAGGTGGGGGGTGGGGGGAGCGGAAGGGACGCGGCAAAGAACTGCTTGAGGTGTACTGACGGCACTACTCCCTTACGGGGATGAAGTAAAGACCTCATACCCTTACCCTTTATCATCAGCATCTCGTTTGTTCTCTTTTCGTACCTCCAGTAACAGCCGAAAGCATTGACTGAAGTGTTAACAGTTAAGACATCGTAGTATATCACTGAGCACTTAGTAGGTCTCGTCATACAATCTTATCTTTCCGTCAGAACCATCTTCAGTCAATTCGGAAACCAAATAACAGCAGCGACTCCCAATATCGGAGGAGAATGAGGACCTCGGGAAGAAAAGAGGGGGTTGACCCAACGGGAAATGGCACGTTAGAAATGATGATGTAATAACGGGATATGACTTCGTAAGAGGACACAGAAATGACTTTAGTTTCGAGGAAGACTCTGTCGCTCGATGGTGTTCCCGTTGAGAGAGTCTGAATAACTTTCGTAGATATAGATGTGTTCTGTGCACAATGTGGTTTTTCTGTCATGCATACAAGTAATTGTGTGCACTTACTGTTCTGTTCGTGTTTTGAATGTATCATGTTTGCTTGATTACTAACAAGAACCTTGATGTTATTTGCATATATATATATATATATATATATATATATATATATATATATATATATATATATACACATATACACATATATGTATGTGTGTATCATATATGTACACATTTATAAATGTGTACATATATGGTACACACACACGTGTACTTACTTAAGGCGAACTTCAAGGAAGCTTCCAGTCAATTCGAATATTTGCGCGTCATTAATAAAATTTATGAATTTATACGTTGTCAAGTTTTTTTTTATTTATTCCTTATTTCAGTTTCTGTAGTAACTGTATTAGATCTGTAGATATTTTAAGAGGTGCCACTAAATAATGTTTGCTCAAATTCCGACTAGTTTTGTTAAATTATTTAGATTTTCTTCATAAAGGTTATTTGGAAGCTTTGCAGAAAAACGCTCTAGTATAGTCTACTGCAAAGAACCGTATGTGTACTATGAGTTAAATGCATAGCGTAATAGAATTTAGAAGTCAATTATGATTAAACTAGACCCCTTTATTATTAATTCAAATAGAATTCTATTAGTCAAGAATAGTTCAAGTTTCTTTCATAATCTCCTAAATCTCTTAAGTTCCGCAAATACTCCCACTAAATGACTCAAAATAATCTTACGGTGCCCCGGAATTAATTAAGAAATTTTAGGACCCTGCCTTGGGAATGACAAGAGTGTTTTCAAGGGCCATATACTCCCTGATAAAGAGTTTCTCTCCCACCTAATGCAGGATGATTATGAGATGAGGTTAATGAGACGAATGAGGTGATTCCCAGTCGACTGCAGACAGAAATTCTCTCTCTCTCTCTCTCTCTCTCTCACACACACACACACACACACACACACACACACACACACACACACACACACACACACACACACACTGCTAATGAAGCATCAGATGGTACCTTAACTCGAGCTCTCGTTCTAGCGCATTTAGGGCTCTTTGATTGGGCCTTTAGAGCCAGGGATTACCAGACAACTTTAGGGCCCTTGTCTCTCACTCCCCAACCCTCTTTCCCCAATCACAATCAACCTCTGTGGCCCCCCACCCCGCCCCTCCTCCAGCCGCTCCAAATTCTTATCCTTCTCACACTTTTCCTTGTTTGGTATTGACCAGTTTTGATGCAGTCTTAGTATCATCTCACACGTGTGAGGATGCTGTTGATAATGACGCAGTATTTTTACATATTTCTCTTTAGAAATTCAATGGAATAAATGAGTCCGTATGTTAATTACATATGTATGTATGTATGTATCATCCATTCAAATTAAGGGAATCTCCCTCCCTTTCGATATAAGGGGTTTTCTGAAGTTGATAGCGTTTGTTAGCTCATCTCCATAATCACCGCCGGCTGGCTGAGCAGATGCCTTTGTTGGTGCTGTCAGTTTTGATGCAGTGGCCCTGACTAGCTGCGGGTGGTGCGTCTTTGTATATTATGTATACATGTGTCTGTATATACATACACAAACATTGATTTATGTAAACAAACTATATATATTTATATATATACATATACATACATACATATATATATATATATATATATATATATATATATATATATATATATATATGATTTATCTTCATTTAATTATTATTGGCTTATGAAACCATAATATTCAGAATCTTGACGGATAGAGGCTGAAATTCAAAGATAGGCCTTGTAGATGCAAATTACAAAGTTATAGAGATAAGATTAAAATTTAGAGTAGGTATGGAATGACTGATATTATTGGGAAGGTGCAGCACTGATTGGAGATACTGAAGAGAAACTGCAGAGATTAGTGAGAATTGAAAAAAAATGTTTGCGAGATTAGAAATTGAAAGTAAACTTGACCAAGAGTTATGTTCATGGGTAAATGGAAACATGGAAGGAATGGTACAAGGGTTAGTTTTGGGTAAAAGGGATTATCAGAGTATTTTGAGATGGTTCGGTCATGTGAAGAGAATGGAGGATGATAGGTTGATGAAAAGGACACACAGCAAGGAAAGTTTGGGAAGAAGTAGGAGAGAGATACCTAGAAAGGGATTGTGTGAAAGAGGTATAGGAATGGAGGAGGAGGGGTCACAGCATTCAAGAAGGGAGAGAGTGCTTACAAGATAGCGTTGAATGGCAAATTGTGTAGAAGGGTTTGACGCCTTCCTGATGAGCCTGCTGTGTATGAGTATTAAACAGCTAGTGCTGTGTCAGTTTCCTGTACAGGGATTCATCCACGATTCAGAAAAATAAGTGTGAATGTGGTAGTAATCATTATTTTTTTTCTTGGGAGCTATCCTCTGGTAGTGGAAACAGCTTAATGCTAAAAACGCGCTCGCGCGCTTTTTTGTGACTGAATATTATTGCCGCTATAGCTATATGCACGTGGTTATATAATTTATTAACGCTTATTCATGCACAATATATGTAGTTTTGCCTTTACACGGAATTGCCATACCTTACAATTCAATTCAAAAAGAATCATCTTGTTCGACTCAGTCAACTGATTCCATCGTGAACCAGTGTTTTCAAGTTTTTCCTGTATTCGTATATCCCCCTTTGCTTTTGGGTACGCCTTTTTATTTATTCGTCAGTCGCTCCTATTCCTCTTATCCGTGGAGCAATAAAGAAAGAGGAGAACCATTAAGCTCTGAATATGGTTATCCGATATCTTGGTAATAGGATGGCCTCGTTAACACAAAGCGGTGAAGAGATAAGGAATTGTTACACCATTTTGGAGTGGAGTAGAGTCTTTTCAGTTATCGAATTTGCTGATGATGATGTATGTGTGTGAGTATATGTAATATATAACTTTAGACATACACGCACACACAAAACACACACACACACACACACACACACACACACACACACACACATATATATATATATATATATATATATATATATATATATATTTAGAAGGACATACACCTTTTTCCTCTTCGGAGGGGATTACACCAGTAGAAATGAGGTTGCAAGCCCCAGGCCCTTTCCTTGACTCCAGCAGTACTGGTACTCCTTTGCTGCTGGGCTGATTAATTGGCAGTAGTTATAGTACGATCCGCGGCCCTAACAAACGTTAGCCGATTGTTGCACCAATACATAATAACATATATACCTACGTAATTATAAATACTGCAAATGTGCATGTATATATTTGTTCATTGTTTTATTTATATCAGACTGATAAAGTGGAAATTTAGCAGTTTTTCTATAATTCTGTACGATTTTATTCGAAAAATTGTTCAATTTTCCCAAGTGTAACATGTTATGCAAAATTTCCTGTATATAACGTGAGGGCTGTTTTACAGTTTTATATCCATCATCACCTGTTGCCTCCTCCCATAACAACCGGTGAATAAAAAATAAGCCTTTTGGATATGCTTGGATTAAACATCGGTTCCAATCACGTGTTTCAGGTATATACGTATATTCCCGTCTGCATTGTATGTATATAATATATATAATATATATATATATATATATATATATATATATATATTATATGTATATATATATATATTTATGAGTGTGTATGTATGTACTCCATAGTATGCTTATATGTGATTGTTTTCAGTTTACTCGAAAATTAACCTTTTGTCTGAAAGAAATCATTATTTTGGTCTGTTAATTTTGGACCATGAATAATCCTTGTTATTAAAGTGAATATTGGTAAAGAACTTTGCCCTTGGGATAGATAGAACATCCTTTAATCGATAAATAATCAGTAAATGATAAAATGACCCTCCGTATTTCGCAACACCCCCCACCCCAATGAGAACAGACGAAGAGCATCCGAGGAGCCGCTCCCTCATCTAACTTTCTGATGAGGCCAGTTAAAAGTTACCCAGCCTTCTAACACCTCGGAGCATCTTTCCTTTTACGGATTCCAAACCTAACTTTCCCTGAACCTTCGTCGGCAAAAATCGTCCCGAAAAAGTGTCCCCACTTTTTTTTTTTTTTTTTTTTTTGTCACAAAGTCTTGGAGAGATTTCCGGCTTTGGGGAGTTTGCAATTGAACCAATTCCAAGTGATGGAACTAGATTCGAAAAGTCACTCTCTCGGTTATGTAATAAACCTGAGTACTACAATTCGGTCTCTCGAGACTGTGAAATGTAGCTTTTAATTTCACGACAGAAATCGAAAATTTCTTTACTCTTAGTAAGACAGATAAACAAATTGTGATTCACATGCGGAGGGCTTAGTCTGATCAATGTTCAGCAGGGTTACCACCAAAATATGCCATATGCCTTCTGCTGATTTGCAAGACACGGTTTTAGCAACCTTGTTGAAAAGATAATAGCCGTGTATCTAAAGGTCATCCACCCTTCTATGGTGAAGTTATATATATATATATATATATATATATATATATATATATATATATATATATATATATATATATATATATATATATATATATATATATATATATATTACTTAGGACCTATTCAAACTGGATGGTATTTTAACGGAGTTTTATTAAAGAGTTACAGAAGCTTTCATAACTATCACATTCTCGGCATCCGTACGGATACTTGATAATGTGGACAGTTTGTCCAAGAAAGCTTGTAACTTTTTGAATAAAAACTCCATTAAATACCATCCAGTTTGAATGAGGTCCTTTAGTAATTCTACTAATGCACAGAACAATTGTGTATGTGATAAAGTTAATATATATATATATATATATATATATATATATATATATATATATATATATATATATAACTTGTGTGGTTCAGTTCAGTATGCCCTTTGCTATTCAGTTGAAAAACCAGGTTGGATCCTGATGAAAGTCAGATTTATTTTTTTCTGTTCCAACGTGATTGTAAGTTGATTATGTCTGTCATTTTCACTCAGAATGGATAATTCAGAATGATTATATATATATATATATATATATATATATATATATATATATATATATATAAGAAAAATATATAGGTAATTTTATAAACGTGGTCATAGTTTTTTTTAGTATGTTCTATGCTGACACAAATATTTTCGCAGTTCGCTCAGCCGCACAGAGCCAACGAAGCCATCCCGAATCAAGCCGAAAACACTTTTGCCCAACGAGGGGGATTGCGCATAATCAGATTACCCTTGATGAACCGTCTCATGAATTCAATTTGGCGTGCTTGAGCGAGTCGCTCGCGTGCGATTCTGAAGAAATTATGACCATTGCGAGTAAGACGTTTTGCTTGGGGAGGCTGGAATCTCAGCAGAGTAGCCGTAGCTCCAATGATTTAGGCCTTTTTTTAATACGTGTGTGCAGATAGCATAATTATAGTCAAAAATTATATATATAACTATAAACATGCTACGTGTACGTGAAATATATATATATACATATATATATATATATATATATATATATATATATATATATATATATATATATATATATAATATATATACAGTATATATATACATATATATATATAATATATACAGTATATATATACATATATACATATATATATATATAAATTCTGACTCACGTCAGGATCGAACCCAGGTCTCTCAGGTGGAAAGCAAGGGTGTTTATCCACTGGGCCATGCTTTCCACCTGAGACCTGAGTTGATCCTGACGTGAGTCAGAAATTTATTTCTGTTCCACACGTGATTTGTGTTGATGATTTCTATATATATATATATATATATATATATATATATATATATATATATATATATATATATATATATATATATATATAAAACTATACACTCACACAGGATGGGTAGAAATTTATGTCCAGAATATGTATACATACAAGTAGGTGTAATTATTCGTATGTGTATTGTATATAAATATTTGTATGAATTTTTACTTATGTTGGCAATAAAATTGTTTTTTAAACGTATATGCATTGTATAATATTTGTATGAATTTTTACTTATGTGCTGAAGAAGATTATGTTTTTAAATGCATATAAATTGCCAGCATAGATTTTCGATTGTCTATGTATTTATTTATATATTTATGTGTGTATATATGTGTGTATGTATTTATGCATCAGACATAATACACGACTACATCATAATTCATCGAGCATCTTGATTTCTATGACTGACGTAGCCATGAATTTCGAACGATGTCCCTTATTGCGTCTGGCCATTTTCCCCCAGCAGCATAGATTAACCAGGTATCGTAAATCTTGCCTAAATGGGTATGAATGATGCTCATAAGGGCGAAATGGTCCTGTGCATGTTCGTAATTTTGGACCTCCAGCCCTACTCTTCATAATCCAGGGAGTGAGCTTTACGATATATCGTACCCTTTGTACCTTTTTTTTCGTCGTAGTTTGTTTGTTCTTATGTTTTATATTTGTATTTTTTTATAGAAGAAAAAGTGTACGGTAGACATTTCCTCATTTTAGCGTTTACTGCTGAGTCATGGATGAATCTTCTGTGTAGAGAACTTCCACATCATTAGCCGGATTGTTTACCTAAACGAAAGATTTATTAGCAGTGCATCGAACTCTCTCTCTCTCTCTCTCTCTCTCTCTCTCTCTCTCTCTCTCTCTCTCTCTCTACACTGGTCCGTTTGCCTTTATCTTGTACACACTTTCACAGTTCTCAAATATTTAGGCTTTTCCTTACCAGTAATTCATCCAGTCCATCTATCCATCACTTTAAATGTCTTCTGTC
The DNA here is from genome assembly GCF_040412425.1 of Macrobrachium rosenbergii. NCBI lineage: Eukaryota > Metazoa > Arthropoda > Malacostraca > Decapoda > Palaemonidae > Macrobrachium > Macrobrachium rosenbergii. The sequence goes on from NC_089757.1 coordinate 26,461,995, forward strand.
CTTTATCCTAACGCTCACGGGCTAATAGTCCATTCTTTCCACATAACCGAGCCACCTCAAATTACCGATCCATCAAGCTGACGATCTTATCCTTCATAAGTTTCGAGAGATCTGGAAGGTTAACACTCCTGACCCATATGTCAAGGGGAAAAGGCATATTATATTATATATATATATATATATATATATATATATATATATATATATATATATATATATATATATATATATATATATATATAAATATATACAAATATATATATATAAATATACAATATAAGGTATATAGATTGGTAGATAGATGGACATATAAATGAAAAATATTTGTATTTAGTTTATAATTGGTTACATTCATATATTCTTCATCTTATTGCATTGCCTCCCATTTAGTATCCACTTTCTCTCTCATAAAACAAATAACGAGCCTCAGAAGTAGAAAGAGGACAACAGAAATGGCTCCTAATGGATGTCCAGGAATAACCAACGGCCATTGCAAACAAAGAACATCAGCTAACAACCAACAACCCTGGGATAAAATGATGCCTTCTGAGTGAAGATACCATCATTTCAATGTCCTTTCAACGAATACTAAGCCACGTAGCCTTAAATCTCCCTTCGGGTTTTCTCATTTCAATTTCCGGCGATCGTATAAACACCGAATGTCTCTATCTTGGGGAATTAGGGTCCGGTTTATTGTGTGACTCTGTCGGTTGCAGGAGCTGCCTTGTCCTTCAGTGTAGAAGAAATGAGGAAGTCATTTGCAGACATGTCGAAGAAACTGATTAATTCGTTAGCGCGTTCAGTCTTCAGTAGAAACTGGTTAATTCGTTGGCGCGTTCAGTCTTCAGTAGAAACTGGTTAATTCGTTGGCGCGTTCAGTCTTCAGTAGGAACTGTTTAATTCGCTGGCACGTTCAGTCTTCATTAGAAACTGGTTGATTCGTTTGATGTCTTCAGTGGAAACTGGTTAATTCCTTGGCGCGTTCAGTCTTCAGTAGAAACTACATTCGTTGCGCTTTCAGCTCAGTAGGAACTGGTTAACTTGTTGGCTCGTTCAGTTTTCAGAAACTGGTTAATTCGTTGAGCGTTCAGTCTTCAGTAGAAACTGCTAAATTGTTGGCACGTTCTAGCCTCAGTAGAGCTGTTTTAATTCGTTGGCGACCCAGTTCCTCAGTAGAAACTGGTTAATTCTTTGGCATGTTCAGTCTTCAGTAGAAACTGGTTAATTCGTTGGGGCATTCAGTCTTCAGTAGAAACTGGTTAATTCGTTGGCTCCTTCAGTCTTCAGTAGGAACTGGTTAATTTGTTGGCTCGTTCAGTCTTCAGTAGAAACTGGTTAATTCATTGGTGCGTTCAGTCTTCATTAGAAACTGATTAATTCGTTGGCACGTTCAGTCTTCAGTAGAAACTGGTTAATTTGTTGGCACGTTCAGTCTTCAGTAGAAACTGGTTAATTCGTGGGTGCATTCAGTCTTTAGTAGGAACTGGTTAATTCCTTGGCGTGTTCAGTCGTCAGTAGAAACTGGTTAATTCCTTGGTGTGTTCAGTCTTCCGTAGAAACTGGTTAATTCATTGGCGCGTTCAATCTTCAGTAGGAACTGGTTAATTCATTGGCACGTTCAGTTTTCAGTAGAAACTGGTTAATTCGTTGGCTCAGTTTTCAATAGGAACTGGTTAATTCGTTGGCGGGTTCAGTCTTCAGTAGAAACTGGTTAATTTGTTAGCACCTTCAGTCTTCAGCAGGAACTGTTTAATTCGTTGGCTCGTTCAGTCTTCAGTAGAAACTGGTTAATTCGTTGGTGCCCTCAGTCTTCAGTACAAACTGGTTAATTCCTTGGTGCGTTCAGTCTTCAGTATAAACTGGTTAATTCCTTGGCGCGTTCAGTCTTCAGTAGGAACCGGTTAATTCCTTGGCGCATTCAGTCTTCAGTAGGAACTGGTTAATTCATTGGCGCGTTCAGTTTTCAGTAGAAACTGAATAATTCGTTGGCGCCTTCCGTCTTCTGTAGGAACTGGTTAATTCTTTGGCGCCTTCAATCTCCAGTAGAAACTGGTTAATGTGTTGGCGCGTTCAGTCTTCAATAGTAAAGAGGAGTTTTAGGTATATACTTAATCTCATGAGCACATGCAGTTACAGGAACACGCATACATTCATGATTTATGAACACACATACATACATATATGTGTGTGTGTATTTGTTTGTGTGTCCGCTTGCGGGTTTATTTACGTCTGTATCAGTGGATAGCCAGCGTTTTGTTAAATCTTACTGCGCCTCTTCTCTGCTAGGCAGTAAATTTGAAATAGGGTAGTTATTCGACTGTGGTGAATAGCAATAGGTTGTAGAAGACCATGAACCTGGTAACCTCATCCTGATATGCTTTCTGAAAACCGGAAAGGAGGCGCTTCCTTAAGCTGCCTACTCTAAGGACAATTAGGCATATAGTGGAAAAAATATCACATATGTTCGTTGAGTATATGATGTCTCATGACGTTGGAGTGTCATATTGAAATGCATAACTTTCTTCCCCACTTACCTCATAATATTCATGGCGTGAGGAGACTTTTATTTAATTGGCATTTTCCACGTACAGTACTGTACACAGCAAGTAGTGAAATTTTTTAGTCTTACTACCTTAGTTGCTGAAAATTAGTTTTGCGAATAAATTGTCTTTTTTTTTTTTAATTAGAAAAATTATACTAGCTCTCTCTCTCTCTCTCTCTCTCTCTCTCTCTCTCTCTCTCTCTCTCTCTCTCTCTCTTAAAAGAAAATTGATCCACACAACTATTGGTAGTAATCAGTAAATTTATTTAGGTTATGGGTGGCATATTCATACCATAGCGTGTGACTCTTATATCGCCATAGGTTCTTCAAAATTACAATAAAAAGATATTAAAAACTATTCAATTTGACGTTATTCTAGGTCTTGAATGCTCCTCCGTAGGGCAATTGTTGTCGTCATAAATTAGAACGGAATTGTGGAAAGCGCTCCCTTGCTGCTCTCCTCATGCTTTATCTGGAAATATACGGTCTTTCTTGTGTCCTTTGTGGAAGACTTACTTTTCTCAGATAACAAATGTTGCTACGACACCGTGGAAAGTTTGTATGGGGAATTTTGTTTGGGCGTATGTAGGTTTTTTCCGACGGTTGTTTGACATGCATGTGTAGTATATGTATATATATATATATATATATATATATATATATATATATATATATATATATATATGTGTGTGTGTGTGTGTGTGTGTATGTATATATGTATATTATTATATATATATATATATATATATATATATATATATATATATATATATATATATATATATATATATATATATATATATGAACTGCAGTATGTGAGATGATCTGGTGAATACTTAAATATACAAATATATTTTTTATACATACACATATATATATGTATATATATATTATATAATATATGTATACAATGTTGTGTGCGCTATCTTGCTAATACTTAAATTGTGCATAAATTAAGGCATATATGTTAATTGCTAATTATACAACACTGCGATTACGTATGCGTTCTTGGTAAAGTGATGAAACTAGCTAATCTCGCTGGTAAATCTAATTAATGTAAAATTTCTTATTTTTATGAAAAATGTTGGCATTTATGCTAATTTACTGGCAGTTATATGTGATTACAAATTTCTCACATTACCCAGACATATTAGATGCCAAATATTTGTCTGCGGAATAGACGACGAGTCTTTACACGGTTTAAAACTTCTTCCTTAAACGAACTTACATTTTTCTCTAGTTTCACCTGCTCAATAAAAAATTCAGCGCTGATTATGTTGCCTTGTTTTTCCACACGTTACTTTTACGTTTTGTTACAGTCTTTAAACGAAGCCATTCATACCTTTCCTTGCACAATCTAATATTAGATGAAGCTCATTGTAAATATTTGCAGCGGGATTATTTAACGAAATGTTTTCCTTGCCGAGTTTCCAAATACTTCAATTTGAATTGCGAACCATTAATCTGTATGAAATTCTTTGTTTTGTAATATCATGGAATATTGGCATTTGATTGCGACCTCTCTTGTGTAGGAGAAGTCTGTGTTTATTGCATTTATTTTGCTATTTTGTCCATGAGGATTCGACACGTACAGTACTTTGTTTTATTTTAATTACTACTTTCATGCGATCAAGTGCTTTTTATATTAGTTTTATATCCTTTAAAGTAAATGTTCAATAACTTTCTCATTTAACGAAACTGGCATTAATTTTAGATTTTTTTCCATAAATTGACGATAAATATGTTCATACAAGTGAAATAATTATCATTTCCGGTGGAATGTAACATTTTCAGCATTAAGACGGATGAATTTCTCTCTCTCTCTCTCTCTCTCTCTCTCTCTCTCTCTCTCTCTCTCTCATAATATTTTGATTTTTTTAAATGAGTGGGTTGTAACATTTGAAGATTGATGACCAACAGGAAGATCAAATTTGATGAAACCCATTCATTGTTGCTGAATAATGCGCGTCAGCACCCACGGTTATAATGAACATGAACAGAATGTTTTAGCAGATATAAATGCATTTGTACCCCGACTATTTTACCTTTATAACTATTTTGCTACGGGTATTCCCCTTTGGACTGTGCTTTTGAAATATATTTTTAAACATGCTCACGTAAGGTCGACCGTAATGCGAATGCAAATATTTACGAGGTAAATCCATAAGGCAATATCTGCACTTACATTCATAATGAAGTCAATATTATCGTGCATATATTATTTACATCAAATGTATAATCAGAAATATTGATCTTTTTCCAGCTTTTATGAACGGTGCGGGCTGTGGCTTTTGGGGTCTGGCCACTCCCAGCGAGCCGAAAAAAGCCACCCCTCCGACGGACAAACCGCCCGACCCCCGCCAGAAGCAGCAACTCCCTCCGACGCCTCTACAGCAACCGCCCCCTTCCACCCAGCAGCAAAAGCCTATTCCGCAAATGCAAGCATATCAGTCTCCGCAGCCGCACGTGCAACAGATGACATATCATGACCCACAGCAGCTGCAGCAACCGCAGCAGCAAGCATATCAAGAACAGCAGCAGTATCCACAGCAGCATGTATTCCAGCAGCAGTCCGGTCCGCCTTCATCTGGTGCTAATCAACAGGTAACGTCTTTCGGTGATCTGCTCTTGATTTGTCAGTCCTCGCAAGCAAGCATTCGTGCATACTCATTTAGACGTATATACGTTATCTTCCACTGTTTCCCCTCCCCCTCGTACTCCTTGCACCTTCTCCTTCTCCTTCTCCTTCTCCTCCTCCTCCTCATCTCCAGCATCCCATTATACCTCCCTCTCCAACTTCTGGCACCGCTGTTGAATTTAGATGTGCAATGTCTAGAACCTTTCCCTCTTCCTATGGTGTTCCTGCATTGATGTTGCATCTGAATAGTTGATGCTTGAATTTTCTTTCTTCCACATCCTACTATCATTTCATCCTCCTCCTCCTCATCCTCATCCTCATCCTCCAACCTCACGCTGATGTTGCGTTAAACATCAAGTGACACGGTACAGTCTCGTATACAGTACAAGCACGACGAAGACGATGAATTATACAAACTGAGAAATCGAAACGTATGAATGACTTTCCAACACACTCTGGAGAAAAAAAATACCCTGAAGTATTTTCATAAAATAATGCATTCATTTGAGTCCCTCACACGGCTGAATTCCTATTGCTGTTTTCGTGTTCAACGCCACATTTATATTACCTCATTTTCGCGTCCGGTCATCACTAATTATCCTTGAAGGAATTCCTGCGAAATTCGTCCTGAGAAATAAGCTACGTTAGCCTCCCAAAATGACCCTTAGTTCCAAAGTCTTAATATTCTTGACTGAAAAATAATTTTTTTCCTCCCTCTCTCTCTCTCTTGCATTCTTCCATCCCTTTCTTCTGCGGCTCCTCGGTCATAATGCAGATAGTAATTTTTAGTGATGGCCAGTAATTTTGTTTTACATGTTCCGCTGAACAGAGACCACTTCGTCACAAACCTTTCCCGGAAGGCGAGGACCCTTCGTGAGTTTATACTGTGCAGGTTTATAATTTGCTACATTCTTGGTCTGTGTAATTAGGTAGCTTATTCCCCGTCGTGTTGCTATTCGCGTCGAATTATACTGTCCTAATTTTCGTTTGGAAATGATAATTTAATGCATAATTTCACACAAGTCGCATTCGTTTTGTTTTTCCACTCGTGGATTTTATAGACGGAGTTCCTAAAATCGGAAATGTAATTGTTTTCGAGACATATATACAGTATATATATATATATATATATATATATATATATATATATATATATATATATATATATATATATATATATATATATATATATATATATATATACATATATATATATACATATATATATAAATGATTATTTTGGTCATATACATTTCAAGTTTTTTTTTTATTGCTCAATTTGTCCTAATGGCAGACAAAATTAATGCTTAACGACCTTTTAAAGTTGACACAAAACTGCAAAAAAAAATTCTAACAGACAAGACCATTGTTAAGTCATTTTAGACATGCAAATTGCATGCAAATTCCAAGATGCATTATGCATATTTGCATTTAGAATATTAGCATGTAAATGTTCCTTGGTTGTGGTAGTGTGATGGTGCATCTTGGCGGATGAATGAAATTTTCAGGGGTAAAATGAGATACTCTCTCTTAGTTTATTTTTACTCTGCGTGTGTATTGGAACCTTTTTTCTAATTCACTTATTATTTGTCATTTCTAACTGTATTATGCGTTTTATTAATATAAAAATGATAATTATCTCATTTTGCCCCCAAGCATGATAGCCTCCTTGAATTGGCCGAAAAGAAAAAATCGGAAGACAACAGTGCGGGAACTAATAGAGCAGGGTGCTCCTTTGTAACAACATAGTGGGAGGCATAATGTAATTTCGAACATCGATCCATGATCAGTCTCAGTTACCTGACCTCGTTAACAGTTTGTGTAATTATGTTTTGTTTTATTTTGCATGATTGAAAATTCTAGACCATTGTCAACGAGTAACTGCAATGGGAATATTTTCATTGGCGCGACATGGAATCATTTTGCCTTTATGAAATTTTAGCTCCACTCATTATCATGTGACGTTTAAGCAAATGGAGGCTTTTTATGTGCCTGGGAAAATATTCATGCTTATATGAATACATCCAATATTTATATATTGATTATTGTATGGGACTAATGAACTCATGAGTTCGTGTTTCACAGAAATAAATTTCGGACTCACATCGAGATCGAACCCTTGATTCAATTGGTAGCGCCCTGGCTTTTTCATTTTGTGAGACAGGGGTTCGATCCTGACGTGAGTCAGAAAATTAAGTATTGTATATATATATATATATATATATATATATATATATATATATATATATATATATATATATATACATTGAGAAAGCATTTGCAATAAATTCCTTCTTAACGCTACCCTATGGTAAATTCAGAGTTTTCGGTTCATCTCAAGTATTTGTTTAATATGAGAAAGACGATTTCCCCTCATTGCAAATTAGAGCACCCAAAAGCACCCAACGAATGTATGTAACCTGAGCATGAATGTCTAGTGGCCCACCAAGAGGTTTCTCTGTCTTCCTGGGGTGAAATGAATGGTTTTATTTGAAAAATAAGTCAAAAGGTATTCTTATTGCAAAAATGAGTCAAAATCATTCTTATAAGAATAAGATAAAGTCCTTCTTGTAAAAATAAGTCATTCTCTATGTGGAAATAAGTCAAAATCACCCTTTTGTAAGTCAGAACCATTGTTACTGTATAAAATAAGTCAAATCAGTCTAACTGTAACAATAAGTCAGATTCGCCTCGCTGTAACAGTAAGTCAAATCATTCTTATTGTAGAAATGTCAGAATCGTTTTTATAAAAGAAGTCCTAACCGACCTTATTAGAAAAGTAAGTCAAAATCTTATGGTAAAAATAAGTCAAAATCACTATTATAAAAAAACTCAAAATCCCTTCTTTTTGCAAAAATAAAGCAAACTCACTAATTTTCCAAGACTAAACGTCGTTTTCATAAAAGTTACAAGATGGTTAATATGCCATTGCAAAAGTAAGACGCCAGCCTTATGGCTTTCTTTTGAGACCTAAGCATTCGCCCCAGAGAAGGACGCCCATGAGTAATCGGCTTGAGTAATGTTTCTCAAATAACGTGGGCGTTTTGATGCCCTCCTCCTTGGGCAACAGGCTCTTGTTCCGGTCTCGCACTCCGGTTTTGGAGGTCGCGCCCCTTTGCCTCCCGTTAGGACCTCTTCAATGTCTGCGCATGCGTCACAGCAAATCCCTTCATCCGCACTCCCGACTCCGCAGTATATGGCCATGCAGGTATGTATTTCGGTCATTAGTTATTTGTAACACCTGTCCAAAAATCTTACAGAATGAAGAAATATCCGTATATGATGTAAAAATTGCAATGCTTATTTTGGTTGTGGATCTTATAATCTCTCGCGGTTGTGAAAGAGATATAAATTTTACAACCGAATTGCAGATTGCAACATGTTTTCTTGATATGATTTAAACATTGCAATGCTTATTTTGGTTGTGGCTTCTATAATCTCTCGTGAAAGAGATATTGAATTTACAACCGAAATGCACATTACATCATATTCACTGGACTTTCTGTGAGCTTCACTGAATCAGTTTGAAGTATTTCTTTGGATTTTTAACAGGTCTATTTATTCTAAATGCATCACTTGCATAGATGTGAAGTAGTTTGGTAGAGTATTGCATTAGCATTGTAGAATTCTCCTTGGGTATGAAATTGCCAATTGCTTTACTTGTAGTGTTGCTGCATTGTGCCACCATATGTTTTCATGGACTGCCATGTGTTTCCATTGCTGGATTTACGAGTATTTGGCATTTGCTGTCTTTCAAACTACGTTTTGAAACAGCAGAAAAAGAGGAAAACATTTCATTATTTTTATATTGATCCACAGGTATTTCGTTTTCAGATGGACTAGTATAAAAACAATGATGCATTACTGTTTTCAGAAAAAAGAATGGGTGGGAAGTGTATATGTACTTTATTTATATATATATATATATATATATATATATATATATATATATATATATACATATATATACATATACATATACACATACACATACTGTATATATATACATATACATATACACATACTGTATGTATATATATTTATATATATATATATATATATATATATATATATATATATATATATATATATATATATAAGTAATGCAGGGTAATGCAGTTGAACTGTGACGTAATTGTGTAAACGTTATGAATTATGTACTCTGTTATAGGGAATCTTTTATAAAGAAAACAACAGTTATAGATGGAGTTAGATAAAGACAAGTATGGTATGTAAAGTTAGAGTGAGTGATTTAGAGAGAGAGAGAAATGGATTCTGCAAGAATAAATTGTGTAAACTTTTAAAGGCAAGGTTTTCTAAATAAAATGAAATGTAGAGATGAAGGTGGATACAGGCAATTATTTTATGCAAAGCCAGAATGAGTGATTTGGTTGAGAGAGAGAGAAAGAGAGAGAATAAAGAACATAACAGAGATGAAGATGGATGAAGGCAGTTATTTTATACAAAGCCAGAATGAGTGATTTAGTTGAGAAAGAGAGAGAGAGAGAAGGGATGCTGCAAGAATAAATAGACGGATTGAATTGGTAAACAAGTCACAAATTCAAAAGTTTAAAAAGAGTAAAACTGGATTAGTAAGTGAAATGACTAGCGGAGGGGAGAACGCAGAAAGTGAAGAGAATGAAAACGAAGCTCGAGAAAAAATAGTGGAATTGTGTAGTGCATTTGGTGTACCTGTGACTTACTGAGGAAGCTGGGAAGCTAAGTTTAAGTTATAAAACGTATACAACGATATAGAACAGGGGCTCCCCACCTGGGGTACATGTACCTCCAGTGGTACATTTGTACTCTTCAGGGGGTATATTGGATCTGAGAGAATAGCCAGTACTGCGCAATGCATGATGTAATCTGCATTGAGATTGCACAATGTCGTGTCTTTTTTTTTTATTTCCTCATTTTAGTAAACAAAGCTTTTACTTATGTCAAGAGTAGGGTGAATACCATTTGTGTTTCACTATTACGGAACTTCCCCCCGCTGTAATCCGTACCCGTACCGGACCTGTAAAGATGCAGTCTACACAAACGGATTTCATAATAAAATTATATCGCAATATCAATTTCATTGTTTGTCTTTTTGATCCACAATTTTTAGGGGTACACAGGAATCCATAAAAATGCCCAAGGGGTACAGAAGAACCAAAAGGTTGGGAACCCCTGATGTAGATGAAAATGAGAATAAACATCGAAAATATACTACCGGAATAAAAATCAGTTACAGAAAATAGACAAATTGTGATTTAAAATGGACTTATAGACCTCAGAAAATTAGTAAAATACTAATTACTGATGCATAGTACAAAATGAATAAAGAGAGAATCGGAGAACGAAATATCGATCGTCGCCATTACGTAAGCGGACGACTAGGATGGGAGATGTCTTACCCAGCTTTCTCTCTCTCTCTCTCTCTCTCTCTCTCTCTCTCTCTCTCTCTCTCTGTGGGAAGAGAAGGCAGTGTGTATACCCAGGAGAGAGACATACGCTTTATTGATTTCTCTTGCAGCGTCTGCCATCACGCCTAAGATTCGAGACGTCCTTTCTTCTTCTCTACGAGAGATATTCTCCTATTTTCAGTACATGGAAATTCACTGACTTTGCTAAATGACTATCTAAGTGATTATTGGTTTGTAGTTCATGTTGAAATCCATAAGTTAGTTTCCTTTTCCTCAACAGAACCTGCGTATAAGGTGACTTTGTTTCCCATGCTTATTCCTCGAATGAGAGTGAGTTGTGGCTTTCCTGAATTTTCGTTATGAATGTCATTGAAAATATATGACGAATAATGTGAAACTGAGATGATAGAAATTTATGGTCAACACGTGTTTATATGCAGATGGTGCCTTTCATATGTATTTATGTGAAGAGGAAGTTTGAAGAATGTATTATACATTATATATATATATATATATATATATATATATATATATATATATATATATATATATATATATATATATATATATATATATGTGTGTGTGTGTGTGTGTGTGTTTGTGTGTGTGTGTATGTATATATAGGTTATATATATATATATATATATATATATATATATATATATATATATATATATATATATATATATATATATATATAATCGTGTGTGTGTGTGAGCATTGTGTGCTTAGGAAGCTCAGTTCCAGCTGACACCCAAAAAGACAAAGCCATGGCGGGCGGCTCTTAAGAAAAAACAAATTAAAATGACTTTGATGTAGATGATGATGTTACGGTATTAATATGCAATAGAGAAATGTAATTATGTCGATAGGAGTATGTCTTCTTTTGTAGTTACTGTGAATGTTTTAATAATCATGTGGTTTCTTTATACCTCCTTAAATTTCACATTATGTAGTACATAAAATAAAGTAAATAAATGAAAAATTACCGTCTCACGGAATCTCGCCTGCCACAAATTAATTTTTTTTTAAATAGTCAATAAATGAAAAGTGGAGTGTGTCGAGCTTAGAGTTAATCCCTGCCTCCGTTACATTTGTATGCAGTTCTGTTAGAATCCAGTTGTTCCTACATGATGGTGTCTTGTTAAGTCATAATTCAAAGAATTTTATTGTAATTTTATCTTTACCTTTCTTACGTTGCACTCCGTTTCTAAAATGGTTGACATCCTCCATATAATAAAATTATAGAAAATTCTATTAATCATAATTCTATTTTTCTACGTTGCATTTCGTTTCTGTAATGATTGGTATCCTCAGTATAATAAAAAAAACAGGGAGATATATTAATCATAATTTCATTTTTCTCCAGCCGCTACCTGTGGGCGGGTTCAACGGAGCCCCCGTCTACGTAGTGATGCAGTCTCCCGGGGGAGCGGTTACGCCGGGTGCCCTTCCCAACGGCCCTTTCATCCCTGAATTATTGAGGAACCTCCCCTACGGGTCTAACCAGAGAGGTGTGACGATCTATGAATTGCCCGAAGGGGCGCGTCAACATCACACGCGGGTATGTTTCCGTTTGCATTCTTTATGTATTTGCGTTTACAAATATGCGGCCGTGTGGCCACAAGCACTCATACAAACATACACAATTGCACAAACAAACGCAGTATCTATAAAATGCATGTGTACATTTGTTAATCATGCGCCTTTTTTTTCTATTGAGGGATTGGTGCCAGAAGGGTACAGCCTTTCTGGTTCCTCAGAAAATCCGTGAAGGATGAGGTTGCTGGCTCCAAACCCTATTTTTTTTTTATCCCAACAGACTTGTATTGTAGGCTTCATAAGTTTGGTAAACACTACGGCATAATATGCACAATACTGGAAATTCCAGTGTTTTCACTGAATCCTAATTACTTTGTCATCTGGTGAACCCTTTTCCAACAGCTTCCCGATTTCCGAAAATAAAGGAATCTTCTTGCTTTATTGTGGAGATTCCAAATGTTTCCTTAGCTTGCCCTGATTGTATTAAAACTCGTGAAGCCAAATGTATCCATATAAAGCTGGGTAGACTGGTGGGCAGTTGGCCGGGAGCGGTTTACTGACTTAGCAAACGTGACCCCAGCTCTTCATTACTCAGCCACGGCATCCAATTGGCTGGTTGCACCTCCTAAACGCTTCGCACAAGGAACTTTTGATTTTTACTGGCTCACGTCGTATATTTATTTGTTCATTAATTAAGAGTAAAACTTAAAGTTGCATTTTATATTATTTTTTTTAAACAAGTACATTTTTTTGTCAGTTCTTATTGACACTTTAATTTTTATTAGTTTGCTAAAAAACTTTCACAACACTTCAGTATTAAGGTAATACCATATATTATTTTATGGAACATTCCATAAAATTTGTAAGTGTTAACCTTGAAAAGTCTTCTTTGTCGGTAACTTTGAGATCATTATCAACATTTCTCGGAATCTTACACAAGTCAGAACTTATATATTTTTACTTTAATCGTCTCAGTACATATTTTGCCATCCTTCTAATGGTTTATTTGCGTCGCTTTTGAGCTTTATAGTCGTTGATCTATGCATTCGTATTCGTTTTTGAATCACATCTACTTAAAAGTTATAAGATGTTGTCGGCAAATTCACTCGTAATCATTACGTTTGTATAAAGACCGTTCACATTACCCTAACAGCTAATTTCGTATTTATGGCTGAAACATTTATCTGCTTATCCAACCCCTTAAACCTTTAGACTTCTCTGTCCTTGTGATTTTTATTATTATTATTATTATTATTATTATTATTATTATTATTATTATTATTATTATTATTATTGTGCCTTGTTTTCCACTGTTTGTTCAACGTAATAGTTAATAATCTTATTGCTTGTCTGTATTTGTATTTGTTAAAATTGAAAACTAGTGTATTATAGAAGGCGACCTTATGCCAGTTCTTATTAAGGAATTATATAACATAACTATAAATTTAAAAAGAGGAAAGGCGAAAGATGAAGATTATCCTACAAATCCTGAAAGTACGTACGTATGACTGACTTATTCTCGTTTTAATTTCAAAAACAAATAATACCACGACACCTGAAGGAAATTTAATGTAATTTAGCTCGAACGAAGTGCATTTAGCTGTATAAGGAAGATGGTGTGGAATAGAAATATATTCTTTGTTGGCTACCCTTTCGGGCAGGGCTCAACATACACACTAGGGAAAATTGAGGTTTAACGTTTTGCATGTCTGTGATGCAAAGCGGAATTGAACGCTAAATCAAATAAATTGTAACACGTACGTATGTACTTATACATACATGCAGTCGTTATGCATAACTGAGTCGCGAAGATATGGAGCATGATGAATGCGTAAATAAAGGCAAATGCCACGAAGGAAAAAGTGAAAAGTTGTTTCACTTTTTCCTTCGTGGTATTTGCCTTTATGTGTGTGTGTGTGTGTGTGTGTGTGTAGTTGTTTGCTTCCCAGCAGTCATGTATGGGTAACAGTGCCACATTCTGAAAAGTGTAGGTTAGTGACATCTCAGATTTCGTTTGTAAATAAAGCAGAACGAAATAACTTACACACCATTAGTCACTCTAGGTAATAGATCGAGAGGAAACGAAACTTACCGAATATGATTTTCGCTTCAAATTAATCCAAAACTCAGGTGAACGGACCGACGGTACCATGTAACTTAATTACCCTTTATGGAATGGCTATTCAGAATGTAATGATGGTTTAATTGGCTCCAATTACCGTGCTTTGTGGCTTTTTATATTAAAAAGGATTTTTCGTCCGCAGTGATTTATGGCTGAAGGGCATCAATTGTGATCATATAATTACACTTTAATTATTTGCCGTTTTAATTGGAGTTTCAAGTCATATTATTTATCAGGGTCTCTCTCTGTCATTTGTTATTAGAGTTTGTTAATCAAGATTATTAATAGCAAGCATGGCGTGGAGATTGCACAATAATTAATGTGACACGTTTCCAAGGATATGCGACTAGAAATCATTTCAATTTGTTTGGTATCCATGCTAGTACATTTTTTTTATGCAGTTATATCTTGTATGTGGAGATAGATGTCATTTCATATAGTAAGTGAGTAGGTATGAGGATTTTTGTCTGGTTGTCAAGAAACCATATTGACTAGCCCACGAATTCCTGGAACCTTTTCGATCTTATCAAGGATTCAGTCTAAACCGCTATGACGATGAGGCTGATTCCTGTCCGAAACTTGGCAGGAATAGAGAGTTGGAGGAAACAGGAACGAACGGCTAGCATTTCATGCTTCACAGAATGGCTTTCACTGAGGGGCGTGCTTCAGTCATTTTGCAGTTCTTTGTTGTTATAGATATTAATAATTCCATAAATATGCGGCTTGTACTCTAGAATTAGAGAGAGCATACAGGTGTGTTATATATATATATATATATATATATATATATATATATATATATATATATATATATATATATATATATATATATATATATATATATATATATATATATGTGTGTGTGTGTGTGTGTGTGTATATATATATATATATATATATATATATATATATATATATATATATATATATATATATATATATATATATATATATATATATATATATATATATATATATATAAGCATTAAGCTACAAATGTCCTTTAATATCTAGTTCGCTCTACCTCGAAAATAATATATTTTCATATATGTTACCAGAAGGGGAATTTTTTTGTTGATAATTAGTTCGTCGTCTCTTGGGCTCGAACCACGGAAGACAAGAACTCGTGACTACGGTGACGCGCATTAAACCACAAGGCCATCAAGGGAGGTACATTTTTAATGTACACTCGGCAAGAAAAGTGAGGATACAGTTTTCTTTAGATTTCGTTCATCGAATTTTAATTTTTTTCTTACAGAAAACACATACTCTCGGTAAATTTACTCTAGAATATGAAAATACAATGCAAATTATATCATATATGTTAAATCTGCAAAACAAAAACGTTCAGATACTTAAATACACCATGCATATCCGAAGTAATCAGAATTTCTCAGATGACTTCGTTCATAGAGATCTAAAAGATAGTGTATGGATATCTCGGTTTAGTACTGTTTATCAGAACGGCAATATTTACTCGTTTTCCGTTATGAACAGGCTTCTTATTGCATCATCATACGAGGTGATGATAATTTCTTTAATTTTTACAGATTCATATTTGTATTTCACGGTGTTAAAGGTCAGCTGGAATTAATGGCAGTAAATGTTGTGACAGCTAGGGCAGGTTGACTCAATCTATTTAAATCCGCAAGAGCGTTCTCTATGATGTGCGGAGTACCGCGTTAACTTCGGCGGGAAAACACAAGTAACTGGATTTTTCTTAACGTTGCCGTAGTCTCTCTCTCTCTCTCTCTCTCTCTCTCTCTCTCTCTCTCTCTCCATTGCTAAAACATACTGTACAAATGTAGTATCGCTCAATCTCTAAAAGAAAAATAATGAAATTAGTAGTCATCCACATGTAGGCCCTAGGGCTTCTCACAACAGCAACTCTCTCTCTCTCTCTCTCTCTCTCTCTCTCTCTCTCTCTCTCATTGCTAAAACATACTATACAAATATAGTATCGCTCAACCTCAAAAAAGAAAAGAAAATAATGAAATGAGTAGCTCTACATATAGGCCTAGGCTACACAACAGCAACTCTCTCTCTCTCTCTCTCTCTCTCTCTCTCTCTCTCTCTCTCTCTCTCTCTCTCTCTCCATAACATTGCATTGCATTTTTTCTTTATTGTTCCAAGTTTTTTTCGTTGGACATTGCTCAAATTTAACTCTTGATTTCATTATGGAAGATCGCGTTTCCGATTATGCAAGCATTCCGTTCATTGTGGTGTCATAAATTCATAAAAGGTTACTTCGTAGGTTATGTGGAAAATTGTTTATTTTGCTTAGAACTGTCGCTGCAAATTACAACTTGAACGAATATTGTAAAGCTTACTACTGCATTTAAGTATCAATGATTTCAGAACCGTAGAATATGATTGAAAGTTATAGGAGGTCAAAAAACAAACACAATAAGACTGAAGCTCCTCCCCTTTCTGAAGTTGCCAGATGTCTCATTATTTAGCAATATATGTCCGAAGATTAAAAAAACTGTATCCTCACTTTTCTTGCCGAGTGTACATATATATATATAAATATATATGTGTATGTATATGTACTTATATGTGTGCGTACGCGCGCGCATATGCATGCAATTAAGCAATCCCAGGTAGACCCAGAAAAACATATATCATAGAGATTGAATCACCAACGAAATAATCCTGGATAGACTCCGCCATCTCGCCCCCGAAAAGTGGCTTCTCAATATTCAGGAAGATAAAAGTGATTCCAGACGGAGACGATCTTGTATTTGGCCTTAAAGTAGCGTGTGGCATCTTTGATGTGGGAAGGCATTCCAGCAGAAAGGGGAGACTCGGGGTTCATGATCGTAACTCTGCAGAAAGTTATTTATATCTTGGGGGGTTTATCATTCAAGGCCTTCTCTAGCTTTGATTTGATTTGTCTTTATTCATTTAGTCTTTGCAATGTGTTTACTAGAGTTTGATTACGTGCACGTGCGTGCGCACACGCATTCACACATTATATATATAACATATATATATATACATATGTATGTATATATATGTATATACACATTTATATATATATATACTGTATATATATAGATATATAGATAGATAGATAGATAGATATATAGATGAATATGTCGCCGGGACTGAAACACACGGCTAATGTTTGTAGGTGTATAAAGTGCCTAATATTGCGGAAGTTTTATGCACATTTGGTTCACCCAGTGTTCATCTGGTAGAATACAAATATGGCAGTGACCGTTACGGTGGTATTTTTATCTGGAGCTACCCATTTATAGGAAACAGTGTAATGTTCAGTATATATAAATTCACATATATTATACATATATATGTATGTTTTATATGCAGTATTTATAAATATATATTTGTATATATACCTGTACACTATATATATATATATATACACTGTATATACATATGCATCTTCATGGACATTTCATTGTAATTTTTTATTTCTCTTATTGGTCCTTATCGTGTCTGCATTCAATTTACTTCACTACTTGAAGAAATGAACAACATATATAATCTAGATCATTTTGCATCAGTTTGGATGTTAAAATATATATCTTCCGTCATTTTCTAAACATCCTCATGGAGAGACTAACAGAGGAACATTTCCCTTTGTCTTGCAGGGAGCGGAATCAGTCCCCATGTCGGCCGCGCCCTCGGAGGGTACGAGGTGGTCTGCCCCCCCTGAGCCACCCAAGTACACGTCCATCCCGTCGTCGTCGTCTTCTTCGGTGTCCTCTGGGAGCCAGGACGACCGTAACGGGGCCGGACGCGCAAGGTGGGGGGACAGAGGCGTGGGCGTTGGCCACTTGTGGGCACCGGGAGACGAAACTTCGCCAGGAGGCCGGCCGCCCGATCCTCTCCCTCCCGCGTGGGCGGAGACGAGGGACGAGAACGTTTTGCCAGGAGCGCCCCTCTCAAAACACGGGCAGAGGTAGGGGACGGGGCCTTTCTGTACTGTAGGATTCTCTCTCTCTCTCTCTCTCTCTCTCTCTCTCTCTCTCTCTCTCTCTCTCTGGGCGTGGCAGCAGCAGCAGCAGCTGCAGCGAACAGTAGGCGGCATTTCAGTATTTATATCATAGTCACAATTTGCATTGCAATATCCAGTTCTACATCCTCTTTTTTTGTAATGTCACGTCGGGTGACCTGCAACAGGTCGAACCAAGGTGACATCAGGGAAACCCGGGATGCTGCGATCGTAAAGCGATATACTAACTCTTGCAGTGTTTGTTTAAATTGTACTGTATTTCCACATTTATATACATAAATACGCGCGCGGGCGTATTTATGTATATACAGTGTATATACACATCTTTATATATACAGTATATACATATATAAAATTATATATATATGTATATATTTATATACATTATATATATGTGTGTTTTTGTGTGTGTGTTACAAATACACACACACAAATATATATATATATATATATATATATATATATATATATATATATATATATATATATATATATATATATATATATATACATATACATATACATATATATTTATTTATATACATTTATATATATATATATATATATATATATATATATATATATATATATATATATATATATATATATATATGTGTGTGTGTGTATTGTATCTGTGTGTGTTTGTGCGTACAAACACACATGCATTGACTCGCATATATGTGCAAACACCGGAATTTTCCGCATGCACTGTGAAAACGAATAACAATTACTATTGAGAGATTAAGTGAATGGAATATATCACCCACTCTTGTTTCCCTCCCCTCCCCCGCCCCCCATTCGCGTTGTCACTTAAATTTGGTTACTTAAAGGGGAACAACGGAAGCGGTGGTCTCTAGCACCCACTTTGATGTTTACTTGGGGCAGAAGCGAATATTATTTCTCTTTCAGGTAACAATTGTTTTTTCCCCTTTTTCATTTTTTACTGTCTTATTGGTCCTCTTGTTCACTCAGATTTAATGTTGGGGCTCTAGTGATCCATTTGTACTTATGTATGAGGAAGCTTTTCCTCTCTCATCCTTTATCCTTTGTTCTAGTTTTCTTTTAGGCTGGGCTAGATAGGGATATTAGGTTTCCCGTTCCATTGGCTGTTGTTCCTAGTAACTAATGTACATAGATACTGTTAAAAAAAGAATTAAGGAGAAATAAACATGTTGACTTTTCGTAATGTTTTATAAGTATTGTCATTTTCAGTCGTTTTATTTTAAATCTTTGTTGAATCTTTTTAATGTATGTGTTGTTATTTTTAATCAGTTTTATTTTAAATCATCATGAAAAAATATTTCCATGAGATATAAAAATATAGAATGAAATAAAAAGGATTAAGAGAAAATGTAATGGGATCCATCCGTCTTCGTCATTATTCTAATGCATGAAATTGAATCTCTTACCGACTTCATCATTGGGAATCAGATTTAGCCAGACGTCTCCCTCATTTTGTCTCATTGCTGTTATAAAACTGTTCTTGTACCTGCAACAAAGTACATATTTTCACAGTTCTTCAATAAGACCCCTTGTTGTCATGAGTGAAAATTTAAAATGGTTGCCATGGCAACCAGTTGCCTGCACTCGATAATTTCATCCCCATTTCATATTATAAAGTCATTGCTGAGTTAAATTTTACTTCCTTATAATCTTTATTCTCAAGTTATTCTTCAGTTAAAATATCCCTTTTTCTTATAATATTCTCAAGTCATTCTTGAGTTAAAATATCACTTTTTTATGGTACCAAGCCATTTTTCGCCACCGTAAAGACTATTTCAACTTCCATCTCCCCATTACAGCTTTATTTTGTTCATTTTCCTCCGATTCTTCAACGTGTACCCTTTGCGTTCCAGGGAAATCCCTTCTCTCTCTCTCCCTGTTATCCTGAAATGTGATTCCTGACATACTTCAGCTTTCTTTTTCATTCTGTATTCTTCCAGGCCCTTCCAAAGCTCTCCTTACTTTATCCACGCTAACCTTTTCCAGCCACAATAAACCCTTTTTGTCGTTTCTATTCATTCATTTCACTTCTCCCTTATCCAGTCCATTCTGTGGTCTTCCATTATTGTGTTAGTTTGCATTTGATGGACTCATTTAGTGGTCTATATGCCCTCTTCCATTTCCCATTTGTCTGTCTTTATGTAACTTTTTGTAACAGATTATCAACAGCATTCTTCTTCATCGTTTCACATTCATTGACCTTTTGATTTTTTTTTCTTTATTTTTCGTCATTTTATGTCATACAACCCTTTTAAGCCTCTTTCTGCCGAGCTCTTTACGTTTCTACTATCTCTCGTCAGGTCCAGTTAATCCATATCCAATACTTGTTCATCCAAACATACATTTTAATAACCCTAACCCCTGTTTAATCTTTTACTTTTGATCATTCTAACCTCTTCTTTCTATTCCATTTCAGCAGTATCCATTATTTTGACAATTATACCTTCTTCGTTCCATTCATTCATGCTTATTTAAGTCTGTCCGCCTTTACCTTTTCAGCCTTATTCATGGCTTTTGTCTAACCAGTCATTTTTCAGCCTTGTTCTTCCTTTTTGATTCTTTTGGTTTATCCAGCACTTACCAAGACTTTTGTTCAATTATTCAGTCTTTTCTGTTCCTGAAAATATAGTATTTTTCAGACTCATTCTGTCATTTTTAGCCATAATTGTCTTTAATCCGGTCTTTTGTTTTGAGTACTTTTAAGCTTATCTTGTGTCTAAAACTTCGGTTGTTTTTACGATAATAATTTTCTAGATTTATTAAACCCTGTCCTCCCTGACAAGTTTGCATTTTTATAGATTTTTTTTTTTTTTAACTCTTGGTCTTCCATTTTTATTGCCTAAAGCTTTCCATCCTTTTCCGTTACCAAACCCTTTGTAGCTGAGATAATTATGACCTCTTTCCAACGC
This sequence comes from Macrobrachium rosenbergii, assembly GCF_040412425.1. Lineage (NCBI taxonomy): Eukaryota > Metazoa > Arthropoda > Malacostraca > Decapoda > Palaemonidae > Macrobrachium > Macrobrachium rosenbergii. Next base: position 26,483,141 of record NC_089757.1, read on the forward strand.
TTTTCAAACGTATCAGTCACTGTCGTTTCATTCATAATCTGCTTTTTTAATCTTTTATTTTCAACTTTCTCTTCTGTTTAATCGTCTAACCCGTCACATATTTCTCCTGGTCCTTTCCTTACCGTTTTATCCATCTAACCCATTTTGTCACGTCTTCAAACTTTCTGCTTTCATCTGTATTCTCGCAGCTTGTACCAACATTTCTGACTTTTCTCACCATTGAACTTTTTCTTTCTTCTTATATCACGATCTTTTAGAATTGCAACCCATCTATTGGCTTATTATTCATTCTTGTTCTTCCTTAATTTATTTATCTTGATATGCTTTCTTCAGTCCAATATTATCAGTTCAAGCTTAAACTTCTACAGTGTTATAAATGTTTTAAATCTGGCCACTCATCATATGTAAGATAACGTGCAAAAATGTGCGTTTTATCTTTTATACGTATATTTTTTTTTATCATTTTTGCCCTGCCATATCCGTTTTAATTTTTCTCAACAGAGCTATTGCTTAATTCTTCGGTCTTTTCGCTTCTTTGGCCAGCCGACAAATTTGTTCCCTTGAAACAAATGTGTACAGTATACTTGAAAATGAAAAAGGGGTTGCAAAGAAAACACAGACGAAGTGGATGCACAAATGGAGAAAGGCGCTGATGAAGGAAAAAAAAAACGTCAAGATGACGTAAGCACAGTTGTGATACAAACATTGGTATGTTTACTAGAACGTACATCGAGCAAAAAAATACTTTAAATGACTTGGAAAATGGAAATACGCTAAAAATTGGATATAAGCAGGTGGTGAATATTCATCGAGGATTTAGGGGAAAAAAATCAGATTAGATGAATATAAGGATTTAAAGGGGCAGGATTAACGATTTGGATAATAAAGAAGTGCCGACGAAGCAGGCTCGAATCAAATCAGTCTTTCCTTGTCCTTATGCCCCTTCTACCGCATTCATATGCTTTTGTCCTATCCCACCCCTCCGTATCTTTGTTTCAGTTTCCCGTCGTTCCATTTTGGTGTAATTTTCCAAGACCGTTTTCCACTCTCTTTTACCCAAATAAATCCCATCCACTTTCGTAAGCCAGTTTCCCTATTATTTATTCACCCAACTTGATTCATTCAAGATATTCCAAACGACTCCTAAAACATCCTTACGTCATCCGACTGATTTGATTCGAGCCTGCTTCGTCGGCACTTCTTTATTATCCAAATCGTTAATCCTGTCCCTTTAAATCCTTATATTCATCTAATCCGATTTCTTTCTAAATCCTCGATGATTATTCACCATCTGTTTATATCCAGTACTTAGTGTATTTTCATTTTCGAAGCCATTTAAATTTTTTTTTCCTGGATGTAAGTTCTAGTAAACATACCAATTTTTGTATCACAATTGTGCTTACGTCATCTCCTTGATATATATATATTTTTTTCTTCATCAGCACCTTTCTCCATTTGTGCATCCACTTCGTCTGTGTTTTCTTCGTAACCCCTTTTCCATTTTCAAGTATACACATTTGTTTCCCTCCTCCTTTACTTGTGCATTCTGTTAGTTTTCTAAGAGCTTCCATCAAGTAGATTATCCTATTTTTTTTTTTTGGAGATATTAAGTTACAGTCAAAGCTAAAATTCATATTCGATCTTTTTTTTATTCATATTCAACCTTTTTTCGTCCATTGACAAAGTCTCTTCTCCCATAAATAGTCTTCCACTGCATTGAAATCGTTATGTTCAATCAATTTCCACCATTTTACTCATTCACGCATTCCAGCGCACTGCGACCCCATTTGACATTTTGAATATCCTCTAACACCTTCAGCCTCGACTTCTCCCCCTTCCCCCTCGCAGTTATAACGATCTTCCCGTCGTAAATGTAGCGATCTTCCCACCTCTTCCTCGGTATAACGACTGTCTTCCCTTACCTTCTCTCCCCTTCTCTTCCCCTCCCCCCTGCGAGCGTTAACTCTAAACCTCCTCACTTATTCCCAGATGCCCCTCGGGCCTCGGCATTGTGTTTCTGAGGCATAGAATGTTCTCCATCCAATTTAGCCTCGCGGATGTCCAAAGCAGAGATAGACCCTCGTCGAAATTGAGGAAGAGAGAGAATAAAAAGTGTGGGAGATAGAGAGAGGGATAATGAATGGGACTCTCTTATCTTGTAATTGCGGACGAAGAAGCGGAATGAAGGCTCTAAAATAAAACAGGTTGAATTTCCAGTAAGGGAAGATTATTTTTATTTGTACGAGTTTGTACGAAACGTAATTGTTCCTTAAAGAAGTTTGGATCAGAGGATACAGCAGACATAGAGAGAGAGAGAGAGAGAGAGAGAGAGAGAGAGAGAGAGAGAGAGAGAGAGAGACCTAAGTTATCAGTCCCCTGAAAGCAATACTTCTCAAAGAGGTTTTTGTGTGTGACTTTTTTTCTTCTGTAGTGAAAGGTGTTCAGCTTGTACCAAAGCCTTACAAGACCCGTTTTAACGTTTCTTTATTTCCTATTTTCTTTATTTTCTGTTTTCGTGAAAAGCCCAAGAGTTATTCGACGTTCCTTTCACTTGCACTATGTGCAACGTGTGTTCATTTTTTATTTGTTTCGACCTAGTTGTCAAAAGATAGGAAAGAACGAAGTTGAAAATGAAGATAAGAGGAAGAGAAGAGAGCAGGGCCCCAACCACTGAAGGGCCACTTGCAAGTCCTTCATCCCAGCTTTATCTTGATTGCCTAGTCTGTGAAAATGGGAATAGAAACGTTGATAAGAAGCCAATTTCAGTTTCGTGGTTAAAATACTGTTTTACCCCTTCAAAATGCCCTGAAGTTTTCTTGTGTTTATTTTCGTGTAGCAGTGAGAAATTTTAAACTCTCTCTCTCTCTCTCTCTCTCTCTCTCTCTCTCTCTCTCTCTCTCTCTCTCTCTCTCTCTCTCTCGTGATTAGATCGAGCGCCAAGTATTTATTGATTTCCATCAACGGCAGAATTACCGAGCTTCGTTCACTAAGATTATCCTATCAACGATAATCAATTCTGTAGTGCAGTCTGTCGAGAGAAGTCCTACTGAATACTTCGAGTGGATTGCAGAATCTAAGGAAATGTCATATTTTCTCTAAAAATTATTGCGATTTTTGTAACTTTACTAACTCTTATGGAAAGGTAAGTGATTTTTACATTTCTTTAAATGTCGAACAGTACTTTCTACTTTCCTTTAAAAATCTGTGTTGTTTATGATTCCAAGATTAGACCGTGATGAAAATGGCTGGTGTATTGCAGTGACAAGATTCCGCTTATACAGCAGATTCAGTATACCGCTTTTAATGGAAGGGTATTTTACTAACTGATTTTTCTTAATGATTTTCTTAAGTTTAACCTCAGTTAGTAGAGAATTATTTAGACTTATTGTTGATGTCACTTGAGTTAGAAGACTGAAAAATATAGGTCTGAGTGACATCTATTCAGGTACGTGCGGGCATACAAGCACAAGCGCGCCCCACCAATTACTTAAAATTGTATTTCCATGTGCTCGTGAATACAAGCGTAGTCCAAAACCGATACTATGTGGAAGTCGCCAAGACAGGGTTTTTTTGCTTCTTTTTAAAGGTGGGTTCTTCATCACAAAGAAGGAAACTCTGTTGATTTTATTATATATATATATATATATATATATATATATATATATATATATATATATATATATATATATATATATATATATATATATTATATATATATATATAAAATATATATATATATATATGTGTGTATATATTATATTATATATATATAGTGTGTGTGTGTATGTGTGTATGTAATGATTTAAGTACACGTATACAAAAATAGTGCCTCACGGCTTGACACTCACGAAGTAGTTTGCTTTTGGGTCCTGTCACTGAAGCAAGACGTTCGATTGCAATCGCATATTTACAAGTCTTTCCTTCCCCTGAACAGGACTTACGCCCGAGGTGGGGGGATGCTCCGCATGGACCCCGAGGAACTGGCCGAGAAGGAGAGACGGAAAAGGCAGGCCGAGGAGACCCAGAGGATAATTAAACAGCAGGTAGGAGGAGCAGCTCCTTTTAAAAAAAGTGCTTGTTTCCTCAGAGGATTATCTTAAGAGGGAAATGGTTGTTGTATATGAGCGGCATCTCAACCTAGGGTTCATAGATTGGGTTCTAGAGTTTAATTAGATGATAGACGAAAATGTATTTCAAGTCCGCTGAGGGGGAGGAAATATGATTATGATATTAATGGTTAACTGCATATTGTAGCCATTACTATTTGAACCAGTTGATTTCATTCATGAAGGACTGCTTCTTTAATGAACTGAATTTCATATATTGCCAAATTTATAATCAGCATCAGGTCATTTGTGATACAGTTCGTTGTAGCCATTACTATTTAAATCAATTGATTTTTCTTTTCGTGGAAGAGCCCTCCTGTAATTAATTGATTTGGATTTATTCCCAAATATATTATCAGAAAATATTAGGTCATTGGTGATACAGGTAGAAGTTCTGAGAGCCCTTGAATTTGAAGGATTATAATGATATTATTAAGTAATAAATATCACCGGTGTAGAAAGCTCTAAAAGCGCGCAGCATATTGACTTGGAAGTAAAGTTCTTGGTCACGAAAACATGAAAGTTTATTTTGCGCATACTTGAACGAATCTCCTTTTAGTTTGTCCGCTACTTCGATCAAGAATGCAATTCAAGGTTTACAAAAATGGTAAGAATATGTTGAGGAGAAAGGATTTGGTACATTTTAAAACGCTTATTTCAAGACGACATCGAAGAATAAGTAGAACTGTGTAAATATTCTTTTATTAATTTTACCGTCAAGAACTTCAGTTGCTGTCAGTGGAGATTCGTGTTGTGTTTGATCAAAATGAAAAGCAAGGATGCAAGAGTCGACAAATAATGATTGAATTAAAGATATCATTAGGAGACAAAGGCACTGGAATTGGCAAGCCAATAGGCCCATATAAAAACAGGTTCACCTAGGTTTTTTGAAAAGTGTATAATTATAGATTTAAAAATCAAAAGCAGAAGGACACCAGAATACGATGATTTGACCTACAGTAGATACTTAAAGTCCCTCAGATGTGTATGTCGTAACAGCGCAGATTCGAGAAAAGAAAAGAAGAATACAATTAGGGAAAGGCTTGTACGTTAGTTCAAACAGGAGGTGACGCAATAATGGTTACGTTCGTAGTCATGTGAATTTTTAAGAAATAGGGCGTAATGTATATCAGAATCTAATTAGTAGGCATTGACTTGGGAAACTTAAAACCATGTTTAGGCTAGTCAAAAAATTTTAATAAGCAGTTTAGTTGGATATGAAAGAAGAGGAATTAAAGAATTAGATTTATCCTGCTGCAAATCTTTATTTTTATTTATCCATTTCATATAAAGATGGAGATCTAGAAAAAAAGTTAATCGGCACATTAATCAGTTACTTTTCATGTTAGAGAATAAAAGAAAATATATTTTTTTTATCTTATAAAATATGAAGAGCAACTGATTTCTGATACTGACTTACTCGTTTATTAGATCTCTTTCTTTTATACCAGGATAATTTTAATTCTTGAAAAAAAGAAATATAAGATAAAAAGCTAACCCAATCTCTTTATTCTTGTGTAACTTTACATCCATAAATAAGCAATGAAATTTTCACGGTTTGAATCCGTGGACTCAGATGTTTAAAAAAACACTCATGTTCACATGTTGTGACACAAAAGCGCCGAATTGAGTTGTATGCACTTTTGTTTTTACAGTTCTCCGGTCCATATCCGTTTTCACTTCCCATCAAAACAATTCAGGAAATACTCTTTGCATGTAACGCAGACAGTTTAGTGGGCAAACAGAATGTAAATTGCTGCGTCTACACAGTTATTGCCAGGATCGAGTGCATAAATGTCGCAACCGTTCAACAATGGAGGCCAACTGATTTGAGTATCCCCGAACGCTTTCATATATATATATATATATATATATATATATATATATATATATATATATATATATATATATATATATATATATATATATATATATATGTGTGTGTGTGTGTGTGTGTGTGTGTGCTTAAAAAATCACAGTAGATGCACGTGACTTCAGTGTATAAGCGAATCCACAGGAAAATGATGCGTTAATAAACGTGAAAGCGCTTGGTACTGAACTTCTGCCTGTCATTTTCCTGTAGGATTCGTTTATATATATATATATATATATATATATATATATATATATATATATATATATATATATATATATATATATATATATATACTGTATACATATATATAGACTGCACAAACACGTATTCAAGATGCGAATAACCTAGTTTGTGCTCAGATATATTTATGAAACTAAGTGACAGATGAGAAGGAAATCCTCTCCCCTCCCCCTCCCCCCAAAAAAAAAAAAATTTTTTTTCCATTCCCTCGATTGCAGCTGCCCTTCGGCCCCTAGCTGCATCTTCTTTTTTAGCCTTTTACCGCACCTCCGTTCCCACCTCCTTTCTTCCATCAAGCTGTCAAACCACTCCAACTCACCCTCTTCACTGTCTTAAGCGCTGAATGGCAGAAAGTGCCCCAGTGCATGACTTTATAGCCAGATTTTCGTAAATCAGTCAAGTTTGCCTCCCCAACATCAACGTGATATTTATTGCCCACCCAAGTGGGTAAGGAGATACTCCGTCTTTCAGAATGAAGGCCACAAGAAAAAGAAATTGGATCAGATCCAACTTCAAGTAAGAATACACAAGTGGCGAGCATATATTTAAATTTTACCAGGATGTAAAGACAAAATGAAAAGCAGCTCAGTTTTCATAACTGTGTCGTATCAGTAAGAAACGACGTGGCTATTGTAAGGGAGTAATTTTTTAATGGGACGTTGTTGTGAATGAATACCCTTTCCAGTATCACTTGCTTAATTAAAAATCTGGTATGGTAAATTGAGCAATACCATATATGTACTTGTCATAAAATTCGTCACATGGGATTCATTTACCAAAATATACGATGGTAGAAATGTGTTATTTGGACTCACAGGAATAGTATGTATTTGCACAAGAAAAGAATACAACCTTTAAAAGTGGTTCGTTTGATTAAGTTACTTTCAAACGCAAACACATAGCCCGATATAAATTCATTTTATTCACCGAAGAAAGTGATACATCTGGCCAGGTTTCTTGACAACAAAAAAAAAAACTTACAAGAGAAAATAACAAAGAACACTCAAAAGTATTACATATATGACCCATCATCCAAAAGCAGTGTTTTACAGGAAATATAACAAATTACCGCACAACACAGAACGCATTCTTACAGATAATTCCACAAACAAACGCAAATTATATTAACACAAAAGAGCTAAAGGACACCGGTAAATATTACGAGGTGCAATTTTCGATCAAAATACGTGATTAGAGCGAATATTTTATAATGATAAGTTATGTAAAGTTCAACTTACGATTCAGCGCAAAATAAAAATAAAAAAAAGAGAGAAAAGAGAATTGAATGAGGAATGTGGACTGTATGTAAATGTGTCGTATGGTTATAAATCATTAAGTACAACCTGGTTCTCATGGTTTGTGTGTAATGGTGAGGCGAGTTGAATTCACATATCGATTATAAATATTATTATTTACTATTCAGAATAATGAACCTTACTTATATGCAACAGGACTGCAGGGGCCATTAATTGAAATTCAATCACCCAAAGAATATGGTGGTCATTGAAAGAAACCATATATATATACAGTATATATATACATATACAGTACTGATATATATATATATATATATATATATATATATATATATATATATATATATAAGTACTGTATATGTATATATATACTGTATATATATATATGGTTTCTTTCAATGACCACCATATTCTTTGGGTGATTGAATTTCAATTAATGGCCCCTGCAGTCCTGTTGCATATAAGTAAGGTTCATTATTCTGAATAGTAAATAATAATATTTATAATCGATATGTGTTTTTGTGTGTGTGGCCTCGTTTGCATTTATAGGATATCATGCAGCCAAGGATGATCCTCTGCTCCTGACACCATTTTCGAAGGCATTCTTGTAGAATAACCTGTGGTCTTAGTAAAACCATTTTCCCTGCACATTACCCTTCCAGTACTGGGTTCTTGTTTCAAGATTACTAACCAAATACAGTGCTTTGCTGGTGATAATGTTACGTGCAATTCAAGTTTCTCAGTGAATAGCAATGATCCTCTCTCTCTCTCTCTCTCTCTCTCTCTCTCTCTCTCTCTCTCTCTCTCTCTCTCTCTCTCTCTCTCTTTATATTGAATCATTCCTCGTATATGTTTAATCTTGGCTCTGTCCCCATTCCGCCGAGTGACCTAAATGAATGACTTTTTTTCTTTCGTTTTTTGTCGAGGGGAATCCTACGAGTGTTGTTGAAGTGAATAATTAATATGGTTACGCCCATGCGGTTGGCTGAGTCCACTCCGCTTTGCTCATGCCATTGCATGACCGCCTTTTATAGCATGAAGAATTTATTATCAACCTTGCCATTATACTTTCGTTCTTTCGCATTATTCCAGATTTACTTCGAGTTTTTTTGGGAACGTTATTTACGCTAATTATGGATTAATTATATGACTCGCGGTAATGAACTTCTTTCATTATGGCATATATAGTATAAGGCTGGGAAATAAGTTACCCGTGGCGATACATTAATATGACCCTGTCCTGTGAAAATTCCCAGTGATTTGTTGCTAGGTAGTTGCCACGTCTAAATATTAGTGCATGTGTGAAGTAACGTCTATTTGAAGTGTGTTTATGGAAATGATTCCTAGCTGGATTTCTCTATTTCTGCGAAGTTCACCGTCTCGCATTCCTTCAGGTTTTTTCAGACTATTTGTGGATTAAAGAACCTGCTAGATTGACATTCGATCAGGTTACTAACTTCTCAAAGGATTGATCTGCACATTTATGTTGTCTTAGTTGGATGCATTTTCAAATTTTTAACTGTATAATTCGTATTAGTTCAACCTTCATATAGTTTTAATTTATAATTGTTACACATCAGTGCTGTCGAGGTCATTAGTTTGTTCTTTGTCAAGTAAATAAATAGATGAAGTTGACTGCTTGTTATACGCCAGCACATCAGCTCAGTGGTCTGGTTAAACTCTCTTAGTATATAATAATAATAATAATTTACGCCAGCAAATGACTTCGCAAACTCTTTCGAGATGGGATAGAGACCGTAAGTGATGCTTTGTTAAAGTTGATTGGAGGGGCATATAGGATCTTGTTAAAAAAAATTTTTTTTTCGAATTGTAGTTTTTAATTTTTTTTCTGAAGTAAATGATGACAGGCCCTGTAATAGTTTATCAAGAACTTGTACGCCTTAGGTTTACATCTGAGAGTAAAAGTTGACCTGCAACTGATGTTCTCTCTCTCTCTCTCTCTCTCTCTCTCTCTCTCTCTCTCTCTCTCTCTCTCTCTGTTCGTGTGTGATTACTTCCACTTTACTGCCCCTTTGTTTTTCTTTCTTTTTTCTGTGTCCCCTTGGAATTTTCTCATGCAGTTGATCCCTTGGAATCCTGCTCCTATTCCCCCTATCTCTCTCTCTCTCTCTCTCTCTCTCTCTCTCTCTCTCTCTCTCTCTCTCTCTCTCTGTTCGTGTGTGATTACTTCCACTTTACTGCCCCTTTGTTTTTCTTTCTTTTTTTCTGTGTCCCCTTGGAATTTTCTCATGCAGTTGATCCCTTGGAATCCTACTACCTATCCCCCCCCCTCTCTCTCTCCCTCTCTCTCCCTACCTGTCTGCTTCTCGTCAGTTGCAAACTAATTCACTGTCTAGACAGTTTAGTCCTCCAATTTCAGTACTACAGTATATCCCACTTCTTTGCCACAGTAATAAAGTTTCTTTCCTTTTTTTGAATATTTTTTTACAAAATGGTAAGTGGAATTATGTAAATTCTTTAAACACTTGTTTACATAACTTTTAAAGTCGAAACTTTTATACTTCATTAAACCAGGTCATCCTTCTGTATTTTTTTTTTTTTCTTTTTCGTTTTCAAATATCTCTGGAATGCTGTCAGCTCTTGATGCAATAGTAATCTCAGCTTTGCGTGTCCAGATGTCTCATTCTTATCACTTGAATGTGTTTGCCTTTCTTCAAAATCAAATAGCTCTAAGATTCTCTGTAAGTTCTAAAAATATTATTCTAAATAACACGAGAATAGAATAGAACTCACATGTTTATGATGTGATGAAATCTTTCTGAGATGGATATTCGATAAATCTTCCCGTTCTTAGATTAAATGTTTCTGAAATTTTGCGAGTGCAGATATTACATATTCAACAATGTAAGTATTTTTTTTAGGCATAAATCTGTACAATTTTCAATAACTGTTACGTCAGCATACTTTATTTCGCCAGCGGAAAACAACCTTTTCATAACCTTGAAGGAATTTTTCCACGCTTACAAGCAGAAACGCCTGCTTTTTATCCCTCCATGTTAGTGTCACATAAGCAAAAAGAATGGGTAATAACATCCGCGAACCAGAGGCAAGAGAAGAGATTTATTACCGGCCGTGAAAACCAGGACAAATTACGCCACAGCCCCGATCGCTTAATTCTTACGAGGCAGGCGAGCTGACATACGTAATGCATATTCGCCCTGGTAATTTGATGTTCGAAATATAAATGCGACCTTAGGCAAACACGGTCGTGCGGTATGCCATGTGGTAAAATGATAGTATCCTGTTCGTGTTTGCCTACTGGCTAACTCAAAACGTATTATATATATATATATATATATATATATATATATATATATATATATATATATATATATATATATATATATATATATATATATATATATATATATATATATATATATATATATATATATTTTTTTTTTTTTTTTTTTTTTTTTTCTTCTTTTTTTTTTCACATCAGGATCACCCAGGTCTTTCAGTTGAAAGACGAGACCGCTGCCAGCCTGGGTTCGATCCTGATGATGAGTCAGAAATTTATTTCTGTTCCACACGTGATTGTGTGTTGATTACTATATATATATACATACATATATATATATATATATATATATATATATATATATATATATATATATATATATATATATATATATATATGGTCTTTCAGTTGAAAGACGAAACTGGTGCCAGCCTGGATTCGATCCTGATGTGAGTCAGAAATTTTTTCTGTTCCACACGTGATTGTGTGTTTATTATTTCTATATATATATATATGTGTGTGTGTGTGTGTGTGTGTATAAAATATATGTACGTATATATATATATGTGTGTGTGTGTGTGTGTGTGTGTGTATGTTTGTAATAAAACACTACAGGATTAACAATATACCACGTTTACAACCTCCGATGCAGAAGACTAAAACAATGAACAGCAGATTGTATAAAATTTTATTATTGTGTGTGTTGCCTTTAAATTTCAATAAAACATATTTTTCCTCTTATTTCTTATTTTCACGTGTATTTGAAATTATTTCTCTTCTCGAAGTTCTGTATTTCACCCTGTACGTTCAAGTGCATAAATTCTCTTCTGTGGGACCTTGCTTAGTAAGTGAATGGCTTTTCTCAGCCTAATCCATAACAATGTGTGTGAATTATGACTGACAGTGGTAACAATATTGTCATTTACTGCTATAAGCTGGATTAGGGGGCTAGCTAGAACCATTGATAAAGATGGACCATAAATTACAGGATTTTCAAAGATTTCATGGGTTGAGGGAAGTTTTGGGTATTTTCTAGACCATGTATCTTCTTGACCTTTACTATTAGGATTTTGAGCCAGGTTAATCTTCGTGGCGTTATTTCCTTTGTCTAAAAATTTTGTACCTGTTCCAGTTCTTGACATTGAAAGAGTATTTACGTAGGGAATCAAGGTATCCAAAGAAACTAACGAAAGAAAAGATACGAATTATTTGCTCTTTGTGGTTGATGATAGAACTGTCTCACAGATTTTTCTTGTGGCTAATAAGGACAAAAGCATTTATATGAATGTCACATTTCAATTTTGTATGAATCATCCTCTTGTTGTACACGACTTGATAGAGCAGTTTCGTACAAACTCTGTCCTGGTAATATCTTACTAATAAGTATTCAGAATACGGATTTTTCACTCATAATTGTCCAGATGGTCGTTTAATAACCAGTAGGAGAAATTATTAACAAACGAAACGAATTTTAACTTTTAAAATGGCTTTTGTTTACTGCCTTTGTAAAAAAATTTCTTACAAAGTAAAATATGAAAGTGCTCTTACATTACGACGAAAAGAGGTTGAACATGAGCCACTTAAACGTATATTCTTGCTTTTAAACGAGCCTGATTGCGAGATATATTATTTTACTACACTGAAAAGACATTATCACGACTTTTACTGTTAATTGCGCGGCCTTCTTATTCCTCATTTTAACAAAGACAGAGGAACCTCTGGGAAAGAGAAAAGAGGGGTTGGGGGTGGCATGAGGGGAAGGGCCGTGTTGTGAAGGGGGGGAGGGAGCGGGGTGGGGTGGGCAGGCCAGACACCCAAGACCAGGGTGACATCTTTTCAGGAGGAAAGTCATAAAAGCTCTCGGTTTGCTTAGCATGTTGAATACCTTTTATGATTCCGGGAGTATAAAGTTATCCCATGCGTGTGTGCTGCCCTGTTCCAAGGGTGAGGGTTAAGAGAGAGAGAGAGAAACCTTTTTTTCGGATCATTGCCTTGAATACTTCGTAGGAACTTTATATCTGAGATAGAATTGAAATGCAATATTGAGTAGAGAAACTACTTTTGCTTACACTAGTATTAAGGAGATTCGCATGTTTACATTTTTACATTTCTAAGAAATATTGACCCTCTCCAGGGAGAACTTTAGGGTATTTTTATATGATAGGCTTTGATTCCATATTAGAAAAATGGCCTCATTTTTGCGTTTTGTCTGATATAATTTTGATTTTTTTAAAAGGATCCGTTACTCTACTTTTCACCTCGGCTGTTATGATTGCGGCCCCTTGTATGGAAAAAGTGAACGCCTTTAACACTTGGCTGTACTTGAAGCAAGTCGCGTCTTAAGTGTCTATTAAAGTAACATTAACCGTTGCCAGCCTCTTTTCAGAGTTCCAAAACGACCTGCGTAATAAGTGGTTGTAGTGGAGCATTTTCCCCCCATTTATGAGCTAGGACCCCTAAAACAGGCTTGGTCACGGCAAGTTACGCAAGGACATGGACCTAATTCTAGGCTTATCCTGAGCACGCAATTGCCAGGAGTGCTTGGAACTGGGTAAAGTCTCTCAGAACACGTAATAGGATTTGGGGTCACATGAAAAGGGACATAGAAAATTGATAAATTTATGCATGAGAATCAAATGTAAATAACTGATAAATCATGGTTTTGGTGTATGGTATATAGTTGAAGATAATAGATTTTCATTGTATTATGATTGCATGGGCTCTTTGTCATTGGCTTAAACTTAGTCACGGGTTGGATTTTAGCTCAACTGGGCGGAAAACGTTGACCATTTTAGGTAGAACTTCATGCATTTTTCTGTTTGTAGGTGTGACTTCTCCAACACTGGGATCAGCTTCAACCAGAGTTGGTACTAAGCATCCTTGGTTGAAATGGGCTGTAAGTTTATTTAGAGAGCTTGCCACGCCCCTTTCAAATGTTAGAAAATTACAAATAATGAAAAGACTGAGGTAATTTAACAATCACCTCTAGAGCTATTGGATCAGAAGTGACAAAAGTTACGTGTTTCTTTATGTAGAACAGAGGCAAGTATGTTCAAATCATAACCATCTCCCTTCCCCCATCCAGGCCAGTACCCAGCCACAAACAACATTTGCCCAGAGTTTTCTTACAGGAATAGTAGGACAAATCTTTTAAGAAGAATTCTTCTCAAAACAACAGGAAAATCATGTCTTGAAATATATTCATGCTTCTTCAAACCAGGACCCCAGGCGCCAGGGCCGGTCCACAACAAATTCAAAATTTTACATAGGAATATATAGAAAAAATCTTCGTCATTTATTCACGAATGGTGCAAGAGCATTTGGACCCATGGGCCTCTCGTTTATTTTCCCAGCAGTGCACAGAATTTAAGGGAGTACTTAACCCAAGGTTATTTCGGAAAATTCCTAAAAACCTTATTTGTGTCATGAACGATCTCTCTCTCTCTCTCTCTCTCTCTCTCTCTCTCTCTCTCTCTCTCTCTCTCTCTCTCTCTCTCTCTCTCTCTCTCAGAAGGAAATGTGCCTTATTCGTGCAGTATACGTACAATGATTATATAAAGATATCTACTTTTATTACCTACGCAGTATGAATGAACATAGCATATATGAATATGTAAATTGTCGTATACTGCTGCTCACAGATTGTCATTATGCGCTGAGAAGGACTGTAATTATAAGCAGGGAGCTTCCTCTTCCTTGATACCGCAGTAAAATAGCGCTATGGATTAAGAACCTGTGAAGTGAAGGTGAATTTTAATCAAAAGACAAGATACGTGAGCTGCTGTTAATGACTTTGCTTTACAGGAGAAATTCGAGGAAACCAGGAATAGTCGCAGTTGCTTCGGGTTATAATTACGAGGGCCGCTCCCCCCCTCCCCCAACCCTCCCCTTCCCTTCTCTTTTCATGGAGGATTAAAACATTGAACCTTATTAAGGAAGTGTAATATGTTACAGACCAGGTTTTGAAAGTATTTTAAATGAATTAGTAAGGTGATCATCCCAGCTTTCTTTTAAAATATCAGTGAAGTAAGAATCTCCCTCTCTCTCTCTCTCTCTCTCTCTCTCTCTCTCTCTCTCTCTCTCTCTCTCTCTCTCTCTCTACATACACAGTTTTGAAAGTATTTTAAATAAATTAATAAGATGATCATCCATGCTTTGTTTTAAAATATCAGTGAAATGATCTCTCTCTCTCTCTCTCTCTCTCTCTCTCTCTCTCTCTCTCTCTCTCTCTCTCTCTCTCTCTCTCAGGTTTTGAAAGTATTTTGGGTGAATTAATTAGGTGATCATCCGTGCTTTGTTATAAGATATCAGCGATTCTCTCTCTCTCTCTCTCTCTCTCTCTCTCTCTCTCTCTCTCTCTCTCTCTCCCATACGGAAGCTCAGAGAGATTTAGTCAGCCGGAAGGATTACGAATTTCCAAGCACTAAGTTACAGGGCCAAGCTAATGGCTCATACAGATATGCATTACTGCCGGGCCAACTTTGGTGGGCGAGTTACTGGTGGCCATAAAGACATGCTAAAAATCTGGCTGGGTCAACACAAAAGGTTACCTCTAAAGACTCCTGTGAATTACAGGTCATCATGCCGAAACAATTGAATGGCCTTGGCCTGAAACTTTTATGTTAGTAAGTGCCTGGCTGAATTGATTAAACAGTGGCCCAAAACTGGACCACGTCAGCTGAAGAAATTACCTCATGAAGCTTGTCTCAGAACGTAACGTACAATTCCACGTGTCCTAAATAACTCATCACCACCTATTTCGCGCGGTACAAATTGTGAAATTTTACCTCTTATATCATCCCCGTGGCTTCATTTTCACAAATCTCGGTCATCTTCCGTCTTGTATTTCTTATCCAAGTAGGTCTGGGTCTTTCAGTGCCTCTGGTGCCAAGTGAAGCCCAATTAAACCTTCCTTAGGGCATCATTTCTCACTTTTTCCTTCCATCTGACTCACTGAAAGTTCTATTCTGAAATCAGCAGAGCCTTTTATATAGTTTCATTGTCCCACCATGATTCATATCCATACAGCATATACTGTAGATCGTACTAGAATAATATATAAATATTGGTAACTGTTACTATAAATTTCGTGCGGTGGTGTGCAAGGGCCAGAAGTCACCTTACTTGGTACTTCTCACAACAATGCTTGCTCATCAGAAGAAAATCAGTTTCGTTTTGAAAATAGTCCAAAAAGTCACATGCATGTACATGCCCTTGTCAGAAATAAACATTGCCAGAATTATTCTGTACTGCCTTCAGTCGGACTTTTATTCGAGGTTGTACGAATTGCCCATTATTATTGCATGTGTTTTATCCTGTCTGAATATTATATATATATATATATATATATATATATATATATATATATATATATATATATATATATATATATATATATATATATATGTATATATATATATATATATATATATATATATTTATATACATATATATATACACACACACACTCGTGTGTGTGCGCGTGTGTATGTGTATATATATATATATATATATATATATATATATATATATATATATATATATATATATATATATGTATGTATGTATATTTCATCGTTTTATAAAGATTTCATCAAAACAAAGGTAGATTTTTACCATATGCCATGGAAATTTTAGTTTATGGCCCCTGCAGATATGACCTCTTGCGTTTTATTACACAGGACCAAATTGTGGGACGCATGTACGCACTGGTTGGTATTTCGTGCACATGTTCACGTACACATATATGAATGAATTGAAAACTCTCTCTCTCTCTCTCTCTCTCTCTCTCTCTCTCTCTCTCTTTACTCATACTCACACTTGTGGTTATAAAGTTGATTTGAACGGCCATGCCATGAAAAAGGAAGACAAAAGCAATACCAACGTTCCCGTACTGGGGTATGTAACCCCTTTCGTTCCCTTTACTCTACCTCCTTTCTTATTCTCTTCCATCTTACTATTCAGCCTCTCCTAACAATTGATTCATAGTGCAACTGCTTTGAGGTTTTCCTCGTGTTACACCTTTCACACCTTTTACTGTCAATTTCCATTTCAGCGCTGAGTGACCTCATAGGTCCCAGTGCTTGGCCATTGAACTAAATTCTGTATTCAGTTCAGTTCAGTTCAATGCAATACTAACGTTTCTGAAGAGGAAAAATTGACGGCTTCTTCATCCCAAAATGTGGACTTAATGAGAAACCCACTTTTTAAATTGAAGATATATTTAATCAATTATTACTTGTTTAAAGGAAAACGTCGCTTGAGATGTAATGGTAAACATAACAGAGATAAGGATACTTTTTTACTCACTTTGTTTATATAACATATTTTACGCCAGCGGTTATGGGAATCGTCCTCTTGGGTGTTGTTAGCAAAGCGAACATGGAGACTATTTGTGTAGTTGAAGTATCATAAATATTAACGAAAATGGACGCTTGGTGAAAAGACCAGGGAGATATCATATATAATCAGTCTCAAGAGTGATCTTCACTCACACTGCTTCTAAAGAAGAGCCGAAGCCCTCAAAAGCTGAAGAACTTTGTATTATTATTATAATATGCTTCCAAATATACGAAGTGATTATTTTTTGTGTTATTAATTTATTAGTATCATTTCGGTAGAGGACTCTCTTTCAAACAAACTTCATTCAAAAGAATGGCCGTCTGGATACTCATTCGGGATTTTCAGAAATTGCAATATAAACTCAACGGCACCCAGACGGGCATTCTTTCTAAAGAAGTTTACTCATTATTATTATTATTATTATTATTATTATTATTATTATTATTATTATTATTATTATTATTATTATTATTATTATTATTTCTATTATTATTATTATTAACCACGGACCGCATCGCGGATGAATAGCACTCTTGAACCGAAAAAGTTTTCCACATGATATAAAGCCCCTTCTGTGTTAGAGGAAAAGAGATGGTATCGAGAAGTTCTACCCAGAGAATATTTCAAAGAGCCGCCGACGTGAGCGAGGTAATCAGACGTCCAGAATCCAGTGGAATTCCTCGGTTTCTTTCTCTCTCTCTCTTCTCAGTTTTTTATTGATATTTCCAAGATGAAAAGATAGGGCAAATCTAGCCGGTCTTTGTAGGATAGAAAAGACCCGGATTCGCATTGAAACGGGATGGCTGATCTTTGTACTGAATAGCCTAGAGAGAGAGAGAGAGAGAGAGAGAGAGAGAGCAAGCGAAGGATTCCAGAGTGACACCACTTGTAATCTTTCGACTAAATGACGGTGGTTATCTTTAGGCGATGAATTTTGTTTTATTTTTGTATAAAGGTATTTTATGTATTGTTCACTGCAGGTATGCACGTAAAGCTACCACTCCTATATTTTGTATAATATCTATTGACAAATCAGGTTTCGAACCGTACTTCTCATTTACTATGAATATGTGTAACATCTCCTACTAATACAATTATATTTGTGTTGCTCAAACCCCTAACCTATAGTGTTAAAAAATATCCGGTAACATACTCTCACACAAGACACTATTATTCAGTAATACATTCTTACACACATGAACCGATGTAGAGCAACATCATTCCGTTCTAATGAAGACTTCATGCTTCTAGATCCAGGAGATAAAAAAAAAAAGAACAAAAACTTATTCTCAAAGAAACGCCTTCACTTTTTTGTATTATGAGACTTTACAGGTAGACACCGGGAGAGACTTTCCTTTCAGGATTTTTTTTCTTCTTCTTTTCACAGCTGGAAGACAAGAAGCGACAAAAGGCCGTAGAGGAGGAGAGGGAAAGAAAAGAGGCGGCCTTGTGGGAGGAGAGAGTCAAGGAACAGCAGGAGAGAGAAGCCAGGGAATACATGGAGGAGATGAGAAAGAAACGGGAGAAAGAGGTATGTCACTGTGCCCATGTATGTATATATGTATATATATTTTATACATATATATATATATATATATATATATATATATATACTGTATATATGCATGTATGTATGTATGTGTATATATACTATATATTGTATTATTTATTATTTTTTAACGCTATAGATCACGTTTTTGTTTTTATTTCATTTAACATTTTGTTCATGTTATAGAATAGCCTTCAGTTACTAGTCATGAGTATTCAGTACTCATCTGACTCAAGAACAGAAATTTTAATAACCCAAATGGTTAAGCGTCTGAACATAGGTGTACAAATAAATGCTTAAAGTACATAGATACGAGGTAACCCTTGTAGGGTAACGAATACCTAAGGCTCATATTTGTAATGGCCCAAAGCTCTGATGAAAAAATATTCCATCCAATCGGGAGAAGCAAACTTGATCACCACAGATGAATTATTGCTGAAGGTCAAAGGTGCTAGGAATACACATAAGCCTGCGCGCAGATTTTGAATTCGTTTTTCCATAGTGCTGGGATTATTAAAGTGAAAGAGTGAGTGAAGTGGGTTGCAGCGTGATAGGAAGAGAGCTTGTGTGGAGAGAAGTAGAGCTTCTGTGGAGAGAAGTATAGCCTGTATGCAGGACAGCCTTGATTTAGACAAGAGTCCCTGTGAATGGGTAGATGTGAAAGAAGAATTCCTTGGGCTTAATAAAAAGGTTTTAAAGTGAACGTGCGATGAAGCTTTAGAGAGTAAAAAAAAGCATTTTATGGTAATATAAAGTGTGAGGTTTAGGAACAGCACCATTTTAGTGTGAAAGACGCACATGAAAATGTATAGAAATAGGATGGTTAAAGATTGTCCTAAGGACATAGAGCGTTTTCATCTAAGGAAACTCCATCAAAAGTGTAATTTCTCGTCAAAGATAAACTTAGATATAAAGCGTGACGTTTTATACTCAGTTTTATCAACATGTTTCTTAAGTAGCTAGGTTTGAAATTCATTACAAAGAAATTTGCTTATAAAAAGTTGACAATTAAATACAGGTGCCCCTTCCTTCCAAGTAAACATTAACAAATCCCAAAAACTGCGAGCAGACCACTCCAAATGTCATATTAGAGGAAAATCCTGAAAGTCCGAGTATTTCTTTGAAAGTTAAAATCTTCTTTTGTTATATATTGTAGTTTGAACTCTGTTACTGATCATTTTAACATATGTGCCTAAGAATGAGCTCATATTAAATAATATATCAGTATTATTTCAATACAAAAATCTCAAGGTCTAATTATACCTTAATCTGCTCTCCATAAGGTTAATAGCTATGAATTTATTTTCATAGAAATACAAATATAAATTAGGTATATTAGGACTATGATTAACTTCCATAAGGATACCTCCTATTTATCGATATATCTTGTTAATGAATTAAGTAAGATATTGCTCATACAAAATTACAACATATTAACAAAAGCGAATGTGCTAAAAGTAATTAATTTATAGTTATGGTATATTTCCAAATGTGATTTGAAATGCATATTACGTAGTGCCGCAGTACATCTAATTTCTTCATGTTGCAGAGTAGTAGAGTAGTAAAGTCTAAGGTAGTTATTTTAAAATTACTAGGACCCTTATGATTTATATTACACATACATACATACATATATATATATATATATATATATATATATATATATATATATACACACACACACAAAATGTTTTTAAGGATTTGTCAGTTCACGTCAAACATAAGGTGAAAAACTGAGAGACAGTTTACGGTTCAAAGGGCGTGTTGACTGAGAGCAACTTTCTGGCGGAGTCATATTGTGAGAGAAGTTTCTCTGAGAAGAAGTTTTAGAAGGCAGAGACGCGTGAGTGTCAAGAAAAGAGCCAGCAGAGGGTGACACTCGAGGAAAAATCGCAGAGTGAGCTCTCCTTTTAAACGTGACAATATGGAGACGGGTTTATACACAGTTACTTCTCTTATTCCTGATTTCATTTCTGTTGTTATATTACCGATATTGCTTTTGTTTACATATTTAATTGTCTCAGTTGTTACAATATTTTCGACTTCACGTGAGCTTTACTTATTAGTTAGCCTTTTGCAAAAGTAGCCCAGTGATACTTTATACAAAGGCCTCATTTTTAGATCAGTTAGTCTGTAGTCAGTTTGAATTTTTTTACCTCGTATTTAAGTCAACGATAAGGTAATTTTTTATATTTTAGTGTTCACGTTTAACATTTTTAACTAGGGAGAAATAGAATCCACGCACTCTCGAAAGCTGGGAGCTTTTTATTAGTAATTCCTTGTTGCTTACCCAGTGGAATACTTACGTTTGTGTGAAATGTTTTTTTTTTTTTTTTATTTAAACAATCATATTTCTCAGGCCGATCTTCTTTCCCCTTTATTATTTTCGTGATTTTTCATTGCTGGCCTGATTTGCCTTCTTGGCGTCAGAGTTTTAGGTTCAAGTTATTTCCATTTTATTAATAAGAGCCCCTAAATTTTTTTCTGCTTAATTTAATCAATATCTACCTTACCTTTGTGTCTTTTTAATTGATTGTGCCTGTCTACAAATAGGCAACAGTTTCCAAAACATTGGATTTACAATCATACACAGCATAGCATATATTTACATATAACATATACAGCATTTCCTTAACTTTCTTAATTTTCTTTCTCGTTTTAACGAGGTGATTTATTGGTAAACCAAACACTTGCTTCTTGTATGAAAGTAATCTACAACTGTTTTGTGTTGGTAGTCACAGTGGTAGAAAAATTTGCAAAACAAACCAGGTGCGAGATTCGCTATGTACATAAGTAAAGGAATCTGGCATGCTAGTCACGTCTTGTATTCATATTCCTTTGCCCCATATTCTGAGGGACAAAGAGAACAAGGAGAAGAGGAAGAAGAAAGAGAAAGCTATTAAAAGAGGACAAGGGGAGAGAAAGAGAGAGGAAAGTCCCTCTAGTTCCCACGGGAGTTTGATAGAAAGGAGAGAGAAAAATACATACGCTTATTTTTCCTTTTCCTTTCTCGCCGGTTTCCTAGGAATTGAGATCAATGCTGTCTTTTCGTTGAGGAAAAATATATATACACATCGAGGCTCTCTGGGAACTCCTTTTTCATTTCCATAAAAGCATCGGAATTCATCGCTGGAATTGTCATTCCCACTTACATAAAAACAGTAACATAATACAGGGTTTAGTGCTTCTTTTACGAAGTCTAATCTTCAGAAGAGTTTTATGCCATATGATTAATGCTTTCGAGTCTCTTTCCTTTACATCCTTAAAAATCTCTTATAGTTGGAAAGTACTGAGATATAAGACGATACATCTGATTGTTTTCAGGTTTAGCTCTCTTACAAATATAATTTTTATAGACGGCACTACTTTTTTATCTTGAAGTTGGAGGATCATCATTTGGGCTTCTAACAGTTTCTTTAGTGTTCTCTCTCATTTGCTGAAAGAAACGATAGCTGAGCTTGAAAAGATATTTACCTTGAGTCTTGAAGCTCCGCGTTTGGGCTTTCGGTAATGGGCAGGTTGTTACGTAGTGTTACTAAGTAAATGCCATGTTTTCATGTTTAAGCAAGCAGCAGAACAGAGTGGGGCTTTGGAAACTTTGTTCTCTTATTTGTAGAGAGGTCTGGAAGTCTCAGTCTCCTCCTCAGTATTCATGGGGTAAAAATTCCCACAATAAATCCTCTTACTACAACCATCTGCGAACCACAAAGAAGATTGGTTACTTGAGCAATTTTAAATTCTGTACTGGGCAAAGATGGGTATCTCGAGGCTGTAATACCCTGTAAAATGTGTTGTATATGATACAGAGCTATTTCTCATGTGTATAAAATTGCGAATCGATTTGGATCAGGATGAGATGTGTTATTTTGACGTAACCAGGTAAGATGGATCATATCGTTTTGGATCCTACTTTAAAGAAGAGAAGTACTCCTTGTGCCAAGTTGCTTAGCCAGAACCTAGCGAACTTTGTATGCCTCTGTTGCCTGTTATTTA
>NC_089757.1:26510764-26538264 GCF_040412425.1 Macrobrachium rosenbergii
TTCTCTAAACCACACATTATTCAAAGCTCATCTTAAGTACACCAGGAATTCCGTCGAAAACTTTAATATTATTGATGAGAAGCCTCAGGATGTCGAGTGATATTTACTGATTTTCACTTTGACATCTACCATAAAAATTCTTCAAACTCAACGAAAAATACGGGTTTTTCAACTCCGGGACCCTGTTTACTACAGCTTGTTAAATCAGGTAAATAAAAGTCTGACACTGACTTTGTAGGTTAATATGCTGCCTTATAACAGGGCGCCATAGCCGATAGATTTATAAATCCTGAAACTGGTCGGGCACTGTGCATGATATCACCATAGAAATAGGTAACTGAGTCACTTGGCGAAAAAGTAAAAGTTGACACAATGGTATCCTTCACGTTTCCTGCTTATGTTACCAAAACTATATACTAAAGCCCCTCTCCTTAACTGCCCCAAAATCCTTCGCAACCTTTCCTGCCCTTCATATGCCCTAAATTCGACGCTAAATACTAATGAAGTAGATTCTTGTATGATAATAAATTAAGATAATATGGTGATATAATTAACTGAAGCAGATTGGGATTTACAAATAATGTTTAGATATCAATAGTTTGCACCTTAACACATCTAGATACTTCACTTTACACATTTTACAAAGTTCAGGCACTTGCAAATATATTTACATCAGCCTGTTTTTATAATGTTGTATATGTGTGTGAGTTAACCTATGGCTGAAAAAAATATTTTTTTTATTTAATTTTCTTAATTCTTACAAATTGGTGTCTTTAATCCCAAGATTCACAGGTTTCATTACTCGGAGGAGTTGGTAACTTTTCGGAGAAGCTATTTCTATTTATATTTTGCTTGTGAGATTCTCTCTCTCTCTCTCTCTCTCTCTCTCTCTCTCTCTCTCTCTCTCTCTCTCTCTCTCTCTCTCTTGTGTCCTCTTACGTGATTTGTGTGATTTCAGATCCCGGTTATTAAACTTATTACTATACATAGTCGCTTCAAGAATCTTTTTTGTCATTGGTAGGTATAAGCTTTCATTGTCAATGCAAATCGTTGTTCAGTTTCAGCTTGGGGGTTCCATTTTGGTCTTGTGTGCTAAACTTTTTTCCTTTATATATATATATATATATATATATATATATATATATATATATATATATATATATATATATATATATATATATATATATAATATATATATATATATATATATATATATATATATATATATATATATATGTATGTATGTATGTATGTATGTATGTATATGTGTGTAAATATATTTCCAAATATCAAGCCAAAATAACCCATTTAGATCAAACTCACTATACCTTGGGACTAACTAACTCACAAAGAAAATTATAAATGATAATTGCTCCTGCCCAGACTAGGATTCAAACCTATTCCAGGTTTGAGTTCGCCACATAACAAACTTGTATTAATTAGAATCTTGGTTCTAGTAGTAGTACTGTACTTGCCTTATTCTTTGGCGTAAGTTATTCTCAAGACATGGTGAATCTGATATGAATGGGTTATTTTTGGCTTAATGATTGAAAGTATAAAGATGTCCTGTAAAATTGGTAACAAAACTGCCGAGTAAATATCACGTTCACTTTACCCCAGGTCATCCGCTTACCGTATGCAACTTTGTACATTTAATCATATCATTTGTTTCCATTACGCGTTTTACTTATTATTCTGTGTAATTTGTTCTTCTGTCTTAGCAGTCTCTCTTTTCATAGGAATAGCAACAGAGACAACTGTGTTTCCACCATACCTAACGTGTATCGCTGTCATAATTACATAAGAAAAATCAACGTCTGAAAAGAAGTTGCCATCAAACTCAAGGCATTCAGAGGAAGATCTTTAGGGAACTTTAAGACCAACGGCTGTTGCTGTATCTGACGTATCATTTTCCTCATCAAACGATTTGCTTTTCCCACAGCTGGCCAAAGGCAGCCATCACTCTTGCAGCCAGACCTCCTTCAGGCAGAATACATAACAGACAGGATCATCACCCCCACGAAGTATCGAGGACCTCCTTCCAGAGAGTGTGGCATACAGTGTGATACGCCAGTATCAGACAGGTTTGTCCGGCTTTCATAGCAGTTTATTTCACTCTGCAGTTTCTGAAACTTTCTGGATGTAGAACTGAAGACCACGATGCTTATCTTAAACATCACAGCATCCTGTGTCTAAAACATCACAGCTTCCTGTGTCTAATGATCATCGTTTGTGGTTCAGCTTAGAATCGAATATTTATTTAACTCAAAAATGTTTTAATGTCCTTCTCAGTATTACAAAATCCCATTGATAAGCTTATTAACCCCATTGGAAACATTAAGATCTCTATCTATATAAATATAGATAGATAACAGAATTCAGGAACATCTGTAACTAAAAGACTAAGCTCCCTGTGACCTGTATGTTCCGTGTTGTGATACATTTGGTCAGATAAGTTCAGCTTAAACAGAAAAAGAAAGTTGTACCTAAAGATCCAGCATCTCAAAATTCATCAAGAAACAGTCGTATAATTTTTCAGTTAATATCCTAAAACTAAATTATTTTCAGTGTTACATTGATTAATTCTGTTCAGTTTTCCTGTTCACTTTGTGTAGATTTTCATAAGTTTGAAAGAACTGTTTGGTCTTTCAGAAGCAGTCCCAGACGAGAAACGAAAAGGAAAGGCAGCAGAAGAAACAAATCTCCCTCTACCTCCTTGCCAAGGGACAGTGGACACAGCAGTGATGCCAGACCTGCTTGGGGACACAACCATAGTGACAGACCTTACAGGAAGCAGTCTGAAAAGGATCCATACTCTGGGAGAAGGCTCAGAAGGAGGATTACGAGGTACGTTGACGGGAATCTCCTTTAATTACTTTTGCCCTTTTGTGAAGGTACATATGGGTCTTTCATTTCAACTTGTATATCACTGGTATAGGTGTGTCCCTCAAAGGTATGCAGCATAAACGTCAGAAGAAAGGAAAAAAAACTGAAATGGTTTTCTTCAGTTGAGGTGTTTGGGCCGAATTTAATAAAGATTCCTCCTGCAACGAATTGTTTGTATAGATATGAACCGTGTTGATGCAAAAGAACCTTGAAATTTTAAGCACTTTCTGTAACTCGAAATGAATTAGTTAATGCTTTCAGTTATGCGATGTGTTCCTTATTATAGAGGAAATAGTAATCATATGATAAATCTATGGTCTGTTTGATTTTAGAGTTGGCATTTTTATTGCTTAAGATTTAAAAAGTAATTCACATACTATTCATTATTAGTTTGGGAAGGTCACTCTTTTATGACGTCAGCATTCATAAAACATCTACTTGTTATTTTAATTTTTCTCGCCTTTATTGTACATTTAACGACTTTCCCTTGGATTTTTACTAGTGTCTGCCTATCCACACTATTTAATATTATTCATTATATGCGATGGTCAAGAAGCCAGAATTTATTCAGTCAGCAGGGCTCTGAGAACACATAAGGGCTAAGTAATTTCCGAAATCAGAAGTTAACTGCTATTCACGGGTTCCAGGTCGCTTAGTCGTTGCGATCGGGACACAGCCACAGAGGAGAGCGACCTTCCACAGCCTCAGCGTCGCCGCCGGAAGACTTGGGATAAATCAAGACAAGAGTCCTTGTCATCTGACCTGTCTCGGTAAGTGTTACAAACGGTGTTACTATCGGTAATCAACTACTGTTACTAATGCTAACATTGAAACAGTAGTTACTATTGTTTCTATTACTGCCTTTATCATAACTGCAGGATGTGGTCATATCTCTCGTTGTTTTTTTTTACTCTGTTGCAATTTTTTTTAGTTGCTTTTCATGTTCTTGAGTGACATTGCATCTTATTCATTTAATTATGTAATTAAATAATTCAGTAATTGTTAGTCAGATTGATAAAAGTTAACTGATTGCTTCTCTTAGTCATTAAAGAAATTGCTCCATTTGAAGAAACAAAATGCTTCACTTGAAAGTTGTGTAGGTACCTTTTTTATTTATTCATTCATTGGGAAAGATCACCCAACACTTATTTTTAAAAAAAAGGGCGGGGCCTCTTTCTCCCATCCGACCATTTGTACTAAATCAATCAAGTCATCAAATCTATTTTAATTTATGACACACTTTTACAATGAGGAATGATTTTCCACTCCCCGCCAGTTCACCATCGCCAAGAGACAGAGTTCGATTGAATAAGTCTTCGCCAGCATCCGGGAGGAAATGGCCTCCAATTAAAGGTTCCATTACTCCCAGTTTACCTCGTCCTCAGACTCCTGAGATTGCAAAGGTAAGTGCGCATGCCACTCAGTTCACTGCAGAGACGTTCATGAAAAGTTGAAGATTAGAAAGAGGAAGAAAGTGTAGTTTTACTGCACAATTATCGTAAATGTTTCATTCTCATCACATTCGAAGATTTTTTGCTGCTGAAGTTAGAAACCATTGGTTAAGTGAAATCTATGTCATATTGCAACAAGTTAATGTAAATGTACAGTTATCGTAAGTGTTCCATACTAATAACATTCGAAAATATTTTGCTGCTGAAGTTAGAAACCATTGGTTAAGCCGCATTTGTGGCATATTGCAACACGTTATCGTAAGTGGTCCATCTTTATAACATTCGAAGATCTTCGCTGGTGAATGTAGAAACCATTAGTTAAGTAAAGTTTATGCGATATTGCACCAAGTTACCGCAAATATACAGTTACCGTAAATGTTCCATTCTCATAACATTCGAAGATTTTTGCTGCCGAAGTTAGAAACCATTGGTTAAGTCAAATTTGTATGATACTGCAGCAACGAAGTCGAATTAAATGTGCTTACAACTTTAGATATAACGGGACCCTGGTGCAAAAGTACAAGCAAATAACGTATGTTTTGTCCGATGTTTCTTGGACAGGCTCCCCCCACGCCAAGCTCGCAGTCCATCGCAGAAAAAGAGGAGGAGCCGGGGGAGGAGGAGGAGGAGAGGGATGACAACGATGATGTCGTGACATCTCCAGTCATCAGCGCCTTGCCGGAGAGCAGGTCGTCATCGCCTCCAGTTCCTGCTCTGATGAAGAAACTCACAGGTGATTTTATGATAGGAAAATGTTAATGAGAATTTATTTGTAGATTGGAAGTTGTTGTTGTTGTTTTTTCTTCTTCTTCTTTTTCTTCTCCAGAAGACCTTGCTGAGCGTCGGTACGTATTTTTCGTCTTTGCCTGACGAACAGCAAATATATTGATGAATTTATTTGATGAGTCATAAATGTTGATTTCTGAATATGGGTTAGTGCCTCTTGAAAGTTCAAATATTGATGATTTTATTTTTCGATTTGTATATTACATTGTATTTAACCATTCTGAAACCTTCATACATTTTTCCAGACGAATTTTCAACTTCAGCAGTCTTTGAACTAAGCTGTTTATGCTACTGGGATCAGACAGTGGGATTAAAAGAATATCACTTGCATTAAGTACTTTGGATGTTATGAAAACTGAGAACCCATTTAAATTCAGATAAATATTACCATTATTGAACCATGAAAAATCTCATTGATAGCTTTAGGTTGTTGCTAAATTAAAAAAAAAAACAATTTTCATAAATGTTTGGAAGCCCTGGCAGACTTCTTTTGTGGTGCTGTTGAAAATGCTGCATTGAATATTCACTCTGATTCTTAAAATGCAATCTTTTACTTTGTAAATCTTACCAGTCCTTGATATATGTTTTTATAGCATATGAGTAATAACTGAAAACCCTAAATGCCATATATCTTTAAAATCGTACAAAATATCCAAGATGTTTGATCTTAACTTACAGAGGTAACTTGTGCTTATGCAAAGAATCAAGAAATCCTCGGTGAGGTTCAGTAGCTAAGAGTGTATCAAATGATTTTGTTTTCTCCCAGGTGCGAGTTTTTTCGACATTCCAGAATACCCCCCAGGGGCTGAGCCCCCTGGTTCGCAGAGCAATCTAGTTCCTTCAACAGGCAAAGGGAATCCGAAGGCCCAGAGGAAAAAATCAACGAGTGTTACTCCTGTGCTCCCTGAAATCCCGACCTCGCGGCCGCAATCAAAACCTCCTTCGCCGAGGAGCTCGCCCTCGGAGGGCGGCAGTCTTAGTGAGAGGCCCAGCAGTACTTCTTTACAACCTCCGGCCGGTAAACAAATCCTGAATTTTTCATTACATATTTTAAAGGATGGGTTTAGTTTGGTTGGTATTCTTTTTTGCTCTTAATCTGTTATAACTTTTTTCATAAAAGCTTTTTTTATGGGTAAATAAGGATTTAGAATATTCTCCATTGTACAACTTTCATGGTCATTTCATGGTTTTCTGGCTTGTATACATGAACTTCTCTCTCGAAGTACTGTAGCTCGGAAACTTAATTTGGTAGGACAAACATTTTTTTTTTATTTTTCCATCTGACAATAGCTAAAAGGATTTAGATACATTGTGGAGTTAATTTTTTAAGGATTTTTTTCTTCCAGTACTAGTGGGTAAAATGGTTTTTTTTTTTTTTTTTGGTACAGTACAAAATTATCGGCAGATTTTCTGTGTGTACTGTTCAATAACTAGATACCATCTGAACTTTGGGAATCAGTACTGTTGTGGAATTTCTCCCATTTGTGTGTGTAGAAACCTCATGGATAACTTTTAAAATCGATGGCTGTATTGGCCATCTTTTTCCATTAGATATTTTAAAACCCGCTAGCAAACTATCATCAAGTGAGCATGAGGCAGCATAAACAAGCCACTAATTCCTAATTATTTGGTTCCTTATTTGATATTTAACAAAGGAAATATTATATACTGCTCCAAAATATTGAAATTCTCTGTGAAGCTAAAATTTGTATGATAGTTATATATGAACTTGATGTGCACTACCGGAGTTCCTTTGTCATTATATAATAGTAAGAGTAATAGCACTGGAGTCAGTATTATATAATGGTAATATTTAAGAGTAATAATACTTGAGTCAATATCAGTATCAAAGATAGGTTATCATGACAAATAATAACAAAAGTATCATGCTAGTTTGCAGTTGATAGTGATTACAGTTATGAGGAGATTAATACTGGCAATAAGGAGTTGCTATTGTTGGTGATGGCTTCTTGCATCTCTTTTTCAATTCTCCAAATTCTCAAGATCTGCTCCACACTGCACACGAACAGTCTACTGCTTTCATAAATGCTTTTCTTTAAAGGTCACTGTCCTTTCCTTGCATGCAGTGGACTATTGATTTCGTAAGACAGTTTTGCTCATTATAGTTTTTCTTTTTATCATCAAATTAGGATAATATGCATTGTTTTAAAAAGGAGTAATTTTAACCAATACCACGCAAAGGACCTTCAACTTGAGGATACGTAAAGGAGGATCGAACATTAAATTACAGCAATCAGGTCCTAGTACCGGTAAGATGCTCTTAATATTTGACGAACATAAGATGAATGGTTATATTCGCTAACCTATAGAGCAGAAATGACAAGGGTCATATTTATGGAAAGTAGTAAAGAGTTTGAATTTTAAAGACTGAATTTGATATTGGATTATGCAGTGATTGTATGAACTGGAAATTATTAAGGATATTCTCGTAAGGTAGATATGGAATCATGCAGCTCAAGTTAAACTGAATATTACGAGGTTGCTTTGCGGATTAGAGAAAGTATAAAGGAACGTGATATAATGGCCTATTATCGTTAGTCCAGATTAAAATTTCAATTTTGTGTCGTTGCACTCGAGCTAACTTAAGAATTGACGACTGTGAGTCTTACGTGATAACTAGTCAGGAATATTTTTAATCTGGAATATGTATATTATCTTAGGGGTTAATTAATATTTTCATTGCATTTTATTAGTTGGATGCGAAGTAATCATAACCCAAAAGTAACAATTTGTTCCTTGTTTATTTTTTTCTTATTTACTCATTTTCTTTTGTTGTTGCTGGAAAATATTCATCGTACCAAAAGTAACAATTTATTCCTTGTTTATTTTTTTATTTACTAATTTACTTTTGTGTGGTTGCTGGAAAATATTCATCGTAGTTGAATCATTAGATAGGCTTAGAAATATTATATCAAGGTATATGCCCTAAGCTACCAACTTTTTCCAAGGAATCCATTTTCAGTAGTGAGTCCACAAAGTACGCTTTGTCCTTAAACTTAATCTACCTTCCAGGTGGCTTAAAAGTGGAGGGTCTCAACGGGTCGGACAGTAGTGGAGCAGGTTCTCCTCACTCTCGGCCGCCCACGCCCAGAAGACTGCCGCCCATGACGCCCACCAAGAGTGACGGCAGCCCTAGGTCGCCCTTAGCGACTCCAGTATTTCGCTCTTCCTCTCCTCCTGTACCTGCTGTTGCCAAAAGACTATCAGCTCAGTTGCGGTCTGCTAAAAGTGCAGAAGAACCCAGTAAGTGTGACTAAGAAAACTGCATCTATTATTATTATTATTATTATTATTATTATTATTATTATTATTATTATTCAGATAAATACTGTTCATCTGGAACAAGCCTAAAGGGCCCTTTGGCTTGAAATTCAGGCTTCCTGTGAATATGTTCACTTGAAAGAAGTTACAGATGATAACAGGAAATACAGAGAGAAGAGATCAGTTGTTAGAAAGAAAAACGATAAATTAAGTAAAGTAATAGACAAATAGATAGAAATATAAATGAATTGTGAAAATACAAGGGGTAGTAATGGGTAGTGGGGTAGCGAATTCATAAATAATTAAGAAAATTTTGCAAGTTCATAAATTCATGGTAAATTCATAAGTGCACTGAATTCCTAGTTCTCTGTAGACTTGCTTACAAGAGCTTTTCAGCACAGTAATGTACAGTCAGTAATGCCTTTGTCTCACCCAGGCGTTGGAGAAAAACAGTTAACGCCTGTAGAGACGCCGGGGTCGCCCCGCGTAGCTTCTTCTCCAGGGGCATCTCCTGCATCTGCAACGACGTCAGGTATGTAGGATATTGAAGGAGAGTGGCAAAGCTGAACTAAAGATGTAGGACTGATAGGGAAGTATAGGGAGTTGAGCACAGATAGGTAAATCGCATACATTAGATAAGGTCATAGATTCTAACAGTATCAGCACTAAGAAGTTATCTAATCTTCCAGTTATGGTCATCATTACCAACCGTTTATAAGCAGACAGTCATAAAAATCAGGTCATGTATGCGTACACCACAGGGAAACAGTATTTTTTGGCCTAAACTATATATTCCATTTCCACATATATTCCAGTATTTTTTGGAAAATACATATTAAGCTGAGGCAGAGGAGCACTCGAGATAAGTATTTCGGAATCAGATGACATTATGCCAAAATAAACTGCTCTTTTGAAGAGGCGCCGCTAAGAAAAGTTGAAATGCAGAGAAGCAATAATCTTTCATAAGTGGCTGAGGCTTTTTTCTGAAAAACATTGTGTAAGGACAACATATAAAGAAAGTCTTCAGCATTTTCCAGATGATTATAATGCCAATGAAAACGCTTCTTTTATATTCCTTAAAAGTAATGCTAAATTAATTACCTTTAAATGCAATATGAACATCATTTTTTATTAATCCCCGTTGCCTGCTGAACATCTGGTAACTGAAGACTGTTTTTGATGTAGCGGTTCATCCAGCTTTATGTTAATTACAATTAACATAAACCTGAGTGAGTTACAGAGAGGGAGAATTGTTCTCTTCATTTCCTGTTTATTTACGGTAATTAACATAAATCTGAGTGAATTACAGAGAGGGAGAGAGAGAGAGAATTGGCCTGTTCATTTCTTTATATACTGTACCTTGATGTTTCAGTTCACAAAATTGAGCCTCTTTTGAAATGTATTACTAATTTATAAAACTGCTTATTGATGATATTCATTATTTTCTGATTTTTTGTATGACCTTGCAAAATTCTAAGTAGAAACATGCACACTTAGTTTGCAGTGGAGAACAAACCTTACGCCACATACATTTTAAACACAATGTTACCCGACTCAGTAGCATAATATTTACTGTAATGAACATATGAATAGAATTTCCTTGAGGAGATTATAACTGACAGCAATTTCCCCCCTTCACACTGGAGGTGGAAAGAGAGGCCGACATCGCCTGGTCCACGTGAAGCAAACGTCAGAGGGTAGATAGTGGTAGTAGAAAAGTAGATCGATCGTAGATTTGCCCCAGTAGATGAATACGAGACCCGGCATATAACTCAGTGAAGGGACGATGCCATAAAAAAAATTATTTATTTTCTTTTATTTGTGAATGATACCTAGATAGAAACGGCTGGATATCATTGTTCATTGAGCTTTGTTTTGGTTTCCTATTTTTGTTGTCATTTTGTTATGTTAATGTTGTTGTTGTTGTCGTTGTTGTTGTTGTTGTTGTTGGCTCAGATGTCTTTCTTGTCATATTAGGAGATGAGGAAAATGTTACGTGCTAAGTCTTTACTAATTCCTAGCTATCTGCTGACAGGTTATTTCGGATTGCAATAACACCACCATGAGCTCCTAGGGCTTTAATAATTCATTTATTAGAAGCACACAACCGATTTCATTTGAAATACTGCAGTTAGTGCACCTAATACCTTCACATGCTTACAGTTGTCTTTAAGTTGTAATTCAGAATGACAGGAAGGTTGGAAAGTTGAATGCATAGATGTCATTGGATGGTGCCCTTGTGCCTTCAGTGTTTGAGATTAGGTTGAAAGCTTAAGAATTTAAGAGAAATCGTTTATTGAAGTTTTGTGTTGGAGTTTCTAATAACGTCTTATAAACTTCAGGCTCAACAAGCTGACTATTGCTAAGAGCTACTTGGACTTTCACGTTATAAGAAATGGAGTTCTGTTAGATCAAGTACAAAAAAGCAAGTATTAAAGCCATGTCAACGAGCTGCATTACATGCCTTTTACCCTGTTTCATTCTGTTGTTTCGCCTACATGCATTGCTGCTTTTCGTTCATAGAAGTATTTAGGAAAGACCCTTGTTCGTTGTCTCTGCCATACGCTGAAGTGTGATAAGTGTCGTATTGTAATGAATTAAAAGACCGGTCATTTGTTTTTATCAAATTGGACTTTGACAACGACAACAAACCTTAAGACAATGACCAAATAGTCAGTTTTATTTAATTATTTTTTTCCTTAAAATGCAACGACATCACAAGGCTCAGCACCGAAGACAAAGACTTTACACTTGATTTGAAGTAGTGCTTTCACATATATGCTGTTCTGCTTACCGCTTGGGACTGGTTATCAGAACGAAATTGTGTACAGTTCATTACCTTGAGCTTCAAGTTAGGTTAATTTGATGCGGTGTCGGTTTCATCAACTTCTCTCTAAACATATCGTTTCAGTTGCTTTCATTTAAACCTAATTATTGAATATTTCGTTTCAGTTCCTTAATCTTAATATGTGTGGTTGGATGCAGTTTTACTCACATATACTGTAATTACTCTAAATTATGTTTTGTTATGGTTCATTCTGATTTATTTTCTCTCTCTTCTTTACAAGAAATTTTCGTATACTGTATTAATATAATTTTATTCCATAATTAACAGATAAAGTTAGTTTCAGATTATTCAAGTCATCTCTATTGTATAAGGAATCGAAAGTTTTGATTTAGATTCAACAATTCTTATTCTTTTATATTTAATTTCAGCTTTTTGTGTCACTGATGGCGTGATTAGTTCATATTTCTTTTGGTTTAATGACACTGAGTTTTGCCAGTTTACTTTAGAAAAAAAGTGAGTTTGTTCTGCCTGTAAATATGGCTCTAAGGAAACAAGACGTTCCACAGGGACGTCTTTTTGTACAGACAGCCAAGATTCTTGAAGACAGAGCTTCTGAAGATCCGGACTGCAACTGGTTTTCATCTAATTTGAAATCAGCTCCCGAAATATTTCTGATCAGGATTCCTTGCGGTAGCAGTTAACCAGAGAGACTCGTGAAAATACTCATAAACTGTCCTTACCCGTGACAGCCATAATACAGTCATTTGTTTCTGTCCTTAACTGATTGCCTAATGCATTCCCCCAATTCCTTGTGACCCTCCTCAGCTCTGCCTAGATGTACAGTATCATCTCCCAAGCTCTATCTGAATGCCTCTATAACTTTCACAAGCTCTGTGTTAATGCCTTAATTCCCTCAAGCTCTGTCTTAGTGGCTTCGTGTCTGTATAAAGATCCGTAATCTTAATTATCTCTTAATTATCCTAATAGCTTAAATGATTACAAGAATGATGTGTTTTAGAACAATGACATCTTAGTGTAAATGTTGTCTTCTGAGAATTCTGAATTAGTCCATTATTGCAAGTATTGTCTTATCTAGTTTTAGCAATAAAAGAGCTTAGTTCTTTTTCTGCACATCGTTAAAAAATAAACTAATTACCTAGACTATTTTACTATTAAAATTTACAATTAATGCACAATTCGATACATTAGCCAATTCATAGCTTTAAATAGTCAATGTACAGTATACTGATGTCTCTGCATCTTCCTTATGATGTTGAATGTTGCTGTTTTTCATGTAAGTTCATTACTCTGACAAACATTTTACTCATTTCACGTCTCATCTACAGTTTATAGCTTTTTCAACATTAACTCATTTCACTAGTAGGGATTTTAAAGCATTATCTTATTTACCTTTATTTTACGACATCCATCATAATCATCTTTATTTATTATTATCATTATTATTATTATTATTATTATTATTATTATTATTATTATTATTATTATTATTATTATTATTATTATTATTATCCAGGAAACGAATCCTCACGACAGGAAAGTTGCATAAGGAACTTTTAATTGAAGCATGGCTTTATTTCACTTTTGTATTGATTTGTATTGTATGTTCTCTTAATTTCAGTACCCTGCGCTAGTTCTTTATGTTTTAAACAGTTAGAAGCAATATGAAGGACATATTTAAGCTTATGTCAAAATATTACCTTGAAAAGGAGAAACATTGTTGAATGTGAGGGCTGCGTTTCAGTGTATGCTGCCGGGGATTAACTTTTTTTTGTAGGGGACTAAAAATTCTTTTCCAATGAACTTGGGATAAAATGCCAGTTACGAAGAATTGGGTTCGTGTCAGGGCACATTAAATTTACGAGCTCATTGTCATTACTTAATTACAGGTAAGGAATGATGCCTTCCTTGTCATGTTATCTTGACCTCGCAAGATCACTCATACTGGGATATAATGCTTTGGCTCAAACCACGCTACTCGTGTTCTGAATTCTAAGGACATGTATTTCTGTTTGGAAAGTCAAAAAGAGTTGCATATCCTGTTCCACGATTCTTCTTTTGGATGCCAGAGTTAATTACCTTTGAATTGAAGGTGTTCCTTGGATATTGGATTATTAATGTTTTCCCTGATTTCTTTTTCTTAACCTTTGCGTTATGATTAGCTGGAATTACTATCAAGGATCTCTTTTTTTTTTTCTACATAAATTTTATGCATTCTTTGCCACTCAAGTGAAATTTATCTTCCTGCTTGTTTTTAATGGGTCTTATAGTTTATTTTAATTTTACCCGATCTTTTTGTTCATGTCCAAATTTTATCATCTTAATAGGATTTTAAGGACTATTAATTTTTCATTTTATCTGGTTTTCGTTCATATTCAAATTTTATCATCTTGATAGGACTTTATCATCTTTCTAGGACTTTAAAGGACTATTAAATTTTCATTTTATCTGGTTTTTGTTCATATTCAAATTTTATCATCTTGATAGGACTTCAAAAGAGTGTTTATTTTTCATGTTATCTGATCTTTTTGTTCATGTCCAAATTTTATGATCTTTATAGGACAAAGCTGATTTTGCGCTCATTATCACAATTATTATCTCATGCACCGTTATAATTTTATTTAATTCTGTTCACTGTGGTCTTAGTAGCTTATACCATTTCAAAGGCTGGTTGCATTATTAACATTAGCTACTTTTCTCATCTGATAGGAAGCTTCATCTACCACTACAATCGGAGCATTTTATATCACAATCATTACTAGTATATTTTCATCACCATCCTGCTATCCACAGTCATATCCTTCGTATCATATTCATATTTACTATTTAAAGTCAATACAATAACAAGTATTTTCTGCTTTGGCATTATAGGCGTATCGTCTCGGCCCGGAAGTGCAACCTCCGGGCACGAGGAAGACGTCCGGACGGTAAGCGTGACCTCCTCAGGCTACGAGTCTGGCAGGAGGTCTTCAGGAGAACCTCGATCCCTTTCAGAGCCTCTCGTTTCTCCAGACAAATGGGTCATTTTAAAAAGTCTCTCTTCTCTTCGCCAAGTAAGTGCATGCTTCTGCAAATGCTGATGTGTCTGTGAGATTTTTTTTTTTTTACATTTTATTTAATATTGTAAATGTCATCATATAAAAAGGCATTGCTCTAGTATTGTTCATAGTTCATGTAGTATGAGTACAGTAGTAGTGGAATAGGGAATGAGAGGAGAGAAATTGAAGTAAAATCCCGAAATTTCTCAAATCTGTGCATCAATTCAGTTATGCTTGGAGAACAAAACAAATTATTAAAAGTGGAAGTAAATCATTTCGTCTTTTTGTCACTTTCTTCAGAACTTGTGGAGACGCCATCAGGAGCTATCCCAACAGCCAGATTCGGACGGCTCATGCTGACAGAACGCGGCCACACCGGTGACTACCAAAAATTTCCCCCAATCTCCGGCACTGACTGAGGAGGAAGAACCAGCGGAAACAGAGGGACCTATAACGGAGCCTTCTTCAAAAAGACTTCCACCTGTTGTGTCCTTCCAGACATATACTGAATTTATCCCTTTGCCATCTTTCCCTGGTCATCAACAACGAGAACCTACTAAAAAACCATCGCCTTTGGACTTTGAATATCCAACCCTCCCTCGTCTGTCTTCGTCTCAGGAGTCTGCCTCATCCCAAGAGTCCCTCAATGAAGAGTCTCAGTCTGACCCTACCATGTCCCAAGACTCCCTAGAGCAGCAGTCAAATGTTGCTACTTCGCCCGAACCCAGAGAGGATCAATCGGACTCCTCTTCCACTCCATCCAAATCCTCTGTTGACCCTCCATCTGCTTCATCAGACACTGTGGACAACCCATCTGAAAGTTCTGTCCTTCCAGACAGTTCAGAACTTATTTTGGAAAGTTCAGAAGCTGTTGCTGACAGTTCAGAGGCCCTTGCAGACAGTGCAGAAGAAAATATCCCTCCACCACCCAAACGTAAGACTACAGTTTGTCACACCATAACAACTCCTGTTCCTGAGACTCCTGGTCCCCAGTCAGATCCCTCCCTCCCTCCAAGACGACACGGTCCATCTCCTCCTCCAAAATATCCTAGTGTCCTTCAACCTCCCCAGACTCTAGGAATTCTAAGCTAAGGAATTGCCATCATTCCTTATCATTTTTTCACCGGTGTGGCCACTTTCAGGTCGATCTCTGCTTTTAGCCAGCTGGACAATAATTCATTCTGCAGTTACTGTATTTTTAATAGCTGTTTAAAGTCTCATCTTTTACAGTTGATAAACAATGTTCTGGTATTTCTCTTTATTTCTCAAGTGGGAATATCACAGACTCCCAAAATATTCAGAAAGAAGTCACGCTGAAAGCTCACAAATTTCTGGCATCAGATTTAGTTGATCATAAGTGACCTCTCAGACAATAACCATTACATTAAAGGTTTTCTGCTTGATTGAAAAAGAGCAGGTGGGAAATATTTTACAGTATTTTCTCTAAATGAATAATAATTATATCATAATGATATGATCTCTTGTTTTACCTAATGTGCCACACACACACAAATAAGGCCAAATTAGGTAAGATTTATGAACCTCATTCTTGGGCAAAGCTGGGAAGGCTGTTCCCAGTAGAGCCTGAGAGAATAAGGTTATGTTCCTTTGTATGTTATGCAGCACGGTAACAGCTTAGCCACTGGTAAATTTGGCACTAAGGATCACAAAGATAATTTATCTAGCTGAAGCTGCATTTGACTGACTAAATACAGTATGTACTATAAAAGTCATTGATAGCTGATATTTCAGTTCTTTCTCTGCTGATTCTGCTGACGAAGGAATTGCCAATTATAAGCTGTTACTGTGTATTCTTAAATATAGACGATATCCCACAAGCCCCATGCCGTGAGGCACCCTGTGTGTAATTTATTCCATATTACCATCAGGGTTGCTGGCATACTTCCCCCATATAGATGTATTGATTCAAAGAGCAGTACGTAATTTGAACGAAACTATTACAAGTTATTACTTTGCGTAGTAACTGTCGGTGTAATTTATTTTTATGTTCTGCTCTTGGACCAATAGCATCGTCTCTGCCGCCTCTCTTGCCAAGCAGTCGAATGTGTATATTTCTGGACCTTTTGAAATCGCATTGTACATGTTAAGACTTATCTCTGAAATCGTGTTTATTTTAGATTTAAATACTGTGCTTCATTTTCAAAGAAATATTCTGCGTCCGTTTCATCCTCAGATTGATTGTGGCTCAATTTAGCTTTTTCTTCTGCCGAAGAGTTCAGTGTTTATTTCGTGACATTGTCTGGAGGTATCTACATTTCAAAAAATTCATGTAATGTATACAAGTATATCGATCTTTTTCAAGAAAGTTTTACATAATAGTGCTTTCTTATATAGTAAATTTCATAGCTGAATATTGTGTGTATTCAAAGGATTAGTTTAAGCATTATGAATATTTCTGTAGCTTTCTCACATATTGGCATATGATAGATTTGTAGAGTTCTGCTTTGTAATTAATTTTTGCTTTTAATGATTCAAATGATGAAGAACAGTGAATATGTATCATTAATTCAATAAACACGGGAAATAGTTTCATTGTTAAAGTAACTTGGAAATCAAAAAGCGAGTTTTTGTGAAAATGCTTACTGTGTTTTCTATCTAATGGTGTATGGTTTGTATATTGTAAAAACGGGTGAATAAATATTGTAAATGATATGTAAATTCCATGTACAATAGCTGTGAATGTGTAAAAAAAAAAGTAAAACTGTAAAGAAGGAGAGGTTGGGTTTGAGACATTCATGTGCGTATGTAAATAGACCCCACATGTAAATTGTCAGAAAACGAACATTTCCATGGATCATCAAGAAGCTCTTGGCTACTATGCAATTAGAGGACCTCGTTTTCTATGGTTCAACATAGACTTGTATACCTCTTAGTTGTATTCTCAAATAGAAAAAAAAAGTTATAAATATGATGTAGGAAACTACTTTTATTCCTTGCAATGTGTGAGTTCGAATCCCTTAATTCCTCGGATATGGTAAATATAATCATAATTTTTCTCATTTCTGTTTGGAGAAGAAAAACATTTGCTTGAGAAGGTGATTGTAAAGATTCTGTATAAATATTAGATTAAATAATTTATATTAATATCTTAAATTGTCATACAGAAAATGCATATTTGAATCTATTGCGTATTGCATTTAATACAGCAGCATTTTTGCATAGAAGTTTCTGTTTCATGCAGTTTAACAGGCCTTACCAAAATAATTCAATGTTTGTGTTGTTTTTCAAAGGCAGACTCAGCGATAAAGTTTTAACGAAATAACACAGCAAAATTCAATAAATAACTTGTAATAAAATCTGTCACAATTTCCAGTAAATTTATAAATGGATTAGTTGATGGTAATAATCCTTACTGTTAGGTTAAGCATATTTTGAAAATACCCGATGGATTCTTTATGGTACAGTATATATCTAAGGGACTTTTTAACGACGAGCTGAAAAAAAGACATCCAACCATAAGTGTTTACAGATCTATAATTAATAGTAAAAGTCTAGGCATTAGTTTAAGTTACATAAAATTGAATAATAGCCAAGAGCGATGATTCACTGCAAAATAAAGATGACAACCCAAAATGTCTATTTTTGTAATGTATTTAGTAAAGTCGATCTCGAAAATATTTTGTTTTTGTGACCTGTAGAAAATTTACCTCCTTAATTACTATTAGGTCATGTCTCTCTCTCTCTCTCTCTCTCTCTCTCTCTCTCTCTCTCTCTCTCTCTCTCTCTCTCTCTCTCTTGTTTAGGGGTTAGCTGAGAAGGAGGAGGAGAAGTAGGTCTGTATTTTTATTATGCATAATATTGATCTCCTTGCCAATGTTATTCAAGTTTCAAAATTAGATTTGTTTCACATTCATATAACAATGTTTATTGTATTCGACATTCTCTTTAAATACCATAACATGACAACAGAAACAATTTCGTCCTTAATTTGCAGACAAGGGTTACAAGCTTTTTACTGTAGACAGATTTCGATATTGAATAAATATACATCATTTATGGAAATCAGAAACATTAACAATACGTTTGTCTGCTTGACTAACGAGCACTTTGATTCTACGCTCAAGCAAAGAATTGAGAGTTTGACTCGATTGTTTTTAGATCATTTCAGCACTGCAGGTCATCTGGCTGGTAAATTCTGAGATTTACGACAAGGGGAAATTAAAATTGTCGAATTTGTTATAGTGGTAAGAGTAAGATAATGCTTGCAATATCAAACTTGGTCACCCACAAATGAATATCAAGGTCTGGTCGTTTGTTTAGCCAAAGAACATTTTCCATTATGATAACTGTTGTTGCTAACATCAAGGTTTAGCATGTGGTAATACTGTTCCATTGTTTACAACAGTTATCCACCTTGGGCCACTAATATGACAAAAATCCGAACATGGCAACTCTACCATAGTCTCACTATTTGTTCTACCAGTCTCCGTATAAGCACAAGGTTGGTTCTTCATTAGTTGTATTTGTAAGTTTGGTAACTGTGCTACCTGATGCAGTTTATGTGTTTGCGTTAGAGAAATACTTCCGGCAAAGCAACTACTTCTGTTTTGTGTACACTAGCGAATAATCACTTGGTACAGAGTAAATATTCATAGACTTTGTGAGTAATGTTGCAGAGGCAAACACCTGTTGTTTGTGAATCTAAGAAATATCAGTATGCTAATATCTAAGTCGAATGCCAAGGTTCCTTCAGTTTGTGAATAAGAGAAATGGCAAGTTGACAAGTAAACGTAAATAGCAAAAGTTACATGTAGACCAATAATTTTGCTTGGTGGCAAAAATCCTTGAAATGACAAGAACAGTCGTTTTAACATGCCCGTAGGATGGAAAGAAAGGGAGTAAGAGTTTTTCTTTTTGACCCATTTTAGAACGTGTATATCAGCTTTGTATCTGACGGGCGAAACCTGGTATTTATAAAAAGGGTACAGCCTACCAACTCCCAGATGTGAGAACTTTTTTTATAGGTTATCCTTAGGAGGAGCAGACATACTGGGCGCATGTCTTCTGGGGGAATTTAAATTTTTATTTTGACGACAAGAATAGTCGTGACTTAGTTGTGATGTCAGTGATTTTAGATAAATGATGGAAATGTTATAGTTTGTTGTTCACATTTAAGAGGCGAGCAATACATAGCTTTCTAGTACCTGCTACACTAGTGACAGTGGGAGTTCGGATACAGAATAAACTGAAAAAGGTTTTACTTGAGACTTGGCCCCCCCTCTCTCTCTCTCTCTCTCTCTCTCTCTCTCTCTCTCTCTCTCTCTCTCATTAGAGAGGTATATTATTCAACTTAGCAACCGCTAAAAGTCCTTACGTAGACGTAATGAGTCCCAGAACTGTTATGCAACACTATGTAACTAAAGCTTTTTAAATACAACAGCCTAAGGAACTGACAGATCTTAGGAGAACCTAATACATCATCTGTAAAACAGGTTGGTTTTTATTCACATACATTTCGTAGTAAAGCACTTATATAAAAGCTAACATGCATATAAGCAATGCTATTCCCTTATTCTTGCGTTCTCGACCTTCGTATCTCTGGTAAATTATATTAGATCGAGCTGCAGTAGTCCACTTCATTAGTGACAATTGCCCTCCAGTTTTTTAATTGGACCCTCGAAATACTTTTTTTTTAAAGCAACAGTTTTAAAGGTGATATCCAGTAACCCTTAGGCTATAACACTATATTTTACCACCGCAAAACAATTACAGTTTTGTATTGTACGTAAATGACAGGTTTTATAAGCAATCTGATCATTCTGATTAAATCTGATGGTGATAACTTTTCAACAACTGATTAAGGTCACAGTATAAATGAGAATAAACTTTGTATATCCTTTTTCTGAAGTTAAGCCCCCCATTTTCTTATAGAATGAAGACTATGCTAACTTAGTCTTTGCTGTGCACGATTAAAATCGTTATCCATTGTTAATGATCTAAAATTAAGGTATTTAGGAGTAGGAAGAAGAAGTTGTTGACTGGTTGTTAATTTAGATTAGGCTGACTGCGGGACCAGACCCCCAACCCCAAGGGTGGGAGGTGGAAGAGAGATTAGAAAGCCAGGTGAACCGAGGAGGTGAACTTATGGACTCTGACAACCCTATTGAACCATCTATAAAGTAACCACGTACATTTTCCTAGTGACTATTTAGTTACGGTAAAACGGTTTTCGTTTTTTTTTTCCGTGAGGTTGGGGCTTTGGGGTGCGTTATTGTAGTCTTTTCTAGGAAGTGCATCTTATGATTGGTGATTTACAGATATCCCAAGAACCAATTTTCACGAGTTTCTTTTCGTTTTCTCTGTTGCATTTCCATTCCCGACTATTTTTAATGAAAATTAAGTCCTGTAATGGATCCTCTGCGTAACAAGGTTGAAGTCGAGTGATTATTTATTTCTATGCTAGACTGGTGTACCGTCACCGTGGAAGAAGGTGTCAGTCTTCTGTTTCTCCACACTTTGGTCTGTGTTTCACAGCCGAAAGTCCGAAACCAGTGTAATCGACTGTCATTTCTTAAGAGTTTGTGATAATTAAACATAGATTGCGTTATACATTGGAAAAATGAAGGAACTATATGAATACACAGCTGCTACTTTCATTTGGATTGTTGAAGTAAGCCAGCGTTGTTGGACGTTACATAGACTAATCTGAGGTAAGTTTTTGAGTTTCCGGTCCTGGTTATTGGCTCATAGTCTTAGCCTATACCAGTAACCAATACTCGTTATTTTAATGAAAGCATTCAATATGGTTTAAGAATGCACTATTGACGTAGATAAGACATTTTCGCTATTAGTTTTTCAAGAGTAATTGAAGATATAACAAGCATGGTAGGCCTAGTCCCTGTCTAGTGGCAGGTTAGCCTAATAGTACAGGTCTTCAGATGTACTAATTGAATTCGTATGATCATATGGGACAAAATGTAGTCAAATTAAGTGATATGGAGGTTTCCAGAAATACTGACAGTCTCTCCATAGAAGTTAGACTATATTACATATGAATTTGTTCTTGATAGTAGCTGTCCATTAGGTAGTAAGCACCACCCAGGTTAGGTTAGGAAATGTCCTTGTAAATATTACAATATATATTTTACTTTGGCATCAGTTCTTGATATGAAGAGTGTTTTGCGCTGTTTTTTAAGTCTTCTAACATGCTTACAAGAATCGTAAATTTACTGTAGTGTTTCAATGT
Source organism: Macrobrachium rosenbergii (assembly GCF_040412425.1). Taxonomy (NCBI): domain Eukaryota; kingdom Metazoa; phylum Arthropoda; class Malacostraca; order Decapoda; family Palaemonidae; genus Macrobrachium; species Macrobrachium rosenbergii. Next base: position 26,532,221 of record NC_089757.1, read on the forward strand.
TCATGCCCTTGGGGCTGGTACTAAACAAATTACCTAGTTTTAGGTAAGGTAACTGGGGTCCAAGGGGCCAAAGCCCTCAGGTCAGGATTGGTGTCAGTGATCCTGGCACTTGTGACACCATCGCTCATGTCGGGTAGGATGGGTAAGGTTAAGGTGTAGGCTAATACTGTGATTATTGTTGCCACATATTTGGTAAATCCTGAATTTTAGATTTCTATTATTTACGGAATTTTAAAGTTTTATTTCATACGTGTAAAGAATGGGTGTTTCTGAAGTACAGTGCCCTTGATGCCATATTACGATGCTTTTTTGCTCATATTTTTATCTGCTTTGTATTTTTTCAAATTAAATCAATCCTGAATTTTGTATATTTTTGCATTTTTAAGAGTTTAGGCTCACATTTCATATAAAAATATATAAAAGCGAGTATTTCTTCTCGGCACTGCCCATTTTAATGACACCATTTTGCACTAAGTAGGAATCCAACTCATTACGATCTCATGTGGGTCCTATGAGTATACACCTATGGTAGTTAGGGAGAAATCCCAAGGGGAACTTGGTCTTTGGGTGGGAAAGTGCAAACAGGGCTCCAAACAATTGGTGAATGAGATTTGTATGGTCATCATGAAAACCATCAATTAAGAGAAATTCCCTCCCCTCAGCTTGCTTTCCCAAAAATAGTCCCATTAAAATAAAGGTGTTAAAAAGCCATATGAATCATAGTTGCATTCCTTTGAATCGTCGGTGAATGCTGACATTACCGCTGATTCACTTTGAAGTAATGGATCCACAGTTTTTGGCAGATTAGATATCCTGTAGACTCTGGTAATAATACAAGACAGTCTCTACATAACTGAAATTGACAAAAAACATTGAAAAACTAAATTGTCCATTAGTAAAAGTGGGCTGAGTTAGGAAAAATCCATAATGTGGGTGGTAGGACTTTTGAAGGTTTTATTGGCCAAAAACATCTCTAGTTTTCTTGAATATTATGTCAAAAGCCCATACAAATGCTGATGTTCTAATGCTTGTTTTGTGTTCGTACCAAGAGTTTAATAAAGACATCAAATGAATTTCACAAGTTGTTGGAAACATGAACTTGGAACTTCACACTATTAGAAATGCCACAGCCATCATCATTCACCGAGTGATTTTATTTGATTTGGTTTTAACCAAAGGATAATTTGTCATACCTTAGCACAAAATAGTTGCAAGTACTACAGGACTAGTATGGCGGATTCATTTAAAAAACACGTAGCCTATATTGTTCTGACCGTTCTGACTGCCTACATGGTTGTTATATTTTTTACTTTATTGAGGTAAACCATTTAGTTGTGTGTTTTTTATACCTATGCCTTGGGAAATTATATTGAATTTCAGTTGGAACAAAATAGAGTGGGAAATATATTGTTCATGTGTCACTGCTAAAAAAGGAAAAATTGATAAATGACAATAAAAAGTGGGTCATCTAACCTAAGTAAACCTTGGGTGCAGCATCTCACCTGACTTGGAACTTTTATCTTTACCCAATGTGACAAGTAGTGTAACCTATCTTAGGATGCAGCATCCCATCTGATGATTAGGGCTTCATCCCCAAGACCCCTATAACCTTCTTTGAGTTCATTCTTTACCGTACACATCATAAGAGGTTTAGGGCTTTAGTATTTATGAAGACACCCTTCATGCAGATAGAGCACCTCACTTGAAAAATCATGCAGGGTGATGTGTGTTCACAACCACAGTAAATGACCTTTCACTTACAAAAAAAACAAAGATTTTCTAAACCTTTTCATCCTTGTGAGAGTCTAGTTAAGTTATGTTACATATTAGGTTCTTTGGTTTCTTTAACACAGATAAAGCTTATTTTCATTTGACAGGGTAGGCCAACTGACAGGATGACTGTTTAGGATATTCCTCTCCTGCGGGAGTGTAGATGAGGCTGTTCTCTGTGCCATGTTCTTAAGATTATATCATAAAATATTGTATATTCTTGTGTGGTATATTATGCCAACTGATGACTAGTTAGGAAAACACCCTACCATAATAGCCCAAGTGAACCTTCCTTATAGTTTAGGCTCTTGTACTAGACTTGTAAGGATTCCCAACACCTATATTAGGTGTAGTTACCATCCTTGTGAGGTTCTTAGTCCCCTGTAATGCTACTGTATTCTCCATAGGCAGGTTGAATCAGCTTATACTAGGACTTTACAGAATACCCCACTGCTGTGGTAGCTTAGGTGCAGCCACCTTTTATGTCTAGTTTTAAAACTGGTACCACAGTATGAGTATCTTGAGCTCTCATGAGAGAATGGGGCTATTTGTAAATGGTAAGTTAGGCCAGTCAACACTGTGACTATTAGGGATATCCTATTTTTATGATAGAAGAAACTGCCTTCTATGTCAGGTTTTCTAATGTAAGGCCATTCTCTTTTGGCAGTGTGGCCAGCTCAGAGTTAGAATTCCTTATTTTTCTAATAAGTGAGACTGCTTTACCTCCTATGCCAGACTTTCAAGCTCATTCAAAAAGTAAGGCGAACTGTGGCAGGTTAGGTCAACTCCATGAGTCAAGTCATTCTGTGATAAGTTAAGATGTGGAATGTTAAGTATTTTCACTGGCCATTTTGTTTCACTGTACAGTAAATAATCTTACCTTTTCTTGTTTAATCTGCTTCCCACCCCCTATCTCTTCTCCCTCTCCCTCCATCCCCCATTAAAATGATCCAAAAGCTCTAAACCTTGTTGTACAGTATGTGGTATATAAACAGTATTTAGGCATTTACCTAACAATTCAAACTTGATAACTAAGGTCTTACACACTGTAAGTCAATTGTAAAAAAAAATGGTTTTGCCTGTATTGCTTAAATGAGTGCCAGAATTTTACAGAGGCTCTTTGTATCATGGGGCATAGAGGGTAATGATGATAGGCTTCTTTAGCAGTTTTCCATCATTAGTCTGCTTATCTTTACTTCACTGGGTTTGCTCATCATTGCTATTCCTTGTTTTGTTCAGTGGTTACCTTCCTGAGTGGATTTGTCTTAATACATTCACTGGGTAGATTAATCTCAAAGGTTTGGTCACTAGTTACATTCACCGTGTTTGTTAATCAGTTTCTCTTAGACTTTTTTTTTTATCCATAAATCACATGGTCTGTTTCATCCATTACGACTACATTTTTTATTCTAGAATTGGTTCACATTTTACCATCTCTTAATTTGTTCATCAGTGGTCTTCCTTTGCTGTAATAGTCTCCTCCTTTGAATGGTATATCCATTGCCTTCCTTCACTACTTTTGCCCACCAGTTGTTTTCATGGAGCCCATGGAGCAGTTACCTCATAATGACAGTCCATTCAGTGATTGCTATAGCTTGATCCATTCAAAAGTCACCATCTCTTTGTTCATTCAGCAGTTGCCCTCTCTAGGTTTGTCAAACAATGGATATGGCCTGAGGTACCCTCTCTGTGTTTGTTTTGCTGTTATCTTCACTGGTTTGCTTTGTCTGTTATATTCACTGGGTTTACCAATCAGCTACCCTAACGTTTTGCCAAGTTGGTTTGTCAGTCACTTTTCTGAGGTAGTTTGATTGCCATTTTCATTGGCTTTCATTGGGTATATATTCTGCTACCACCTTTAGTAGGCTTTTTTGGTGGTCACTTCCCTGTTCTTCCTTGGTCACTTTTATTTGGTTTAACATTCACCTTCACTGGGTCTGTGCTGTTCAGTATTCACCCTCACTGGGTCTGCTCAGCAGTCTCCTTTGATAGGTTGCTGTGGCAGTCACTTGCACTCAGTTTGTTTGGCCGTAACCATCAAAGGGTTGGTTCAGCATCTCCCTTTACTGAGTTAGTTCAGCAGTCACTTTCCTTGAGCTAGTTTAGCAGCCAACTGAGTTAGTTCAGGAGTCACTTTCCATGAGCTACTTTAGCAGTCACCTCTCCTGAGCTGGACAGCTGGTTCAGTGTTACCTTCATTTTAGTAGGGTCAGCAATCACTTTCAATGAGATGGATCACACTTATTTTCATTTAGCTGGTTCAGCATTCACTTTCGCTGTGCTAGTTCAGCACTCACCTTCCCTCAGATGACTTATTGATCGCCGCCTCTGAATTGAGCCGGGAGTTGCTTGTCTCTTCACTGATTCATCTGTTGCCTTTACAGAGTTGGTTTTTGTCACCTTCACTGAATTAGGGTGGCAGTCAACTATACTGCGTTGTTTACTTGATTACCTTCTTTAAATATAATAATGTGTTATAATTTAATTACTTTGTTTACACATACTGGTGCCATTGATCATTTTCTTCATTGGTTTTGCTTATGTGAGATGTTATGATTCTATAATAATTTACCGTGATGACCTCTACCAACACGATCATCATTCATGGTTTGTATGTCTGCCATAATAAGTTTTTTTCGTGTTTCTAAAATGCTCGCTGATCCATCAAGGAATTTATTCATGACTTGACTTTCAGTGGCTTTGATCATCGTTAGCGCTTTCAGTAACATTGAGTCAATTCATATATCACTGACAGCAAGTTCATTTTTTAAGCATTGTTTGTGAATATATTTATTGACCTTCCGTGGTGTTTCTCGTCATTAATTTGACATGGGCACTCCATATTTACATTTTGTCTTTGTACTCAAGCTTCTCATATTTATTTATTTATTTATTTATTTTTAGACTAGTTGCCAATTGTGTCTGTTGAATTTTATATATCATATTCCTCCGTGTTGTGCCACAGCTATCCACTACCTCCGACAAAAAAGTTATGCTGTGTGCTTGTAGTTAGCAGGATTACGTAAAAACAAATTGTCAGTGGATTTTTACGAAAATTTAATTGAAGGTGGGTGTCGTGACTGGTAAAAAGTTATAATATTTTTGGAGTTTTACAGATTAAGGTAGGTAGAATGTTCCAAGGTTAACTTACCTAAAATTTTTAAGTTAACCATTTTCCATTATTGAATTTGTCAGCCTTTTAGCTCTCAGATTCTGATGAAGATTGGTGTGCATATTTTATTTATTCATGGCCGCCGTATTTTGCAAAGAGTACCGAGAATTATCTCGTCGTATTTTATTTTCTTCAGCATAACGAACAGGTGATTCATTGTGTTTGCAAAGGAACGAACTTAACCTTACTGTATCTTTTCCCACTTAGGTATTTAAGTTTGTAAGCATCGAATAATTTCATATTTCAAATTGAAAGAGCAACTTTAAAACAGATCTCTTATTCGCTCGGGCCCTCATAACTCTCTCTCTCTCTCTCTCTCTCTCTCTCTCTCTCTCTCTCTCTCTCTCTCTCTCTCTCTCTCTCTCTCTCTGTCTGTCACAAACACACACACACACACACATACATATGTTACTTTCGCATTTTAGGTGTTTTAAAAGCCCACCATGGGTTTAATTTTCCGCTGTCTAATCTTCAGAATTCGTTAGCTTTTTCGTCTTAGTAGGGCTCGTAAATCTTGAGACTTTTAAGCAGGAGGCCTACCCTATCACATGCAAACCCTCGGGTGTTGTTTAGGATATCATGGCATATTTAAATGTCATGACCCTGTATAAATAATTTCGCAGGTTTTATTGTAGGTATTCAGACACGTTTATAAGATGATTTTTTTTTTTGTCTAAAAGATTGGCACTTGATCGAATTACATTGATTTATGTGAAATAAAATTTAACCAATCAAATATATAAATCTACTTATTAGGACCATGTAGAAGGTTTCCTGATCTTTATTTTGTCCAAGCCTTTTTTGTCATTTAGTGGCCTCGTCACTCATTATGTTCCTTCATGCATAGTAAGAAAAAATTAATGATTTGTTAAGATGGAAAATGAACCATGACAGTATTAAAATTTCCTTTTATTGTGTGATATATGTTTAACATTAACCTTTCCGGTAATATTTCGGATAGAGGTAATTAAATTGGTAATAAACGTCGGTGTCTGCGAGTAAAGCAGCTCACACTCCATTAGCCCCGACGGAAACCCCATTTCCTGGATACAGAAATGGCCACAGGACCAGCCTTAGTTTCATTGTCCTTAATGGATTTGTT